>NC_090652.1:319812034-320112034 GCF_040937935.1 Hyperolius riggenbachi
GGTTAGAAAATGGGCGGAGCCAACACCAGTCAAATACATACCCGGGCAATGCCAGGTCATCAGTGGGTGGAGACAATTACAACTTTCACTGGGAAAATGTAAACTGCAGCCATTCTGTTAATGGCAGGGTTTTTAAACTTTGAACAGTTGGTCACTGGGTGACTGGGATTAATATTCAGAAAAGTGGGTGGAGCCTACAAAAGTGAATCAACCTTAACCTGTTGCTTTTCAAGGGGAATATTTAATTGCTACCATTCTTGAACTGTTAATGGCACAGGCCATAAACCTGGTACAGTTGGTTATTGGGTGACTGGGGTTCAAATTCTGAAAAAGGGGTGGAGCCACACACAGCCAATCAGATTTGTTTCATTTCAATGCAGATTATTGACACCAAAGCTCACAAACTTGGTCAGTGAGTAATTGTGTGTTAGGGTTAGAAAAAGTAGGCGGAGCCAACACCAGGCAAATACATACACGGGCAACGCCGGGCAATCAGCTAGTGATTAATAAAATGTATAATGATTTCCAAGACACAAAAGGGAAAGAGAGCCCTGCCCTTGTGAGCTTACAATCTAAAGGGAATGGGGGGAAACAAGAGGAGGGGTAGTATGCAACAAATATATAGAGGCTTTGGCTTCAATTCATCAAGCATTACCGCATTCGGTAATGCTGAAAACAGCTGACTTAACGGAGCACTTTAGAAAATGTTAATTCATCAAAGCTGTTACCGAATGAGAAGCTGAAATGACAGAGCAATGAGATAAATTACCGACTTGTGCTAATTCATCAAGGTTCCCACATTCGCTAACACATTCGGTGATTATCTCCAGCTCTCCCCTGTCCTTACAGGTAAAGGGATGTCTGGATGCCTTCTATTGTTATCAGCTTGTAACAACACAGAGACATTCCAAGCTGCTCTGCACCACTCTGCTGTTATCCAACAGCCTTTGATGAATTGAAGCCTAGTAGTTCGGTAACTTAACGAACCTCTACCACACATGGGAAAATATTGATGAATTAGCACAGTGAAGTGTAAAATACCGAATGCGATATTTTAAGGACTGGGGTTTTGTTATCGAACACCCTTTGATGAATTGAAGCCTTTGTGTTTTAGGATACCTAGTAGGAGTGCAATTTGGTCTTAGGACAAAGGGAAGTGGCCTAGGGTAGCGCATATGCTTGTCGGAACAAGTGTGTTTTTACAGTGCGTTTAAAGGTAACAAAGGTTGGCGAGTGACAGATGTGTTGTGGGAGGGGATTCCAGAGGAGGGGTGCAGTGCATGCAAAATCTTGTAAACGTGAATGTGAGGAGTTGATTCTAGAGGAGGACAACAGAAGATCATGTGCCGATCTGAGATTGCGGTTGGGTTTGTATCTGGAAATGAGTGATGATATGTACCGGGGAGAGAGATTGTGGAGAGCTTGTAGATTAGGGTTAGGAGTCTGAACTGGATCCTCTGGTTAATTGGCAGCCAGTGAAGAGCTTGACAGAGAGGAGCAGCAGAGGAAGATCGAGAAGAAAGATGAATGAGACGAGCAGCTGAGTTCAGTACCGACTGGAGCGGGGCCAGTTTGTTAGAAGGTAGTCCACAAAGTAGTATGTTGCAGTAGTCCAGACGAGAAATTATGAGAGCATGTATTAACAGTTTAGTTGTGTCTTGAGTGAGAAAGGGCGGATGCGAGATATATTTTTAAGTTGTTATATGTGTATGTTATGTGGATTTGTATATATGTATAGCACCTTCTGAGGAAGCCCTTTTGGGTGATATGTGGTCATATTAAGGTTTATGTACAGCACCATTCACTTTTGTTAGCACCTCTATGTTTTTTACCCATTATGTATTGATCGGATGTTGGTGTGAGGTAATACTTTGTGGGCCTGCCACTGATTGTCAGCCTGTCTTACCTATGTTTGGTCAGGGCTGCACCCTCCATCCTCACCTACGTCCAGTCAATTTCTCACCCTTCTGTGGTATAGCTACACCCACCTTTTGAGACTATATAAGTGGAAGGGGATAAGCCAGGAACCCCAGAGTTTGCTTTAGAGGGTTGAGGCCCCTATTTGAGGGAATGCACAGGGGACCACCCACGACAGTGGTGTCCGTTTTATACTTATATTGTTTTATTAATAAAGTTCATACAGCTTTAATATGTACCTAGAGGGCTTGTCTTTTAGACTAGAGTGTCGGATCCTTTTCCCTGGTACACTTTTTTCGGGGTTGGTGTTTGGCATTATTGCTTAATGTAAACAGTTCTATTTTACATTAAACCCACACTTTATTTTTTTGTCTCTCTCTCCTATTTAAACTGTTAATTTATTAAAATTTATATAAAAGTAGAACATTTATTAAAAAGAAAAAAGTAGAAAATGTATTAAAAGTAGAAAAATTGAGAAAACACATGTAAATAAGTATTAACAGCCTTTGCCATGAAGCTCAAAATTGACCTCAGGTGCATCCTGTTCCCCTGATCATTCTTGAGATGTTTCTACAGCTTAACTGGAGTCAACCTGTGGTAAATTCAATTGATTGGACATGATTTGGAAAGGCACACACCTACCGTATATACTCGCATATAAGCCGAACCGCATATAAGCCGAGGTACCCACTTTTCACTTTAAAAAACAGGAAAAAGTGATTGGCCTGCATATAAGCCCCCCTCCCCCGTGTAGCCTCTACACAATAAAAATGCCAGATGTACCCCCAGTGTGAGGCATCCGTCTCCCCAATATAAATAGGCTGATGTTCCCCCAGTATTCGGCAGCTTTCCTTCCCAAAACCAGATGTTCCCCCAGTATGGGGCAGCTCCCCTCCCTTCGTGTCAGCAGTATGAGGACACGTGACCCTATTGCCCCCAGCTGTGTCCGTGGACCCCCCTCCTGTGGAATATCATGAGAAAGGCACAGTGATAATATGACTGCTGACCTGCTGGTGGCTTTGGTGGAGTGGAGAGAGCAGTGCTGTCACATGCAATGCTGATCTTCTGGTGGCTTCGGTGGAGTGGAGCAGCAACATCAGGGACAATGCTGATCTGCTGGTGGCTTTAGTAGAGCGGAGAGAGCAGCGGCGCCATGTGCTTTTCCGGGGATCCGCTTGCCTCTCTGTTCCGCATCACGTGCACTTCTGGGCATCACGGACAATGCTGATCTGCTGGTGGCTTTAGTAGAGCGGAGAGAGCAGCGGCGCCATGTGCTTTTCCGGGCATCCGCTTGCCTCTCTGTTCCGCATCACGTGCAATTCTGGGCATCACGGACAATGCTGATCTGCTGGTGGCTTCGTTCTAGCAGAGAGAGCAGCGCCGTCATGTATTATGCCAGGGATTTCCTTGCTCCTCTGTTCCGTCAGGTTCATTGTCGGGGATCCCTTTGCATTTCTGTCTCGCTCGCCGTGTCCGCTTCAGTGCTGGGCATTTCCTTGCCGCTCTGTTCTGCTTGTTGTGTTTTAATGCGCCACTAGATGGCGTCAGATTTGAGACACAGCGAGCAGAACAGATAGTCAAGGGAATGCCCGGAACTGATGCAAACACAGAGTGTGGGACAGAAGTGGATCCCCAGCAGTGCACGTGCCGGTGGACAGAGAAGTAAGGGGATCCCTGGCATAGCACATGACGCCGCTGTTCTCTCCGCTCTACCGAAGCCACAGCAGGTCAGCATTGCCCATGATGCAGTTTCTCTCTCTGCTCCACTGAAGGCACCAGCAGGTCAGCAGTCATACTATCACTGTGTCATATTCACCATGTTGCAAAGGAGGGGGCAGAGAAACAATGGAGGGCATGGACACAGCACCTGGGAGAAGATGACTTGCATACAAGCCGAGACCCCCACTTTTAGGCCACTTTTTGGGGGTCAAAAATTTGGCTTGTATGCGAGTATATACGGTATATATATATATATATATATATATATATATATATATATATATATATATATATATATATATATAAGATCCCACAGTTGACAGTTTAGGTCAGAGCACGAACCAAGCATGAAGTCAAAGGAATTGTCTGTACACATCCAGGACAGGATTGTCTTGAGGCACAAATCTGGGAAGGTTACAGAAAACTTTCTGCTGCTTTGAAGGTCCCAATGAGTACAGTGGCCTCCATCATCTGTAAGTCGAAGAAGTTCAAAACCACAAGGACTCATCCTAGAGCTGGACGGCCATCTAAACTGATCAATCGGGAGAGGGGCCTTAGTCAGGGAGGTGATCAAGAACCCGATGATCACTCTGTCAGAGCTCCATAGGTCCTCTGTGGAGAGACAAAACCCTCCAGAAGGACAACCATCTCTGCAGCAATCCACCAATCACGCCTGTATGGTAGAGTGGCCAGACAGAAGCCACTCCTCAGTAAAAGGCACATGGCAGTCCACTTGGAATTTACCAAAAGGCACCTGAAGGACTCTCAAACCTTGAGAAATAAAATTCTGTGGTCTGATGAGAAAAAGATTGAACTCTTTGGTATGAATGCCAGGCATCACGTTTGGAGGAAACCAGGCAATGCTCATCACCAGACCAATACCCTCCCTACAGTGAAGCATGGTGGTGGCAGCATCATGTTGTGGGGATGTTTCTCAGCTGCAGAAACCGGGAGACTAGTCAGGATAAAGGGAAAGAGGAATGCAGCAAAGTACAGAGACATTTGGATAAAAACCTGCTCCAGAGCGTTCATGAACTCAGACTGGGGTGACGGTTCATCTTTCAGCAGGACAACAACCCTAAGCACACAGCCAAGGTATCAAAGGAGTGGCTTCAGGACAACTCTTTGAATGTCCTTGAGTGGCCCAGCCAGAGCCCAGACTTGAATCCAATTGAACATCTCTGGAGATCTCTTACACCGACGATTCCCATTCCCACCTGATGGAGCCTGAGAGGTGCTGCAAAGAGGAATGGGCAAAACTGGCCAAGGATAGGTGTGCCAAGCTTGTGGCATCATATTCAAAATGACTTGAGGCTGTAATTGCTGCCAAAGGGGCATCGACAAAGTAGTGAGCAAAGGCAATGAATACTTATGTACATGTGATTTATCCATTTTTCTGTATATAAAATTAGACGTTTGTATGTGTATGCATGTGCTGCGATCACTTGAAAACCCCTTGACCGATTTGAACAAAACTTACTGTATATACAAATCCCTTACTACCTGGGATGATATGTTCTGGGGGTCTCACGTCCCCCCTGCACACCTGGGCGGAGCTACAAACAGCCAATCAGATTTCACTCATTAATTTCAATGGAAAAATGTAAAAGACTGCCATTCTCACAGCAATAAGATAAAAGGGGAAAGAGGCGCCCAGAGAAGATAAAATGCGTTAAAAACAAATAAAATGAAAAAAGGGAGGTGGCCTACCTCAGTGAAGACAAATTCATGTATTAATAGAATTTTATTGCACGGGCAACGCGTTTCGTGGGTGCATACCCACTTCCTCAGGTCAAATAGCAGTGCCTACAATCATCAGACAAGGCGCCTAATGCCACAACACTAACAGCATATCAAAAACATAATTCTACCTTTAACAAATACTACAGACAACATTGTATAATGAGAATAAAAAAAATATATAAAAAAATAAATAATTAACAGCATTTAAACAAATGTTTTATTTTTTTAATATTTTTTTTATTCTCATTATACAATGTTGTCTGTAGTATTTGTTAAAGGTAGAATTATGTTTTTGATATGCTGTTAGTGTTGTGGCATTAAGCGCCTTGTCTGATGATTGTAGGTGCTGCTATTTGGCCTGAGGAAGTGGGTATGCACCCACGAAACGCGTTGCCCGTGCAATAAAATTCTATTAACACGTGAATTTGTCTTCTCTGAGGTGAGCCACCTCACTTTTTTCATTTTATTTGTTTTTAACGTATTTTATCTGCTCTGGGCGCCTCGTTCCCCTTTATCCTGTGCTTTCACTCTCCTTTTGGAGGGGGATCAACCCTCTTTGACCAATTTACTGGTAGGTCATTTGAGGTTTGCTTTTTCCCAAGAGTGCGACCATCACCAGCTCCGTCTGGTCACCCGAGTGGAGTCGGGGTTATACATCTCCACCTGCTTCTAGTGGTCGGCTGCCCTTCTGCAGCCCACCTTTGTGAGTATAATCCATCCGCATATTTTACATACTTCTGGTACTGTGACATACTGCACCATGTGGGCTCCTGTTGTCTCTGTGTTTTCTTTCTGCAGGGTGCAATTTTTATTATCCCTACTTTTTTGTCCGCTCACAGCAATAAAGCCAGAGTCCCCACACTTGGCACAGTTGGTCACTTGGTGACCGAGGTTAAAAAGTCAGGGAAAGTGGGCGGAGCATAAAATAGCCAATCAAATTTCAGCCGTTCATTTTTAATGGAAAAATTTAAACTGCTTCCATTCTCACAATATTAATGTCAAGTATCTCAAAGTTCACAAACGTAGCCATTGAGTGACTGCGTGTCAAGGTTCTAAAAAGTGCGCGGAGCCAAAAAAAAACAAAATTTCTCACTGGGAAAATGTACCATATTTTTCGGACCATAAGACACACTTTTTCTCCCCCCAAAGTGGGGGGAACAAGTCACTGTGTCTTCTGGTCCGAAAACAACAATTTTGGCCGGGTGTCTGTCCCCTGTCCCCCATCTGCTGTACCATGTCTCCTTGTGTCCCGGCTGCTGTCCCATGTTCCCTCCTCTGTTCCCGTGTCTTTAGGGGCATCCCAAAGCATCTGAGTGTTTAGGCTGTGGCACCCATGGATGCCCGCCGGGGTAATGTGCAGCTCAGGAGTGAGGGACAAGTAGTACCTGGGTGGGAGAAGCCGGATCGGACAGCGATCACAGCCCACACCGATGGGAGAGGGTAGAGAGTGGCAGAGCATCCCAGCTGACCCACAGGCTGCATCTTACAGCATAACAGGGCCACAGAGCAGGAATGAGTAGTGGTAATCCTCCATAGGAAAGCCACTCGGGGGTCCGTGCACGCTGCCGAAGCATCTCCCTCTTCACTTCTGCATTAGTGATATAAGCGGATGCTCTGCCACTCTCTACCCTCTCCCATCGGTGTGGGCTGTGATCGCTGTCCGATCCGGCTTCTCCCTCCTCCCAGGTACAACTTGTCCCTCACTCCTGAGCCGCACATTACCCCGGCGGGCATCCATGGGTGCCATATGCTTCTCCCGAGGATGAGGCCGGAGGAAAACAACATGCTGGAGGGACAGGGAGGTGGAGCAGAGCTTTTCAGCGCTGCTAGATTTGGGTGCAGCCAGTGCCGCCATAGACTGTAATGGCAATCAGTCTATAGCGGCGCTCAGTGAGTAACATCGGCTTTGTCAGAAGACGGAGCCGAAGTTGCTTAAAAATCACAATAATTTGGCCTCCAGCAATCGCTGGAAGCCGAATTATTACATTCCCCACTATCCATGGCGGCCTGGAGGGGGAATAGTAATTAGCACAGCCGGGACTTGTGCAGAAGCGGGATCAGCCATATACTGCTGTATCATGCGCCCAAGTCTACCGGCACCGATTTCCAATGTACGCCGGGGGAGGGGTGTCGTGCTGTTTGGGGGGGGGGGTGTTCTGTGCTGGAGGGCAATGTGGTGAGGAGATGAGGGAAAGACAGGGCAGGGTTGTCATCTGCTGTAGGGGGGCAGGGAGTCATGTGCTGGGGGGGATAGAGGGACGGGTGTCATGTGGGTGGGATAGGGGTGTGTGTCATATGCTAATGCTGGGCCGGGGTGTCATGTAGGGGGGATAGAGGTGTTTGTCATATGCTGATGCGGAGCCGGGGTGTCATGTGCTGAGGGGACAAGTGCTGTTTTTACAGGGGAAGGGAATTCTGACTAGTGGGGGTGGGAGCAGGCACCATTTCAATATTTGCCATAGGTGCCATATAACCCAGACATGCCACTGCACACAAGACTCAGGCCAGGGGACACTCAGGATAGGGAACACAGAGGACAGGGAACACACAGGACTCAGGAAGGAGAAGGACAGGAGACAGAGGGAGGCACATATGAGGACACAAGGGAGACAATAAAGATACAAGGGGACACAGAGACATAATAATTGGGGGAGGGGGGAGAAGATACTCAAGATGCTACTGCACCATTGATGCACCAGGTTTAGTATCTTTTATTTCCCCTGGTTTTGTCCTTTAAACCAAGGAGCGTCTTATGGTCCGAAAAATACGGTAAATGGTTCAAATCCTGAAAAGTTGGCGGAGTCACAAACTCAGTGTTCTCCTCAGGCTCTTTTAGCTGAGTGCTCCACCCGGCTAGTTTTGGTGACCACCCAGCTGTCATCGGCTCACCTCCTCCTGTGCTGTAAGCATAGTTCACAGAAGCACCGGTCCTGCATTCTCTTTTCTCACCCCACCCAGCTACTTTTTCATACCACCCGCTGGAAAAAAATTCTGGAGAGAACACTGCAAACAGCCAATCAGATTTTTTCCTTTCAATGGGAAAGTTTTAATTATTAATGCCAAGGACCCCAAACTTCATAAACTTGGTCACTAAATGACTGTGTCAAGGCTAGAAAAAAGTGGGTGGAGACAAGAACCAAATTCTAGCAACCGCTAGTCTTTCGCTAGGGTTTAATATATTTGCCAAAACCTCAAGTAATCCATTTTGGAATAAGGCTGTAACATAACAAAAAGTGATGTACTCTGAATACTTTCCGGATGCACTGTAGCTGTTACATGTATAATGTACATGAGACTAGGATACAACACTTGCAGGCATCTGCCTCCCACAAGTCAGGCTGCCTGGGGCTTCTGGCAGAGGTAAGGGAGTCCTGCTGTGTCCCCAGGAAATGCAAGAGTCAAGCTCTTGGTTATGGGTGTGGCAAATATACAAGCTGGGAACTCAGAGATCCCACCACTGGAGGGATACAAGAATAGGCAGGGGAAGTGGAAGCCCATGGTAATGGGTACAGCAGGCATGCTGAGCGGGATAATGAAGAGATCTCAACAGCAGAGTGCCCAAAGAAGTCAAAGGTTTTATGCTGGGAACACACGGATTGACCCCCGCCGCGTGTCCGCTTGTCCCCGCGGATCGATTCCTGCTCGTCCGCGCAGGCGCTTCCTTATCGGCGGCTCGATTACTCGCTATTGTCTGCCCGCGGGGATCGAGCGCAGTATCGACCCGCCGCGTCGTCGGACCTGTCGGAAATTATCAATCGAGCCATCAGCGGCTCGATTGATAAGGGGGCATTGAACTGTGTATGCCCAGCATGACGCTTCAGCTACCATGAAAATCTGAAACAGGTGCGTATTTACCATCGTCATCATACACTGAAGTCTCAGTCTATGTCTGGGCTGAAAAGACTACAGCGAGACAAGAGGCATGGAAAATATTCTCCAGCTACGGGAGCTTTTAAATGTTGAAATATGAAAATGCAGTTATTGGACACCTGAGACTAAAAAAAATGATGAAAACTGAAGTACATACTTGTGTTAGCAATGGCCTCCTTTGTCAGGCTGTGCGCTCCCCGTTATCTGCCGTTTTCATGCTTTGTGATCTCTTTACAGGTCTCGACTAAAAAGTCAGGACACTTGACCCGGAATGAACAGCCCTCTCTCAAGCGTCGTAGCCTCCTTTCAGACGCACAGACGGCACCGTCCTCGCTCTTTCTGCCCGGGGCTTCCTCACAGCACTCCAAGCAGTGCATGTGAAGCCACGCCCCCCGGGCCATGGCAGAAGGGTTGTGTGAGGAGACAGGACAGGTGGGCGGACTGTGTTGTCTGCGTTTCTGAAAGGAGTCTACCGTGCATGCATGGGGGCCATTTATTCTGGGTCAAAGGTCCTGACTATTATAATCTTATTAGTCGGGCCTGCAAATGAATCACATAGCGAAAGTACTGAGGCATATGGGGGAAATGTTAGGGGGGGGGGGGGGGGTGAGAGGACAGAGCTTGAAAAAGGAAGCAATTACTTACAAAGTACTGCATTTTATATCTCTTTTTAATCTTGGAGGCCCGAAGTAATAAACTTGTTAGAATGAGCATGTTATGAGAGACAAGAAAGAAGGACTGACAGACGGGAAGATGACTTACCTGCTGATCCTGGATGAGGCCTTGCTTCAGGTGAAGTGTGAAGCCATGGACTGAGATGGAAGGTGGTCTCTCTGAGGACATCTGAGCAGACTTGTGAGTCTGAGACCTCGTCTGGTAGGAGGAAGCTGATGAGGATCCGCTGTGGGCACCACTTGGCTGAACATGACTACCTGTGCTGTAGCTGTGTGGCCCTGATGAGCTAGAAGAAGATGAAGGGGCAACACTGATGACATCACTTCGCCCAATATGTGTTTCACAGGCCTTCTTCATGGCATCCACAGTTTTGTCATCGTTATTCACCAGCCGGATCTCCTTCAGGTGTTTTGATGTTGTATTATACATGAAAGAGTGGACGGTTCTCACAATGACGTCAGCACAGAGTTCGAGAGGAAAGCCGAAGATCCCGGAGCTCACAGCCGGGATGGCCACAGAATTCACTTGGCTTTTCTCCACATATTCTAAGACATTCTTGATACATTCAGAAAGTTCAGCTTCACACCTGTCAGCAATACCACTTGACCACATCGGCCCCACGGCATGAATGAGACATTTGCACGGCAGATTGCCGGGACGCGTCACTGCAATATCTCCAGTCTGTACTTTGCCATATTTCTTAATGTGATCTTGACTGTCCTCTTCAATGACTGGTCCTCCAGCTTTGGCCAGAGCCTGGGCCAATCCTCCAATATGCTTTAGGTCTTCATTGGCTGCATTCACCACCACATCGGTGTCCTCTCTGGTGAGGTCACCCTTCCACACACTGATCACTAGACATCGAAATAATCTCTTCTCGGGGGGGCGTGGCCGGAGCTCAGCGTAGATGGCAGCAGTGTGAAGAGCTCCTGATCCCAGCCAGCTAAAGCGACATCACACAGCATGCCAGACGGGGAAATTCAGTCCCAAACCCCAGCGGAGGAGGAGATGGAAGCCTCCAGCACCTCACAGCAGGATACCCAGCGCCCACAACGCATCCCCGACATGTTCAAACGGAGAAGGTCTGGGCCGCATGGAGAGCAAGATGGCGCCGGCTCCTCCGGGACGCGTAAGTCCGCATTGCCAGTTCGCATGACGAACGCATCCCATAGCAATAAACAGGCGGCAAGCGTACAAAATTCCGCATCCAGCCGCGGAGGGGCCTCACAAATACCCGCAAAGCAGGCATCCAATGTGGCCCTGCCCCGCAGTCCATCAGCCTCAGAGTCTTCTGAACAGGGGGTACCCTCCCCCACCTTTCTTAGCCCAGCCAAATCTAAGCCCAGGCTGTCAGGCCCGGCAGACTCACAGGCAGAAGCTCTCTCCCTTCTCACAGCAGTCATAGGCCACAGCAGTGCATTTGCAGAGATCCCTGACTCCAACCAGCCAGTGGACCGTGCTTTTCTTAAGGATATGATGATTGCTCTGGAAACCTCCATGTCAAACAAGATACTGACTATAGCAAATTCTATGCAACAGTTTCATGATGATCTGGGAGCTCGTGTGTCACTTACTGAAGACAGTGTCTCCATGTTAATTGAGGAACACAATAAGACTGTCACTGAGCTTGAACGACATGACTCAGCTAATGAGGCTACGCAGTTGAAGATTGCTGACCTAGAGGACCGTAATCGCCGCTGTAATCTTAAATTTAGGGGTATCGATGAATCGATAAACAGCGCACAATTGAAAAGCTACTTGATAGAAATGGTCAGGTCAGCAGTACCTCAGTTTTCCAGCATTGAATACACAATCGAACGGGCTCACAGACTGCCTAAGCCCGCCTTTCTACCTGAAAGGATTCCCAGAGATACTATAGCATGCTTTCAGTTTTACCATGTTAAAGATGCCTTTTCCTCTTACATGCGCCAGAATTCGCAACTTCCGGCTCCATACAGCAACATCAAAGTCTTTACTGACTTGTCGCAGTTCACTTTACAAAGGCGCAGGTCCCTGGCTCCTCTAACAGCCTTTCTCAGAGAGCAACAGTTGCAGTATAAGTGGGGTTTCCCCACTAAGCTTTTACTTTCCCGTGACGGCAAAATCCACGTCATAGCTACACTGGAGCAAGGAGTTTCTCTTTTAAACTCACTAGGCCTACAAGTCACTCTCGCCCAATTGGAGAAATATCGTAAACAACCATTGAACAACTCTCCCCGCTCTTGGCGCTCTAATACTTAAAATGGCAGGGAAACGGTCCTTCACTGCTGCACCACTTTAACTGTTCTTTACCCAATTTGGGTTTAGTGATACGGGTATTACCCCCCCTCTCAGTGTGGTCCGGGTTAAGCCACTGAGAGTTTCTGGGCCTACTAGTCGTGGGACAGTTAGGAGTGATTGCCCAGAGATAATGTTAATTTTATGTCTGTTTTATATGTTTGGTTTAAGTAGTTATGTTCCTGCAATCTTAGGATATTCGAATCTCTCTTTTCATTCCACAGAAGTCCTGTCTATTCATATAGACCATGAGCCACTAAGTGTAGATGCTGTATTTTTCATCGTTACAGTTCTCTCATGCCTAGAATGTTCAATATGATAACACATAATGTCCAGGGGTTAAATGAGCCAGTCAAACGTAGAAAAGCATTCCAACATTATCAGAGTCTGAAAGCCTCAGTCTTGTTTTTACAAGAGACGCATTTTATTTACTCTAAACCACCCACTTTTTTGCACCGGGCATATAACAAGGCCTATTATGCCTCATTTACCAAAAAAGCTAGAGGAGTTGCAATAGTGTTCCATAACTCAGTCTCATTTACACATATTGATTCCTTCATGGACCC
Source organism: Hyperolius riggenbachi (assembly GCF_040937935.1). Classification (NCBI taxonomy): domain Eukaryota; kingdom Metazoa; phylum Chordata; class Amphibia; order Anura; family Hyperoliidae; genus Hyperolius; species Hyperolius riggenbachi. The sequence goes on from NC_090652.1 coordinate 319,824,802, forward strand.
GGAGGGCAGAATCTTAATTCTTAAAGGTATTCTGGAGGGTAAAGCTGTTACACTGATTAACTGTTATGCTCCCAATGCCTCTAAAACTGCCTTCTTACAACTTTTATCATCCCAACTGGATAGATTATCCTCAACACACTTGATAGTTGCAGGAGACTTCAACGCGGTAGCTAACCCACTTCTGGATAGATCGGTTCAATCCCCTTTCGCACAAACTTTCCCGAGAAAACTTACTAGCTTTCTTTCCAGAAATAAAGTAATAGATATATGGAGAGCCCATAACATCGGCTGTAGGCAATATACCTTTTTTCTCACCCTCGCCAATCCTATGCCCGCTTAGGGCTAGTTCACACTTGCTTTAAAAACGTATCCGTAGCTACGTTTTTTGTCCCGGACAAAAAACTGAGCCACGGATACCAATGTTAAAAATAGGAACAGTACACACTCAAGTTAAAAACGTAACCGCGTGCGATCCGCGGAATACGTTTTTAAACCCGGAACGCAGAGTCCGGACTTGCAGCATTTTTCACGGACCCGTATACACATACGGGTAGTGAAAATCAATGGAGAAACGGGCCTCCCTCTTCACTGACATTTTGGGACACTGGAAACGGATCAGTTTCCAGTGTCCCTTGGTGAAGGATGGGGCCGCCACGCTGGAGGGGGTAGCAGCCATGACGGGGGGCTGCGGGGAAAGCGGCGGCCAGGGGGGTCACACCGCCCCCCCCCCCCTTGCTCACCTGGGTGCCCCCCGTCCCCGCTCCCCCTCCAGCTCGCACATAATGTAATAAATTATACCTGAAGTTCGGCGAGCCGGGCACTTCCGCCCACACCGCTCGAGTCACTTCCTGCGATGCCGCCCACTGAAATACAGAGGGCGGCATCGCAGGAAGTGACTCGAGCGGTGTGGGCGGAAGTGCCCGGCTCGCCGAACTTCAGGTATAATTTATTACATTATGTGCGAGCTGGAGGGGGAGCGGGGACGGGGGGCACCCAGGTGAGCAAGGGGGGGGGGCGGTGTGACCCCCCTGGACGCCGCTTTCCCCGCAGCCCCCCGTCCTGGCTGCTACCCCCTCTAGCAAAAAAAACAAAAAACACGCAAACGGATCCAGAACGTGTGCTGCAAAAAAGGCAGCACGGATCCGTTTGCGTTCCGGTTTTTTAAAATCGGAGCCCGGACCGCGGATGCGTCCCGCACCCGGAGCTAGTGTGGCCCTAGCCTTAGACTATATTTACTTGTCCCCAATAATTGCCTCCAACTCTACCTCCACGGATATTATCACCTGTAGCTGGTCTGACCATCATATGGTTCAGTCCTCCTTGACTGGTTTCGGCATACCCTTCAATCCCGGCAACTGGAGACTTAACGACTCTCTTTTGGCTGAGGATTCAGATAGACAAGCCGTGGTGGGAGAGTTGGAGGAATATTTTTTGTTTAATAATGAGGATAACACCTCCCCTATCCTAAGATGGGCAGCACATAAACCAGTTCTGAGAGGTATCTTTATGGCAAAAGCAGCACGGGCAAAAAAACTAAAATCACAAAGAATTCAGGTACTAACTGCCGAGCTAGATTTACTATATAAACGGCATTATGGCACAACAATTAGAGAAATTTTACATGAAATTAATCTGAAAAGAACCGAATTGAACTCTATACTAGATAACTCTCATGCTAAAGCGTTGAAGTTTTCCAAAGCAAAGTTCCTCCTCCGAGGCAATAACCCTTCTACTCAGTTCGCACGTAAATTAAACCAATACTATAAACCCCCACATGTCTATAAATTAAAAAGCCCTGGAGGCAGAGAGGAGGTACTACCTCCCAAAGTCTTAAAAATATTTGAGGACTATTATAAAAATTTACTAGGAACCGATATATTAACTAACAATATGGAACTTAAAGCATGGTTGGATACTCTGCAGTTGCCCTCCCTTTCACCAGATCAGTTGCATACTCTTAATGCTCCGATCACCCCCATAGAAGTATTAGCATCAATTAAGCTGCTTAAATCCTCTACTGCCCCGGGCCCTGACGGGTTTTCACCCTTATATTATAAAAAATTTGCTGACACACTATTGCACCCTCTGACCTCAATGTTTAATGCTGTTCTCCAAGGTGAAAAACTCCCCTCAGACATGCTATTGGCCAATATGACCCTGATTCCTAAACCGGATACTGATCACTCTACCCCGGCAGGTTTCAGACCTATATCTATCCTTAACAATGACATCAAACTTTTTGCTAAAATCCTGGCTACTAGATTAGGCTCCATGGTGCACGGTCTCGTCGCTCCCACTCAAACTGGATTCATCCCAGGTAGGCAAGGCTCTGATAATGTTAGGTTAGCTGTTAACATATTACAGGATGCTGAACTCAAAAACTCTAGATTTATGATGTTGGGTTTAGACATTAGCAAGGCATTCGATTCAGTGGGTTGGCAGTATCTGACCGCTGCTTTGGAAGGCTTTGGCCTAACTGGCCCCATAATTACAGCAGTTTCAGCATTGTATGACTCCCCATCAACTGTGATCCACATCCCTGGCGCATCATCCGCTCCTGTTCAGCTCAAACGTGGAACCCGTCAGGGTTGCCCTCTCTCCCCATTGCTATTCGCCCTTGCTTTAGAGCAGGGGTGCCCAATAGGTCGATCGCGATCTACCGGTAGATCGCGACCGCCTATTTGGTAGATCGCGGCCACTTGGCCGCATCCCGTCACATTTTGCGGCTGGCAGCTGTCCCATCGATTTCTGCTGCCAGCCGCTGGCCAATAGGAAGCAGGGAAGGAGAGAGGAGGCGCGGCTGAAGAGGCCATGACGCGACGTCATGGCTGGGGGCGGCGCCGGGCACGCACGCACGCCTGCCTTGCCTTCCTGATTCAATCGTGCTGCCCGCCGGAGCGCTCCGAGTGCGAGAGGGGAGACCAGACATCGCCGCTGGAGGGAGGTAAGTGATTGAGCACCCATCCCCACCCACCTATGCTACAGGGACCCATCCCCACCCACCTATGCTACAGGGACCCATCCCCACCCACCTATGCTACAGGGACCCATCCCCACCCACCTATGCTACAGGGACCCATCCCCACCCACCTATGCTACAGGCACCCATCCCCACCCACCTATGCTACAGGGACCCATCCCCACCCACCTATGCTACAGGGACCCATCCCCACCCACCTATGCTAATGGCACCCATCCCCACCCACCTATGCTAATGGCACCCATCCCCACCTACCTATGCTAATGGCACCCATCCCCACCTACCTATGCTAATGGCACCCATCCCCACCTACCTATGCTAGAGGCACCCATCCCCACCTACCTATGCTAGAGGCACCCATCCCCACCTACCTATGCTAGAGGCACCCATCCCCACCTACCTTTGCTAGAGGCACCCATCCCCACCTACCTATGCTAAAGGGACCCATCCCCACCTACCTATGCTAAAGGGACCCATCCCGACCTACCTATGCTAAAGGGACCCATCCCCACCTACCTATGCTAAAGGCATCTGTGCCCAGTGAAGGGACCTGTACCCAGCTACCTTTGCTGAAGGGACCTATACTTTGCTACCTATACTGGAGGCACTTGTACCTGGGGGCTGTTCAACCGGGGGGGGGGGGGGAGATCTGTAACACTTTAAATTTTGGTAGATCTCCTGGACTTGGCAAATTTTAAAGTAGCTCGCGAGCCAAAAAAGTGTGGGCACCCCTGCTTTAGAGCCTCTGGCGGTGGCGATTAGACGACATCCTGACATCCATGGTTATGGAATCGACAACATCAAATTAACTCTGTATGCTGACGATGCTCTCCTGTTCTTGACTAGACTTATAACAACCATGCCCAATTTATTCCAAATATTGGATAAATGCGCAAAATTTTCTGGCCTTAAGGTAAATCCCGCTAAATCTACAGCCCTCCCGATTAATCTCTATCCACATACAATTAAATGGTTAGACTCTACTTACGGGTTCAAATGGAGTAAAACTAAATTTAAATACTTGGGAGTCTTTCTTACACCCAACTATGGGGATTTATATGGAACTAACTTCTCATATACAGTCAATAATATTACTCAACTCCTGAAAACATGGTCCTCATTTAAGGTTTCATGGCTAGGCAGATGTGTAGCATGTAAAATGATTATTCTCCCCAAATTGTTATACTTGTTTCGCATGCTCCCAATAACTATAACTAAAAAATCATTATCTAGCATACAGTCACAAATTAACAAGTTTATTTGGGACGGCAAACCAGCCAGAATTCGAGCACAAGTCCTGTACAGACCCCCTTTACAGGGTGGTATCGGCTTACCCAGCCTATGGCATTATTACTTAGCCTCTAAACTCAGTCAAATCTTAGATTGGGGAATAAAATCTAACCCTCCCACCTGGTACCAATTTGAATCTACCACAATTTTCCCATTCTACCTATCTACTTTGGTCACGGTTGTAACTAAAAGAGATACATCAACTCTTGCTGGCAGGAACAGGATTGTTTCGTCACTGACTAAGCTATGGATCTCGATTGCCTCATCATATAAGCTTATGACCTTTCCCTCCTCCAGGATCTCCATCTTTGGAAATCCTCGCTTTATTCCGGCTTTTAGGAACCCACAGTTGTTTTCCTGGTGGAGAGATAAAGGCCGTTCAACTGCCAATAAATTTTGGATTAGAGATGTTCCAGTTACCTTTAATATGCTCAGATTTAGTCAAAATGCCCCCCCAGAGGAGGTTTTTCGTTTTTGTCAGATAAAACATTACTTCTCTTCCATCTTTTCTTCACCCCCAGAGTTTGAACCCTCACTGTTTGAGTCACTCTATTTTGGATCTTCACGACAAAAAGGATTAATCTCATCTTTATATGCCCAGCTGATAGGTTGTGACAGTGAGAATAAACTGACATATATGAGAGCTTGGGAGCGCGACTTAGGTACTCAATTTGAGCCAACAGATTGGTCTCATATCCAGACCGCTGTCTCTGGTGTAGTCAAATCTAATATGGTCAAAGACACGGCACTCAAGATCTTATTTCGCTGGTATTACACCCCGGCAAAAATTCATAAAATATATCCCTCGGTCCCATCGACTTGTTTTAGAGGATGTGGATTGGAAGGAACGATACTGCATGTCTTTTGGGACTGCCCCAGAGCTCAGCGGTTCTGGGACTCATGGAAAACCATGATCCGAGAAGTGTTTGGCTTTCCGGTTTCGTTATCTGCCTCCCAGGCCCTGTTGTATACTTTTAATGATGATGTGCCAGGCAGATTTAGACCTTTATATAGATACATGCTACTAGCCGCTCAGTGGTCAATAGCCTTCAAATGGAAAACCACAGATCTAGAGTTATCACTAGTTACCCAACGTCTAGACCTAATGATGATAATGGATCGGGTTTATTTTTATAGCATTGAAAATATGGCAAGATTTGATCTCATTTGGGAATCCTGGAAAACATATAGGAGTGCTTAATTTCCCTTGGACATATGTGTTCATTCATTATAGTATGATGTTCAGGTTTGGATTTATTCAGGACTCTTGTAACCAAATACCTTATGCAGGAATGTATCTTGATAGTTCATTCTTTCTTTTTATCCTGTTTCTTATTTTTATGTATGTGTTTTTTTCTTTTTTTTTTAAGTTTTATGTATGTGTTAGAGGGAGCAATATAATCTTACACCAAAACAGGTAGGATGGACTGACCCCTGGGATCTCAGAAGGAGGTTCCGAGTACCCCATTTCCCAGGCCGGACGGCCCAACTATCTACACTATGTCCTCTAGATGCTCCCCCATATTTTCTTGATGTTTAGTTGGTATGCTTATACCTTATGTTTTATCTGTTCTGCTTTCAAAAGCTTTGTATATTTGTTGATATGCTCAATAAAGCTTTTTAATACAAAAAAAAGAAATAATCTCTTCTCATAAACCTTAACAGGCTGGTAGAGGGCGCCCTGATTCAGGTCGAGTTTAGGGCCGCTTAACTCTGCAAAACAATTAAATTTCTTCAGGATGAGGTCGCTCAGCTCTTCTGCACTCCCGTGAAGATGTGTGTAAGTGGAGTCCGGGAGAGGAATCCTCCGAGGAGAAGCCATCTTTCTGGAAAGAGAAGAGAGGGTGACATCATTACTAAGCTTTCTCACCAGCCAGCAGCAATATTTTATTTCCACCCGACTGACTCCACAGCCCTGTCCCCGACTCGGACTCCACATCCCTGTCCCCGACTGACTCCACATCCCTGTCCCCGACTGACTCCACAGCCCTGTCCATGACTCTGACTCCACAGCCCTGTCCATGACTCTGACTCCACAGCCCTGTCCCCGACTGACTCCACAGCCCTGTCCCCGACTCGGACTCCACAGCCCTGTCCCCGACTCGGGCTCCACATCCCTGTCCCCGACTCGGACTCCACATCCCTGTCCCCGACTCGGACTCCACATCCCTGTCCCCGACTCGGACTCCACATCCCTGTCCCCGACTGACTCCACATCCCTGTCCCCGACTGACTCCACAGCCCTGTCCATGACTCTGACTCCACAGCCCTGTCCCCGACTGACTCCACAGCCCTGTCCCCGACTGACTCCACAGCCCTGTACCCGACTGACTCCACAGCCCTGTCCCTGACCGACTCCACAGCGCTGTCCCTGACTGACTCCACATCCCTGTCCCCGACTGACTCCACAGCCCTGTCCCTGACTGACTCCACAGCCCTGTCCCCGACTCTGACTCCACAGCCCTGTCCCCGACTGACTCCACAGCCCTGTCCCCAACTGACTCCACAGCCCTGTCCCCGACTGACTCCACAGCCCTGTCCCCGACTGACTCCACAGCCCTGTCCCCGACTGACTCCACAGCCCTGTCCCCGACTGACTCCACAGCCCTGTCCCCGACTGACTCCACATCCCTGTCCCCGACTCGGACTCCACATCCCTGTCCCCGACTCGGACTCCACATCCCTGTCCCCGACTCGGACTCCACATCCCTGTCCCCGACTCGGACTCCACATCCCTGTCCCCGACTGACTCCACAGCCCTGTCCCCGACTCTCCACTCCACAGCCCTGTCCTCGACTGACTCCACAGCCCTGTCCCCGACTCTTCACTCCACAGCCCTGTCCCCGACTCTTCACTCCACATCCCTGTCCCCGACTGACTCCACAGCCCTGTCCCCGACTGACTCCACAGCCCTGTCCCCGACTGACTCCACAGCCCTGTCCCCGACTGACTCCACAGCCCTGTCCCTGACTGACTCCACAGCCCTGTCCCCGACTCTCCACTCCACAGCCCTGTCCTCGACTGACTCCACAGCCCTGTCCCCGACTCTTCACTCCACAGCCCTGTCCCCGACTCTTCACTCCACATCCCTGTCCCCGACTGACTCCACAGCCCTGTCCCCGACTCTCCACTCCACAGCCCTGTCCTCGACTCTTCACTCCACAGCCCTGTCCTCGACTCTTCACTCCACAGCCCTGTCCTCGACTCTTCACTCCACAGCCCTGTCCTCGACTCTTCACTCCACAGCCCTGTCCTCGACTCTTCACTCCACAGCCCTGTCCTCGACTCTTCACTCCACAGCCCTGTCCCCGACTGACTCCACAGGCCTGTCCCCGACTGACTCCACAGGCCTGTCCCCGACTGACTCCACAGGCCTGTCCCCGACTGACTCCACAGGCCTGTCCCCGACTGACTCCACAGCCCTGTCCCCGACTGACTCCACAGCGCTGTCACTGACTGACTCCACATCCCTGTCCCTGACTGACTCCACAGGCCTGTCCCCGACTGACTCCACAGGCCTGTCCCCGACTGACTCCACAGGCCTGTCCCCGACTGACTCCACAGGCCTGTCCCCGACTGACTCCACAGCCCTGTCCCCGACTGACTCCACAGCCCTGTCCCCGACTGACTCCACAGCCCTGTCCCCGACTGACTCCACAGCCCTGTCCCTGACTGACTCCACAGCCCAGTCCCCGACTGACTCCACAGCCCTGTCCCTGACCGACTCCACAGCGCTGTCCCTGACTGACTCCACAGCGCTGTCCCTGACTGACTCCACATCCCTGTCCCCGACTGACTCCACAGCCCTGGCAGGGCTATGGAGTGGGTACAAAAATCACCCGTTTCTTCAGTTTATGAAACTTGAAACCTTATGAAAAAAGTGACAACACAGAATGCCAAATGACAAAATCTAATGCAAAGTGCCAACAACACTCGATGCCAAGTGACAACAATAGTTCTGTAAATTGAGAATTTGCGCGTTGGAATGATGAACTGTCTTCTAGAATAGAAAGGTCTTCCAGTTGGAGTGACATTATTTTTCTTTAGAGATACCATGAAAAGATCATCTTCAAAGAGAAGTTACATCTCACAACACAATCCAGACACAATGCCGCCTGTTCTGGGCCCGAGCTCATTTCAGAGGATTCAACAAATTAAAAATGGTGCTTGTCACAGGAGCCCTGGTGGTCAGACCGCAAATGGTCTTCCAAACGGTGCCAGCGCACGGATCGTGCGAACTCTGGTCGCAGTCAATGCGTAGGAACCGTTGGGAATGGGCCGCAGACAAACCAGAAGGGAGCCTGTGAGATATGGGTAATTACAACCTTCACACGATTCCAGGGTATCTGCCACCACCACTGGTATGGGCCAGTGGACCCGATTTACTGAATGACTGGTCCTGCGAATAAAAACGGTTAAAACACACGGTATTCTGTCTAGCCAACAACAAACAATAGTAACGTCTCTTCAGAGGTCTGGTTCAGTTGTGTGCGTGCTGAAAATAGGGTAGCTAGAACAACAGCTGACGATAGCGTCGGTTTATTGAAAGCAATATAAATAATTAATATATACAGACAATTATTAAAATCAACAATTAAAACAGTAATAGCGAGTATAAAAAATAAAAGGGAGAAAATACTTAGGGTTTGTGGAAATATGTCCTTTTGTGGGAAGAATCATAAAGTCCAAGCAAAACGGTTTCAAGTTCTGCAAAGTTCTTTGTTCCAGAGATAAAGTCAGAGTTCAGCAAGTTTTAAAATCCAAACAAAATGGAGGATGTCCTTTGTTTCAATTCAGACAAGATGGCCGCTAGCCATGTGCCCTTTGTTTCAGCTCCGGCAAGATGGCCACCACTTGTTTCTCACGGTGGCCGTGTGTTCATGAAGATGTAAAATGGAGGAATAATTTGCCCGCGCAGCTCATTCACTTTTAATGGAGCTGAGTTCAGAGGCGGGCTTCCAGAGACGGCCCCCAGGCCGGACTATGGTAATCACATCTGGGGCAGGGGCCTCCACAAGCCCTCATAACCCTGACACTTTTCTAGACAGACCTGCGCGGCCGGCACACAAAAAATAATCTCATATTCTCGATCCCCAGAACCTACCGATTAATATGATATCAAACTTGGGCATGTTTGCATGCCCGGTTAGAAAACGGTGGAATTCCCAGAGTTCTGGTTATGCCAGTGGCCCAAATTTAATATCAAAATACTCACAAGATCCGGACCAGCAGAATGATATAACTTTCACATTTCTCACCTGAATGGTATTGCCTAAACATGCTCAAAATCCTAAACTCCATGCTTTCTTATTCTGCCTATATGGCTCCGGCCAGTCTAGAGCAAAGCAGGTTTTTGAATAGCCCCCTGCTGTGAGCTCATCCTGTCTTTTCCCAAAAGGCAGAGTGGGCTCTTTGCTGGCTAATTAACATCTAGGTGTCACCTGGTTCCCAGAACAGAAAGGGGAGTCAATGCCTCCAGGTTATTCTGCCTTCCACAGGGAATATGTCCAAGCTAATTAACACCTCCCCCCCAGGCTTTTACTCAGCTAAGACAAATCCCCCAGCTGTTCCTAGGCAGAGGGATACTACACATCAAATCTTGGTTTAACGATCTGCGTCGCTAACCGACCACAATCGCGTTTTGGCCGACTGGGCGTCGCCCGGCGTCACAGTGCTCAACTTTAAAAATGCTGAACCTCTACTGAGTCATCCAAATTGAATAGAGTGTATCGAATTCCCCTATATACTGCAGTTCCCTTCCACCCCTAAAATCATGAATCGACCAATAGTGATGGCCCGGATGTCAAATTTTGGGTTCGTGAATTTCGAATTGGAATCTCCGCACACAAAAAAAAATGCAAAGACCTGTAGTGATTACGTCAGGTGAGCATATCTTTGTTTTTATAGACTGACACCTCCACAACATAAATGTTAGTCCTCTTGGCGGCAGTCTTAGTGTAGTGGCCACCGTGGTTGTGTGCACAATCGTGGGAGTGCGGGTGGTCACAGTTTTCCAGCCTCTATGGTCGGGCTGAGGTAGTTCTAGGAAAGTTAAATGACCCCCCAAAAAAAAAAAAAACACTGATTCTGCACTGAGGCCTTATACAGGGGGCAGTCGTGGATACAAGATGCTAGTAGTGGTCGCAAAGGATTATTAGGTTAAAGTTGGTGCACTACTAGGACCAGCGGAGCATACCTGTCTCCGACAAGACTGAGGTCTTATACAGGGGTAAGTAGTGGAAACTAGATGCCAGTAGTGGTGTGAAGGATTACTAGGTTATGGTCAGTGCACTACTAGGAACAGCAGACCTGTCTCCTACAGCGCTAATGTTTTACAAAAGGGCCTGTAGATACTAGATGCCAGTAGTGGTATGAAGGTGGGTTATGATCAAACAATGTACCAGCCCTAAAAAGGGCTTAGCTGTTCAGGACAATGTGGTAGCAGCAAGAATCTGCATTGAAGACACAGAACACAGGCCTACCTAACTCTCTCCCTGTCAGCAGCACACTGTCCCTCATCTGCCTAGCACAGAAGCCAAACAGAGACTGCAAAATGGCTTCTGTGCTGGATTTCTGACAGGTGGGTGAGGGGTGGCGGTCCAGGTGGGAGGGATAGCTGGTTGGCTGCCATGTGCCTTCTGACTGTGAGGAAAGGGGTCAAAGTTTAGCTCAATGATGATGTATAGGAGGCGGGTCGAACATGCCATGTATAAGATGTACGTACACCCCTTGTTAGGCACGAAAACTATTCGCTGGATGAATAGTTCGGCCCATCTCTATCGACCAAGCCACAGGTCTCCTACCTGCATAACAGCTGTGTGCCTATACATTTCACTGCTGAACACCCTACACCGCCGGCCAACCAACACCCTTAACCAGGACCCCAATAGTGCATCCATGGAGCCTTCAAAAGGTTTATGTAGCGTCCCAGCTTTCTGAATGAAGTCCTGGCTCCCGTCATTTAATCATCAGCAGTTACTAGTTCTGTAGCCAGCTGAAATGGTGGCATAGGGCTTTGCATGGCCACATTGCCATTACTTCTGCCTTCTAATGCCACCACTAGAATTCAGACCTGACACCCAGCTGATTTGAGCATTCTCCCTGCCACTTGACATCTCAAGCTTTGTCAAGGCAAATGGTGAATGACACTTTTCTAGGGGAGGAGCTATTCAAGCAAAGTGGCGGTGTCCATTGGCCCGTCACAGAGCTCAGGTTACGTCAAGGAGATAGCTCAAGCTGCACACAAAAAAGTTAATTCTCTATGATCTTCCAACGCAATTATGCATAGCACTCTATTCAATACTTCTTTCAAGCATATTTTGCAGCCAGCTCTTCTACTTACCTAAGGAGAGGGAAGACTCCTAGAGAGCCTTCCCGCTCCTCTCATGGTCCGCACATTCCACGGTTGGCTCCCCCGTTAGCAGTCTCCAACCAATGGGTGTCGGAGACTGCTCTCTGCCACTGTGGTAGGCTTCTGGGAGCCAGAGTGCTACAGAAGATGGGTGGCTATGTAATGCACATGCACAAGCATGCTCCCTCGCGCATGCGCAGTAAGGAGCACTCAGGCTCCCAAAGACTTCTGAAGCCTTGCACCGTGAGAGACCTGAACAGAGGAGCCTCCGGTGGAACAAGGAGACCAGGAAAGGGAGCGGAAAGGCTCTTTAGGACCCATAGCCTTCCCCCTCCTCAGGTGAGTATGGTTTTTTTTTTTTGGGGGGGGGGGGGGGGGGATTTGCTTCAGACTTACTTTAATCTCTTAAAGACCACTCCGCGCCAACCCCAGGACCACCTAACGCCGATCGGCGTGCAGTCCTGGGGTCGTGTTCTGCAGTAGATCCATGCTAATGCATGCGCATTTTCGCTTGAATGACGGATCTCCGTCATCAGTAACCCGGCGGCGACCGCCGCTAGGAGACTGTTAGACGGTGAAACCATCTCTAGGTCGGCTTTCTGTGCGTTCCACCGTGTGGGTCACGTGATCTGGCCGACGTCATCAGCATTGCACTGCGCAGGTACAGTGGTTCTGCGCCTGCGCAGTACAATGCTGATGATGTCAGACGGACCACGTGACCTGCCCGGTGGAGCACAGAAGACGACCAGGAAGCCGACCTGGCAAGCTTCTGCAGCGGAGGACAACGGGAGCCATGGCGAGGGCACAGGACGGCTGCCAGGGGCTGGAGGAAACCCCAGGTAAGTGGATTTTGTTTTTTTTATCTTGCCTGGACCTTCCCTTTAAGTGGTTAAACATCAAACCATTGGGATTACTCTGGTGGAACTCCTTGAAATGCATGAATACAGGGCAGGATTTCTCAGTACAGTAGAATCCCTTTATGGTAAGCTCCAGGGGACCAGGAAAAGTAGTTTACTATATCAGAATTGGTCATAGTAGAAGCAGTAGAGTGTTGTACCGTGTTGGCCATCAGTAAAGGCAAGGCATTCTGAATCAGGATGTCACCATTTATTGGCTAACTTAGAGATAAATAAAAAGTAAGCTTTCGGCTAATAAGCCTTCGTCGGACTTGGTTCCTGCAAATTGGTCATACATTGTATGTTTACACAGATACATTTGCTGTGACCTGATGACTGAGTTTACTGTATCCAGAGGTTTACTATATCAGAGTTTACTATAACGAGATTCTATCTTATTCTCAATATGTTTTACCTGTTCCATTACTGGTTTTCTCAATTCCCATTTAATTTTTCCCACATGGGGAACAGAGCTGATAAACCACATGGTCCATATTGTGTATTGTTTGTACTATCTGTAAATATCTCTGATCTATCCACAAAATCAGAGGCATTGCAGCTACCACAAGCAAGCATCCCCCTTAAAGGGGAACTGAACTCTTGCACAGGACAGAAGGAAACATAGAGAAATGCACCCTGTATGTATTTAGAGAGTTTAGCCTGTCTAATTCCACCTCATCTGTGACTAATCACAAGTTGTTATTTGATTTCTCACCTGCGTCACCTGACTGCTATGGCAGACGGCAGATAAGCTAATTTAAAAGCACAGGATGTTAACAATATGTTTGCTTCCGTGAAAGCAGGAAGTAGACACACTGCAAACGTATTGCAGGATTTGTATCAGCTGTAACAAGGAAATGTTTTTCTGTAAAGGTTATTATGCTTTTGCTTATCTTCTAGAGAACAGAGGAAGTTCTGAGTTTAGGTCCGCTTTAATGTAACTTCTGCTATAAAGCCAGTCACAACCCGTTGCTGTTGTTTCGATTTTCATTCCAAGATGGGAACTCGCCAACCGGTCTCTCATATTCTCAGCCCTTCCAGCTGTTAGGAAAGGTCGACAGCCCACCACTCATACAACTTACGAGTCTGACATTAAAAACTTTCAGTGCTTCGAAAGGAGCTCATTTAATTGCCCCCCGTATGCGCTGCTGCTGGTTTCCCCTTACACCCATCTTTGGTCCAGGCAGAGCAGATCTCCCCCCCCCCCCCCTTCTAGTCTCTCTCGACTTTCTTGCAGCATTTGTCTTGAATAGCCTCTAGATTAAAATATCGCACACATCTACTCCAGCTCATCGTTCAGAACGTCACAGTTACTACAGTTGTGCTTGACCCTCAAAACTGGCCATAGGGGATGCTTCTCTTCACAACTCCAGGGTGAAAACACCTTGCATGTCGTCAATGTACCTTATCCAGAGGGCAGCATGCGCCCCACACACATCCCATCACAGTTCTGTAAACAAACATTTTGGAATGATGAACTGTCTTCTAGAAGAGAAAAGTCACCTAGTTGGAGTTACATTATTATTCTTACCATAAGCTGAAGACAGGAGAACCTTCACAGAGAAGTAACATCTCACAACACAATCCAGACACACCACCGCCTGTTCTGGGCCTGAGTTCATTTAAGATGAGCTGAGGCAAAACGTGACACTGTTCTGTGGATTAACACATTAATATTGTACTTGGATATTATGGATGGTGCCTCCTCCAAGCTGAAGAGGAGAAGAACCATCTGGCTAGTTGTAGGCACACAGTTCTGAAGCCAACATCCGTCATGGTATGGGAGGTGTGCATCAGTGCACATGGCATGGGTAGCTAGCACAGATGGGAAAGAATCAATTATACTGAAGGATATACAAGGTTTAGAGGCAACATATGTGGTCATCCAGATAATGTCTTCTTCAGGGAAAGCCTTATCTATTTCAGCAAGACGCTAAACCGCATCTGTATGTATTACAACGCCACAACTCTGTAGTATAAAATGGGACTGCTACAACCACCATATATACGACCATCCAATCAGGAGCAGGGAATCGGTGAACCAGGCAGTAGCTGTACGAAAGATAGTCCACTGCACTGTGAGATCGGTTAAAAGTTCAATCTTTATTGTGACACCAATGGACAAAAGATCAGAAGCTCATGCATGTCGGAGCAAACATGACTCCTTAGCCATAGTTCTGTAGTATAAGCCGAAGTGTTAAACTGGTCTATATCCAGTCCGGACCTGATCAGGCACTTGGTTGGTGGAAGGGAGGGGAGAGATGCAGATCTGCAGCTCTTGGGGGGAGGTGTTTGACATAAGATTGAGGGAGTTGAGGTTATACACCAGGTGGGGGCCATATTTATGTACAAGGTTTGGGGTGGTGTGAAGCATAAGATTGGGGAGTGGAATTTCGCACCAGGTTGGGTAGAGGCTTCTTGACTTCAGCTTGGGGCAGCGTTCTCCCCAGAACTTTTTTCCAGCCAGGGGGCATGAAAAAGTAGCCGGGTGGGTCAAGACAGGGGAATGCCGCTCAACTTTGCTTACAGCATAGGAGGAGGCGAGCCGATGACAGCCGGGTGCTCACCGAAATTAGCCGGGTGGAGCACCTAGGCAAAAGAACCTGGGGAGAACACTGGGGGGGGGGGGGGGGTTAGTTAACCACATGGTGTCCGGCATCAGTTTGAGGGGGTGTGGTTAGAATAAATCTCAAGGGAAAAAAAATTGTGAAAATACAGTGGCTTGCAAAAGTATTCGGCCCCCTTGAAGTTTTCCACATTTTGTCACATCACTGCCACAAACATGAATCAGTTTTATTGGAATTCCACATGAAAGACCAACACAAAGTGGTGTACATGTGAGAAGTGGAACAAAAATCATACATGATTCCAAACATTTTTTACAAATAAATAACTGCAAAGTGGGGTGTGCGTAATTATTCAGCCCCCTGAGTCAATACTTTGTAGAACCACCTTTTGCTGCAATTACAGCTGCCAGTCTTTTAGGGTATGTCTCTACCAGCTTTGCACATCTAGAGACTGAAATTCTTGCCCATTCTTCTTTGCAAAACAGCTCCAGCTTGTGAGGATCCGCGTGGCTGCCTGCGCAGGCAGGCAGCCTTTTGATCACTGTCCAGGTCTGCATTCTGCAGGTCTCTGGAAGAGAGACCTTTTTTTCAGTTGTGCAGCTTGCTGCTGAGGAATTTGCATATGTTTGTCATGCAGATTGCCTAGCCACATCCCTTGTGGGCTTGCTCTATAAAGAGCTATGTTTCCCACAGTAAGTTGCTGGTCATAAGGATTCTTCCTGCGAAACACTCTGGAGAGTGTCAGCCTTGCTTATTGTTTGAATATTAGTTTAGAGTAATTCCTGGGACTGCACTAGGCAGATTCCCTAGTGCAGTTAGGATTGCATATCTGTTTTGTCTGTCTGTTGCGATTGTCCTGTCCCTGCGATGGTCGACAGGAAGTCGTTCTGATCTTTGTTCTTGGAGTATAGCTGGAGCAGCGGTTGCTACCAGCTATCTCCTCTATCTGTCTTGCCTGGATCTCACTCGCCTAGCGCTAGTGCTGTGGATCCGTCTGATCTCCATCTCTCTGTCTCCCTGGATCGCACTGGCCTCTTTTCGCTAGTGCTGTGGATCTTATCTCTCGCCTGTTCCGGTTTTCGTGTGTCTGTCTTGTCTGCTACGAACGTTTGCTGGAGGCTCGGTGAGGTAACCGTTAAAGTGAACCTTAAGTGTCCAAAAAAAATTGAGTTTTACTCACCTGGGGCTTACCTCAGCCCCCTGCAGCTGATCGGTGCCCACGACGAGTCGCTCTGATGCTCCGGGTCCCGCTGGCGGCCACTTCCGGTTTCGCCCTCAGGACCCGTCAGGCTGGGGAACGCGGCTGATACTACGCGTTCCCAGCCAAAATAGCACCCCTATGCGGCCATATGTCCGCATAGGCACCCGTATGCGGACATATGGCCGCATAGGGGTGCTATTTTGGCTGGGGACGCGTAGTATGAGCCGCGTTCCCCAGCCTGACGGGTCCTGACGGCGAAACCGGAAGTGGCCGCCAGCGGGACCCGGAGCATCAGAGCGACTCGTCGTGGGCACCGATCAGCTGCAGGGGGCTGAGGTAAGCCCCAGGTGAGTAAAACTCAATTTTTTTGGACACTTAAGGTTCACTTTAAGCAAGCGCTCGCGTCCTCTGTTTCATGTTTGTCTGTCGGTGGTTAGTTAGGCGTGTTTGTCTCTATTGTGCTTATCACGTGGAGACCGCGCATAAACGCGTGCACTGTTGCGAATGAATGCGGTGTTCGCTTTTAGCTAGCGTTTGTTATTTTCCGTATCTCTTCATTGTATGATTTGCTGTGCCTTTGCTACTCTCGTGCTCTGCCTTGCTGTAGCCTTGTGTCACGTCTGGCGATCGCACCTCTCGCGATCGCGGTCCTACTTCATATCTGCTGTGGTGTGTTCACCGTCGCGGGTTGGCGACTAGTTTGGTGCACACACATACAATCTGTCTCTGTGCTCATTCTCAATCGCCTCTCTTGCGATTGCGTTTCTTCCCTTCGTACAATTCCTGTCTGGCGTGTGTGGTAGGGCAGAGGAGCTGTTCCTCTGCACTCCACAGCTCCACCTGCCGACAGGAATTTCCTTCTACAGGTGCATTGCACCTTCTGCTGGGTTTCCTCAAATTATACGCTTGTGGAGGATTTCCGCAGTGTCAGCACACATCAGGTGCACTGATCACGGAGAGAATTCCACAATCGTTACACAGCTCAGTCAGATTAGATGGACAGTGTTTGTGAACAGCAGTTTTCAGATCTTGCCACAGATTCTCGATTGGATTTAGATCTGGACTTTAACTGGGCCATTCTAAGACATGGATATGTTTTGTTTTAAACCATTCCATTGTTGCCCTGGCTTTATGTTTAGGGTCGTTGCCCTGCTGGAAGGTGAACCTCTGCCCCAGTCTCAAGTCTTTTGCAGTCTGCAAGAGGTTTTCTTCCAAGTTTGCCCTGTATTTGGTTCCATCCATCTTCCCATCAACTCTGACCAGCTTCCCTGTCCCTGCTGAAGAGATGCACCCCCCGAGCATGATGCTGCCACCACCATATTTGACAGTGGGGATGGTGTGTTCACAGTGATGTGCAGTGTTAGTTTTCTGCCACACATAGCGTTTTGCATTTTGGCCAAAGAGTTCCATTTTGGTCTCATCTGACCAGAGCACCTTCTTCCACATGTTTGCTGTGTCCCCCACATGGCTTGTGGCAAACTGCAAACGGGACTTCTTATGCTTTCTGTTAACAATGCCTTTCTTCTTGCCACTCTTCCATAAAGGCCAACTTTGTACAGTGCATGACTAATAGTTGTCCTATGGACAGAGTCTCCCACCTGAGCTGTAGATCTCTGCAGCTCGTCCAGAGTCACCATGGGCCTCTTGACTGCATTTCTGATCAGCGCTCTCATTGTTCGGCCTGTGAGTTTAGGTGGACGGCCTTGTCTTGGTAGGTTTACAGTTGTGCCATACTCCTTCCATTTCTGAATGATCGCTGGAACAGTGCTCCGTGGGATGTTCAAGGCTTTGGAAATCTTTTTGTAGCCTAAGCCTGCTTTAAATTTCTCAATAACTTGATCCCTGACCTGTCTGGTGTGTTCTTTGGACTTCATGGTGTTGTTGCTCCCAATATTCTCTTAGACAACCTCTGAGGCTGTCACAGAGCAGCTGTATTTGTACTGACATTAGATCGGGCAGCACGGTGGCGTAGTGGTTAGCTCTCTCGCCTTGCAGCGCTGGGTCCCAGGTTCGAATCCCAGCCGGGGCACTATCTGCAAAGAGTTTGTATGTTCTCTCCGTGCCTGCGTGGGTTTCCTCCGGGCACTCCGGTTTCCTCCCACATTCCAAAAACATACGGATAAGTTAATTGGCTTCCCCTAAAAAAAAATTGGCCCTAGACTACTACAGTACTTACACTACATAATATAGACATATGGCAATGGTAGGGATTAGATTGTGAGCTCCTTTGAGGGACAGTTAGTGACAAGATATATATATACACTGTACAGCGCTGCGTAATATGTCAGCGCTATATAAATACTAAATAATAATAATAATAATAATAATAATTACACACAGGTGCACTCTATTTAGTCAATAGCACTCATCAGGCAATGTCTATGGGCAACTGACTGCACTCAGACCAAAGGGGGCTGAATAATTACGCACACACCACTTTGCAGTTATTGATTTGTAATAAATGTTTGGAATGATGTATGATTCTCGTTCCACTTCTCACATGTACACCACTTTGTATTGGTCTTTCATGTGGAATTACATTAAAATTGATCCCTGTTTGAGGCAGTGATGTGACAAAATGTGGAAAACTTCAAGGGGGCTGAATACTTTTGCAAGCCACTGTATATATTTACCTTATATACAGGCCCTCTCTGGACACGCTCTTGCACAGCTGTGTATAGCAGCCATTCCCAGGGGGGTTTCTGGGCATGAGCACCTCCGACTGTACCTGAACCGTGCATGTCCAGGACATTTTCGCCATGGCTGCTGTTCAGAGCAGTGCAGGAGTATGATCCACCACGTGAGCAAACTACATGTGATGGGCTTTGACAGGTCCCAGTTATCAGGGGACCTGCAGCTGCAAGACCAAGGGGATGCCCGACACAATATGGAGCCTGCAGGAGTCCACGGAGCCTATACAGTGGCTGGATAGTGTACTGGTTAAGGGCTCTGCCTTTGACATGGGAGACCAGGGTTTGAATCCCGGCTAGGTCAAGTACCTATTCAGTAAGGAGTTCAAGGCAAGACTCCCTAACACTGCAGGGTGGCCTCTTGAGTCGCAGTGGCTGCAGCTCTTGAGCGCTTTGGGATCCGACAGAAGAAAAGTGCTATACAAATGTTCGGATTATTGCAGTAGAGATAAGAATGGGATTAGGGACCAGGTGGTGAAGTAAGGTGGGGCACCAGGTTTTGGTGGTTAGAATTAGGGACAAGGCGGGGTAGGGACAGGGGTGGGCTGACAAATCATGGGCCCCGGGGCGATAGGAGATTCTGGGGCCCCATACCAGTGTCGCCAACCTTTCACATTATTTTTTACTGACAAAGGATATTTTTTTTTTTACTGTTAAAAACCCCTGTGCCATACCAAAAAATGGGTGTGGTCATACATCAGAATGTGGGCGTGGTCCTGTGAGGGGCCAAATATACGTGACCTTAGCAGTGGTGTATAAGGTCTGCCGGGGAAGTTTGAGCTCTGCCGTAGTGTATCCCCCCAAAATACATGTAATCTGACAGCATTTCACCCAAAATACACGTAAAATACACATATTTTGCCATACGAGGTTCCTCCAAAATACAGATAATATGGATCCCACAAAATATACATAATCTGGGAGCAGCGATTCCCCAACATACACATAATTTGGCAGCAGTTCCCCAAAATACACGTAATCTGGCAGCGGATCACCCAAAATACACGTAATCTGGCAGCGGATCACCCAAAATACACGTAATCTGGCAGCGGATCACCCAAAATACACGTAATCTGGCAGCAGCGGTTCCCCAAAAATACACATAATCTGGCAGCAGTTCCCACAAAATAGGTGCCCCCAGTATAGGTATCCAGATCTATGGGTATCCCAAGTATAGGTAGTTTTCTATAGGTGTCCCCAGTATAAGTAGTCAGGTCTATAGTAGTCCCCAGTGTAAGTAGCCAGGTCTATAGGTGTCTCCAGTTTTGATAGCCAGGTCTATAGGTGCCCCCAGAATAGGTAGCCAGGTCTATAGGTGTCCCCACAATAGGTAAAGTCAAACAAGCAGCTAGAGCAGTCCTTCTCCCAGGACACACAGCCTGGTGCGCCGGTGCTCGATCCTTTAGTGGGTCACCACTTCCACTAACAAACCAATCCAATGCAATTAGAAGGATGAGGCAATCAAAAGGTGTATGAACTGTTGTTTATTCAACAGGTAGCCAAACACTACATGTTTCGGTGGTTCCCCCTTTCTCAGGTGCTTAGCTACCTGTTGAATAAACGGCAGTTTATACACCTTTTGATTGCCTCCTTTTAATTGCATTGGATCCCCAGAATAGGTAGCCAGGTGTCCCCAGAAAGAGAGGTGGCAGCATAGTGAAGGGGGAGCATTGGGCACAGCGACGGGGAAGGAGGGCAGTCTCCCCTTTCCCTCACCTTTGGGCACCCCGTTCCTCGCTCCCCCTCCAGAATTGCGGTGCAATTGCAGGCGGCAGGCGCAGCGGAATACTTCCTCCTATACCCAGTGCGAGAGGAAGATCTGTGCGCCGCTGGTAGTCTCTAGTCAGTGACGTCTCCAGACCAGCGGCGCACAGAGCTCACCCTTACGCGGGGCATAGGGGGAAGTGTTCCACTGCTGCCAGCTGCCACACCGCAATTATGGAGGGGGGAAAGAGGAAGGGGGAGCCCCAAGGTGAGGGAAGGGAGGGGATACGGCCCCCTTCCCCACCACTGTGCCCTGCTCCCCTTCACTGCACTGCCACCCCAATGCGGGCCCCAGAGACCACAGGCCCTCGCTTCATGCCCGAATGGTCAGTCCGCCCCTGGGTGGGGATCAAGGTTTAGGGAGCTAGGATTCAGGACCAAGTGGGTCAGGTAAGGTGGGGTACCAGTTTTTGGGTGTTAGGATTAGGGACCAAGTTTGTGAGGTAGGGCACCAGGTTTGGATTAGAAACCAGGTGGGTTAGGTAAGGCGGGGTATTAGGAAGCAGGTGGGTGAGGTAAGGCGGGGTATTAGGAAGCAGGCGGGTGAGGTAAGGCGGGTATTAGGAAGCAGGTGGGTGAGGTAAGGCGGGTATTAGGAAGCAGGCGGGTGAGGTAAGGCGGGTATTATGAAGCAGGTGGGTGAGGTAAGGCGGGGTATTAGGAATCAGGCGGATGAGGTAAGGCGGGGTATTAGGAAGCAGGCGGGTGAGGTAAGGCGGGTATTAGGAAGCAGGCGGGTGAGGTGGGCGGGGTATTAGGAAGCAGGTGGGTGAAATAAGGCGGGTATTAGGAAGCAGGCGGGTGAGGTAAGGCGGGTATTAGGAAGCAGGCGGGTGAGGTAAGGCGGGGTATTAGGAAGCAGGCGGGTGAGGTAAGGCGGGGTATTAGGAAGCAGGCGGGTGAGGTAAGGCGGGGTATTAGGAAGCAGGCGGGTGAGGTAAGGCGGGTATTAGGAAGCAGGTGGGTGAGGTAAAGCGGGTATTAGGAAGCAGGCGGGTGAGGTAAGGCGGGGTATTAGGAAGCAGGTGGGTGAGATGGGGCGGGGTATTAGGAAGCAGGTGGGTGAGGTAAGGCGGGGTATTAGGAATCAGGCGGGTGAGGTAAGGCGGGGTATTAGGAATCAGGCGGGTGAGGTAAGGCGGGGTATTAGGCAGAAGGCGGGTGAGGTAAGGCGGGTATTAGGAAGCAGGTGGGTGAGGTAAGGCGGGGTATTAGAAGGCAGGCGGGTGAGGTAAGGCGGGTATTAGGAAGTAGGTGGGTGAGGTAAGGCGGGGTATTAGGAAGCAGGTGGGTGAGGTGGGGCGGGGTATTAGGAAGCAGGCGGGCGAGGTAAGGCGGGGTATTAGGAAGCAGGCGGGTGAGGTAAGGTGGTGTATTAGGAAGTAGGTGGGTGAGGTAAGGCGGGGTATTAAGAAGCAGGTGGGTGAGGTAAGGCGGGGTATTAGGAAGCAGGTGGGTGAGGTGGGGCGGGGTATTAGGAAGCAGGTGGGTGAGGTAAGGCGGGGTATTAGGAAGCAGGCGGGTGAGGTAAGGCGGGGTATTAGGAAGCAGGCGGGTGAGGTAAGGTGGGGTATTATGAAGCAGGTGGGTGAGGTAAGGCGGGGTATTAGGAAGCAGGTGGGTGAGGTAAGGCGGGGTATTAGGAAGCAGGTGGGTGAGGTAAGGCGGGGTATTAGGAAGCAGGCGGGTGAGGTAAGGTGGGGTATTATGAAGCAGGTGGGTGAGGTAAGGCGGGGTATTAGGAAGCAGGTGGGTGAGGTAAGGCGGGGTATTAGGAAGCAGGTGGGTGAGGTAAGGTGGGGTATTAGGAAGCAGGTGGGTGAGGTAAGGTGGGGTATTAGGAAGCAGGTGGGTGAGGTAAGGCGGGGTATTAGGAAGCAGGCGGGTGAGGTAAGGCGGGGTATTAGGAAGCAGGAGGGTGAGGTAAGGCGGGTATTAGGAAGCAGGTGGGTGAGGTAAGGCGGGGTATTAGGAAGCAGGTGGGTGAGGTAAGGCGGGGTATTAGGAAGCAGGTGGGTGAGGTAAGGCGGGGTATTAGGAAGCAGGCGGGTGAGGTAAGGCGGGTATTAGGAAGCAGGTGGGTGAGGTAAGGCGGGTATTAGGAAGCAGGCGGGTGAGGTAAGGCGGGTATTAGGAAGCAGGCGGGTGAGGTAAGGCGGGTATTATGAAGCAGGCGGGTGAGGTAAGGCGGGGTATTAGGAATCAGGCGGATGAGGTAAGGCGGGGTATTAGGAAGCAGGCGGGTGAGGTAAGGCGGGTATTAGGAAGCAGGCGGGTGAGGTGGGCGGGGTATTAGGAAGCAGGTGGGTGAGGTAAGGCGGGTATTAGGAAGCAGGCGGGTGAGGTAAGGCGGGTATTAGGAAGCAGGCGGGTGAGGTAAGGCGGGTATTAGGAAGCAGGCGGGTGAGGTAAGGCGGGGTATTAGGAAGCAGGCGGGTGAGGTAAGGCGGGGTATTAGGAAGCAGGTGGGTGAGGTAAGGCGGGGTATTAGGAAGCAGGTGGGTGAGGTAAGGTGGGGTATTAGGAAGCAAGCGGGTGAGGTAAGGCGGGTATTATGAAGCAGGTGGGTGAGGTAAGGCGGGGTATTAGGAATCAGGCGGGTGAGGTAAGGTGGGGTATTAGGAAGCAGGTGGGTGAGGTAAGGCGGGGTATTAGGAATCAGGCGGGTGAGGTAAGGCGGGGTATTAGGAAGCAGGTGGGTGAGGTAAGGTGGGGTATTAGGAAGCAGGTGGGTGAGGTAAGGCGGGGTATTAGGAAGCAGGCGGGTGAGGTAAGGCGGGTATTAGGAAGCAGGCGGGTGAGGTAAAGCGGGTATTAGGAAGCAGGCGGGTGAGGTAAGGCGGGGTATTAGGAAGCAGGTGGGTGAGATGGGGCGGGGTATTAGGAAGCAGGTGGGTGAGGTAAGGCGGGGTATTAGGAATCAGGCGGGTGAGGTTAGGCGGGGTATTAGGAATCAGGCGGGTGAGGTAAGGCGGGGTATTAGGAATCAGGCGGGTGAGGTAAGGCGGGGTATTAGGCAGAAGGCGGGTGAGGTAAGGCGGGTATTAGGAAGCAGGTGGGTGAGGTAAGGCGGGGTATTAGAAGGCAGGCGGGTGAGGTAAGGCGGGTATTAGGAAGTAGGTGGGTGAGGTAAGGCGGGGTATTAGGAAGCAGGTGGGTGAGGTGGGGCGGGGTATTAGGAAGCAGGCGGGTGAGGTAAGGCGGGGTATTAGGAAGCAGGCGGGTGAGGTAAGGTGGTGTATTAGGAAGTAGGTGGGTGAGGTAAGGCGGGGTATTAAGAAGCAGGTGGGTGAGGTAAGGTGGGGTATTAGGAAGCAGGTGGGTGAGGTGGGGCGGGGTATTAAGAAGCAGGTGGGTGAGGTAAGGCGGGGTATTGGGAAGCAGGCGGGTGAGGTAAGGCGGGGTATTAGGAAGCAGGCGGGTGAGGTAAGGTGGGGTATTAGGAAGCAAGCGGGTGAGGTAAGGCGGGTATTATGAAGCAGGCGGGTGAGGTAAGGCGGGGTATTAGGAATCAGGCGGGTGAGGTAAGGCGGGGTATTAGGAAGCAGGCGGGTGAGGTAAGGCGGGGTATTAGGAAGCAGGTGGGTGAGGTAAGGCGGGGTATTAGGAAGCAGGTGGGTGAGGTAAGGCGGGGTATTAGGAAGCAGGTGGGTGAGGTAAGGTGGGGTATTAGGAAGCAGGTGGGTGAGGTAAGGCGGGGTATTAGGAAGCAGGTGGGTGAGGTAAGGCGGGGTATTAGGAAGCAGGTGGGTGAGGTAAGGTGGGGTATTAGGAAGCAGGTGGGTGAGGTAAGGCGGGGTATTAGGAAGCAGGTGGGTGAGGTAAGGCGGGTATTAGGAAGCAGGCGGGTGAGGTAAGGCGGGTATTAGGAAGCAGGCGGGTGAGGTAAGGCGGGGTATTAGGAATCAGGCGGGTGAGGTAAGGTGGGGGATTAGGAAGCAGGTGGGTGAGGTAAGGCGGGGTATTAGGAAGCAGGTGGGTGAGGTAAGGCGGGGTATTAGGAAGCAGGTGGGTGAGGTAAGGCGGGGTATTAGGAAGCAGGTGGTGAGGTAAGGTGGGGTATTAGGAAGCAGGTGGGTGAGGTAAGGCGGGGTATTAGGAAGCAGGTGGGTGAGGTAAGGTGGGGTATTAGGAAGCAGGTGGGTGAGGTAAGGCGGGGTATTAGGAAGCAGGTGGGTGAGGTAAGGCGGGGTATTAGGAAGCAGGTGGGTGAGGTAAGGTGGGGGATTAGGAAGCAGGTGGGTGAGGTAAGGTGGGGTATTAGGAAGCAGGTGGGTGAGGTAAGGCGGGGTATTAGGAAGCAGGTGGGTGAGGTAAGGCGGGGTATTAGGAAGCAGGTGGATGAGGTAAGGCGGGGTATTAGGAAGCAGGTGGGTAAGGTAAGGTGGGGTATTAGGAAGCAGGTGGGTAAGGTAAGGTGGGGTATTAGGAAGCAGGTGGGTGAGGTAAGGCGGGGTATTAGGAAGCAGGTGGGTGAGGTAA
The DNA here is from genome assembly GCF_040937935.1 of Hyperolius riggenbachi. Lineage (NCBI taxonomy): Eukaryota > Metazoa > Chordata > Amphibia > Anura > Hyperoliidae > Hyperolius > Hyperolius riggenbachi. The sequence goes on from NC_090652.1 coordinate 319,850,023, forward strand.
GGCGGGGTATTAGGAAGCAGGTGGGTGAGGTAAGGCGGGGTATTAGGAAGCAGGTGGGTGAGGTAAGGCGGGGTATTAGGAAGCAGGTGGGTGAGGTAAGGCGGGGTATTAGGAAGCAGGTGGGTGAGGTAAGGCGGGGTATTAGGAAGCAGGTGGGTGAGGTAAGGCGGGGTATTAGGAAGCAGGTGGGTGAGGTAAGGTGGGGTATTAGGAAGCAGGTGGGTGAGGTAAGGCGGGGTATTAGGAAGCAGGCGGGTGAGGTAAGGCGGGGAATTAGGAAGCAGGTGGGTGAGGTAAGGCGGGTATTAGGAAGCAGGTGGGTGAGGTAAGGCGGGGTATTAGGAAGCAGGTGGGTGAGGTAAGGCGGGGTATTAGGAAGCAGGCGGGTGAGGTAAGGCGGGGTATTAGGAAGCAGGCGGGTGAGGTAAGGCGGGTATTAGGAAGCAGGCGGGTGAGGTAAGGCGGGTATTAGGAAGCAGGCGGGTGAGGTAAGGCGGGTATTAGGAAGCAGGCGGGTGAGGTAAGGCGGGTATTAGGAAGCAGGCGGGTGAGGTAAGGCGGGGTATTAGGAAGCAGGTGGGTGAGGTAAGGCGGGGTATTAGGAAGCAGGTGGGTGAGGTAAGGCGGGGTATTAGGAAGCAGGTGGGTGAGGTAAGGCGGGGTATTAGGAAGCAGGCGGGTGAGGTAAGGCGGGTATTAGGAAGCAGGCGGGTGAGGTAAGGCGGGTATTAGGAAGCAGGCGGGTGAGGTAAGGCGGGTATTATGAAGCAGGTGGGTGAGGTAAGGCGGGGTATTAGGAATCAGGCGGGTGAGGTAAGGCGGGGTATTAGGAAGCAGGCGGGTGAGGTAAGGCGGGTATTAGGAAGCAGGCGGGTGAGGTGGGCGGGGTATTAGGAAGCAGGTGGGTGAAATAAGGCGGGTATTAGGAAGCAGGCGGGTGAGGTAAGGCGGGTATTAGGAAGCAGGCGGGTGAGGTAAGGCGGGTATTAGGAAGCAGGCGGGTGAGGTAAGGCGGGGTATTAGGAAGCAGGCGGGTGAGGTAAGGCGGGGTATTAGGAAGCAGGCGGGTGAGGTAAGGCGGGTATTAGGAAGCAGGTGGGTGAGGTAAAGCGGGTATTAGGAAGCAGGCGGGTGAGGTAAGGCGGGGTATTAGGAAGCAGGTGGGTGAGATGGGGCGGGGTATTAGGAAGCAGGTGGGTGAGGTAAGGCGGGGTATTAGGAATCAGGCGGGTGAGGTAAGGCGGGGTATTAGGAATCAGGCGGGTGAGGTAAGGCGGGGTATTAGGCAGAAGGCGGGTGAGGTAAGGCGGGTATTAGGAAGCAGGTGGGTGAGGTAAGGCGGGGTATTAGAAGGCAGGCGGGTGAGGTAAGGCGGGTATTAGGAAGTAGGTGGGTGAGGTAAGGCGGGGTATTAGGAAGCAGGTGGGTGAGGTAAGGTGGGGTATTAGGAAGCAGGTGGGTGAGGTGGGGCGGGGTATTAGGAAGCAGGTGGGTGAGGTAAGGCGGGGTATTAGGAAGCAGGCGGGTGAGGTAAGGCGGGGTATTAGGAAGCAGGCGGGTGAGGTAAGGTGGGGTATTATGAAGCAGGTGGGTGAGGTAAGGCGGGGTATTAGGAAGCAGGTGGGTGAGGTAAAGCGGGGTATTAGGAAGCAGGCGGGTGAGGTAAGGCGGGGTATTAGGAAGCAGGCGGGTGAGGTAAGGTGGGGTATTATGAAGCAGGTGGGTGAGGTAAGGCGGGGTATTAGGAAGCAGGTGGGTGAGGTAAGGCGGGGTATTAGGAAGCAGGTGGGTGAGGTAAGGCGGGGTATTAGGAAGCAGGTGGGTGAGGTAAGGTGGGGTATTAGGAAGCAGGTGGGTGAGGTAAGGTGGGGTATTAGGAAGCAGGTGGGTGAGGTAAGGCGGGGTATTAGGAAGCAGGCGGGTGAGGTAAGGCGGGGTATTAGGAAGCAGGAGGGTGAGGTAAGGCGGGTATTAGGAAGCAGGTGGGTGAGGTAAGGCGGGGTATTAGGAAGCAGGTGGGTGAGGTAAGGCGGGGTATTAGGAAGCAGGTGGGTGAGGTAAGGCGGGGTATTAGGAAGCAGGCGGGTGAGGTAAGGCGGGTATTAGGAAGCAGGTGGGTGAGGTAAGGCGGGTATTAGGAAGCAGGCGGGTGAGGTAAGGCGGGTATTAGGAAGCAGGCGGGTGAGGTAAGGCGGGTATTATGAAGCAGGTGGGTGAGGTAAGGCGGGGTATTAGGAATCAGGCGGATGAGGTAAGGCGGGGTATTAGGAAGCAGGCGGGTGAGGTAAGGCGGGTATTAGGAAGCAGGCGGGTGAGGTGGGCGGGGTATTAGGAAGCAGGTGGGTGAGGTAAGGCGGGTATTAGGAAGCAGGCGGGTGAGGTAAGGCGGGTATTAGGAAGCAGGCGGGTGAGGTAAGGCGGGTATTAGGAAGCAGGCGGGTGAGGTAAGGCAGGTATTAGGAAGCAGGCGGGTGAGGTAAGGCGGGGTATTAGGAAGCAGGCGGGTGAGGTAAGGCGGGGTATTAGGAAGCAGGTGGGTGAGGTAAGGCGGGGTATTAGGAAGCAGGTGGGTGAGGTAAGGCGGGGTATTAGGAAGCAGGTGGGTGAGGTAAGGTGGGGTATTAGGAAGCAGGTGGGTGAGGTAAGGTGGGGTATTAGGAAGCAGGTGGGTGAGGTAAGGCGGGGTATTAGGAAGCAGGCGGGTGAGGTAAGGCGGGGTATTAGGAAGCAGGTGGGTGAGGTAAGGCGGGTATTAGGAAGCAGGTGGGTGAGGTAAGGCGGGGTATTAGGAAGCAGGTGGGTGAGGTAAGGCGGGGTATTAGGAAGCAGGCGGGTGAGGTAAGGCGGGTATTAGGAAGCAGGTGGGTGAGGTAAGGCGGGTATTAGGAAGCAGGTGGGTGAGGTAAGGCGGGTATTAGGAAGCAGGCGGGTGAGGTAAGGCGGGTATTAGGAAGCAGGCGGGTGAGGTAAGGCGGGTATTATGAAGCAGGTGGGTGAGGTAAGGCGGGGTATTAGGAATCAGGCGGATGAGGTAAGGCGGGGTATTAGGAAGCAGGCGGGTGAGGTAAGGCGGGTATTAGGAAGCAGGCGGGTGAGGTGGGCGGGGTATTAGGAAGCAGGTGGGTGAGGTAAGGCGGGTATTATGAAGCAGGTGGGTGAGGTAAGGCGGGGTATTAGGAATCAGGCGGATGAGGTAAGGCGGGGTATTAGGAAGCAGGCGGGTGAGGTAAGGCGGGGTATTAGGAAGCAGGCGGGTGAGGTAAGGCGGGGTATTAGGAAGCAGGCGGGTGAGGTAAGGCGGGTATTAGGAAGCAGGCGGGTGAGGTAAAGCGGGTATTAGGAAGCAGGCGGGTGAGGTAAGGCGGGGTATTAGGAAGCAGGTGGGTGAGATGGGGCGGGGTATTAGGAAGCAGGTGGGTGAGGTAAGGCGGGGTATTAGGAATCAGGTGGGTGAGGTAAGGCGGGGTATTAGGAATCAGGCGGGTGAGGTAAGGCGGGGTATTAGGAATCAGGCGGGTGAGGTAAGGCGGGGTATTAGGCAGAAGGCGGGTGAGGTAAGGCGGGTATTAGGAAGCAGGTGGGTGAGGTAAGGCGGGGTATTAGAAGGCAGGCGGGTGAGGTAAGGCGGGTATTAGGAAGTAGGTGGGTGAGGTAAGGCGGGGTATTAGGAAGCAGGTGGGTGAGGTGGGGCGGGGTATTAGGAAGCAGGCGGGTGAGGTAAGGCGGGGTATTAGGAAGCAGGCGGGTGAGGTAAGGTGGTGTATTAGGAAGTAGGTGGGTGAGGTAAGGCGGGGTATTAAGAAGCAGGTGGGTGAGGTAAGGTGGGGTATTAGGAAGCAGGTGGGTGAGGTGGGGCGGGGTATTAGGAAGCAGGTGGGTGAGGTAAGGCGGGGTATTAGGAAGCAGGCGGGTGAGGTAAGGCGGGGTATTAGGAAGCAGGCGGGTGAGGTAAGGTGGGGTATTAGGAAGCAAGCGGGTGAGGTAAGGCGGGTATTATGAAGCAGGTGGGTGAGGTAAGGCGGGGTATTAGGAATCAGGCGGGTGAGGTAAGGTGGGGTATTAGGAAGCAGGTGGGTGAGGTAAGGCGGGGTATTAGGAAGCAGGCGGGTGAGGTAAGGTGGGGTATTAGGAAGCAAGCGGGTGAGGTAAGGCGGGTATTATGAAGCAGGTGGGTGAGGTAAGGCGGGGTATTAGGAATCAGGCGGGTGAGGTAAGGTGGGGTATTAGGAAGCAGGTGGGTGAGGTAAGGCGGGGTATTAGGAATCAGGCGGGTGAGGTAAGGCGGGGTATTAGGAAGCAGGTGGGTGAGGTAAGGTGGGGTATTAGGAAGCAGGTGGGTGAGGTAAGGCGGGGTATTAGGAAGCAGGCGGGTGAGGTAAGGCGGGTATTAGGAAGCAGGCGGGTGAGGTAAAGCGGGTATTAGGAAGCAGGCGGGTGAGGTAAGGCGGGGTATTAGGAAGCAGGTGGGTGAGATGGGGCGGGGTATTAGGAAGCAGGTGGGTGAGGTAAGGCGGGGTATTAGGAATCAGGCGGGTGAGGTTAGGCGGGGTATTAGGAATCAGGCGGGTGAGGTAAGGCGGGGTATTAGGAATCAGGCGGGTGAGGTAAGGCGGGGTATTAGGCAGAAGGCGGGTGAGGTAAGGCGGGTATTAGGAAGCAGGTGGGTGAGGTAAGGCGGGGTATTAGAAGGCAGGCGGGTGAGGTAAGGCGGGTATTAGGAAGTAGGTGGGTGAGGTAAGGCGGGGTATTAGGAAGCAGGTGGGTGAGGTGGGGCGGGGTATTAGGAAGCAGGCGGGTGAGGTAAGGCGGGGTATTAGGAAGCAGGCGGGTGAGGTAAGGTGGTGTATTAGGAAGTAGGTGGGTGAGGTAAGGCGGGGTATTAAGAAGCAGGTGGGTGAGGTAAGGTGGGGTATTAGGAAGCAGGTGGGTGAGGTGGGGCGGGGTATTAGGAAGCAGGTGGGTGAGGTAAGGCGGGGTATTAGGAAGCAGGCGGGTGAGGTAAGGCGGGGTATTAGGAAGCAGGCGGGTGAGGTAAGGTGGGGTATTAGGAAGCAAGCTGGTGAGGTAAGGCGGGTATTATGAAGCAGGTGGGTGAGGTAAGGCGGGGTATTAGGAATCAGGCGGGTGAGGTAAGGTGGGGTATTAGGAAGCAGGTGGGTGAGGTAAGGCGGGGTATTAGGAATCAGGCGGGTGAGGTAAGGCGGGGTATTAGGAAGCAGGTGGGTGAGGTAAGGTGGGGTATTAGGAAGCAGGTGGGTGAGGTAAGGCGGGGTATTAGGAAGCAGGCGGGTGAGGTAAGGCGGGTATTAGGAAGCAGGCGGGTGAGGTAAAGCGGGTATTAGGAAGCAGGCGGGTGAGGTAAGGCGGGGTATTAGGAAGCAGGTGGGTGAGATGGGGCGGGGTATTAGGAAGCAGGCGGGTGAGGTAAGGCGGGGTATTAGGAATCAGGCGGGTGAGGTAAGGCGGGGTATTAGGAATCAGGCGGGTGAGGTAAGGCGGGGTATTAGGAATCAGGCGGGTGAGGTAAGGCGGGGTATTAGGCAGAAGGCGGGTGAGGTAAGGCGGGTATTAGGAAGCAGGTGGGTGAGGTAAGGCGGGGTATTAGAAGGCAGGCGGGTGAGGTAAGGCGGGTATTAGGAAGTAGGTGGGTGAGGTAAGGCGGGGTATTAGGAAGCAGGTGGGTGAGGTGGGGCGGGGTATTAGGAAGCAGGCGGGTGAGGTAAGGCGGGGTATTAGGAAGCAGGCGGGTGAGGTAAGGTGGTGTATTAGGAAGTAGGTGGGTGAGGTAAGGCGGGGTATTAAGAAGCAGGTGGGTGAGGTAAGGTGGGGTATTAGGAAGCAGGTGGGTGAGGTGGGGCGGGGTATTAAGAAGCAGGTGGGTGAGGTAAGGCGGGGTATTAGGAAGCAGGCGGGTGAGGTAAGGCGGGTATTATGAAGCAGGCGGGTGAGGTAAGGCGGGGTATTAGGAATCAGGCGGATGAGGTAAGGCGGGGTATTAGGAAGCAGGCGGGTGAGGTAAGGCGGGTATTAGGAAGCAGGCGGGTGAGGTGGGCGGGGTATTAGGAAGCAGGCGGGTGAGGTAAGGCGGGTATTAGGAAGCAGGCGGGTGAGGTAAGGCGGGTATTAGGAAGCAGGCGGGTGAGGTAAGGCGGGTATTAGGAAGCAGGCGGGTGAGGTAAGGCGGGGTATTAGGAAGCAGGTGGGTGAGGTAAGGCGGGGTATTAGGAAGCAGGTGGGTGAGGTAAGGCGGGGTATTAGGAAGCAGGTGGGTGAGGTAAGGCGGGGTATTAGGAAGCAGGTGGGTGAGGTAAGGTGGGGTATTAGGAAGCAGGTGGGTGAGGTAAGGCGGGGTATTAGGAAGCAGGCGGGTGAGGTAAGGCGGGGTATTAGGAAGCAGGTGGGTGAGGAAAGGCGGGTATTAGGAAGCAGGTGGGTGAGGTAAGGCGGGGTATTAGGAAGCAGGCGGGTGAGGTAAGGCGGGGTATTAGGAAGCAGGCGGGTGAGGTAAGGCAGGTATTAGGAAGCAGGCGGGTGAGGTAAAGCGGGTATTAGGAAGCAGGCGGGTGAGGTAAGGCGGGGTATTAGGAAGCAGGTGGGTGAGATGGGGCGGGGTATTAGGAAGCAGGTGGGTGAGGTAAGGCGGGGTATTAGGAATCAGGCGGGTGAGGTAAGGCGGGGTATTAGGAATCAGGCGGGTGAGGTAAGGCGGGGTATTAGGAATCAGGCGGGTGAGGTAAGGCGGGGTATTAGGCAGAAGGCGGGTGAGGTAAGGCGGGTATTAGGAAGCAGGTGGGTGAGGTAAGGCGGGGTATTAGAAGGCAGGCGGGTGAGGTAAGGCGGGTATTAGGAAGTAGGTGGGTGAGGTAAGGCGGTGTATTAGGAAGCAGGTGGGTGAGGTGGGGCGGGGTATTAGGAAGCAGGTGGGTGAGGTAAGGCGGGGTATTAGGAAGCAGGCGGGTGAGGTAAGGCGGGGTATTAGGAAGCAGGCGGGTGAGGTAAGGTGGGGTATTAGGAAGCAAGCGGGTGAGGTAAGGCGGGTATTATGAAGCAGGTGGGTGACGTAAGGCGGGGTATTAGGAATCAGGCGGGTGAGGTAAGGTGGGGTATTAGGAAGCAGGTGGGTGAGGTAAGGCGGGGTATTAGGAATCAGGCGGGTGAGGTAAGGCGGGGTATTAGGAAGCAGGTGGGTGAGGTAAGGTGGGGTATTAGGAAGCAGGTGGGTGAGGTAAGGCGGGGTATTAGGAAGCAGGCGGGTGAGGTAAGGCGGGTATTAGGAAGCAGGCAGGTGAGGTAAAGCGGGTATTAGGAAGCAGGTGGGTGAGGTAAGGCGGGGTATTAGGAAGCAGGTGGGTGAGATGGGGCGGGGTATTAGGAAGCAGGTGGGTGAGGTAAGGCGGGGTATTAGGAATCAGGCGGGTGAGGTAAGGCGGGGTATTAGGAATCAGGCGGGTGAGGTAAGGCGGGGTATTAGGAATCAGGCGGGTGAGGTAAGGCGGGGTATTAGGCAGAAGGCGGGTGAGGTAAGGCGGGTATTAGGAAGCAGGTGGGTGAGGTAAGGCGGGGTATTAGAAGGCAGGCGGGTGAGGTAAGGCGGGTATTAGGAAGTAGGTGGGTGAGGTAAGGCGGGGTATTAGGAAGCAGGTGGGTGAGGTGGGGCGGGGTATTAGGAAGCAGGCGGGTGAGGTAAGGCGGGGTATTAGGAAGCAGGCGGGTGAGGTAAGGTGGTGTATTAGGAAGTAGGTGGGTGAGGTAAGGCGGGGTATTAAGAAGCAGGTGGGTGAGGTAAGGTGGGGTATTAGGAAGCAGGTGGGTGAGGTGGGGCGGGGTATTAAGAAGCAGGTGGGTGAGGTAAGGCGGGGTATTAGGAAGCAGGCGGGTGAGGTAAGGCGGAGTATTAGGAAGCAGGCGGATGAGGTAAGGTGGGGTATTAGGAAGCAAGCGGGTGAGGTAAGGCGGGTATTATGAAGCAGGTGGGTGAGGTAAGGCGGGGTATTAGGAATCAGGCGGGTGAGGTAAGGCGGGGTATTAGGAAGCAGGCGGGTGAGGTAAGGTGGGGTATTAGGAAGCAGGTGGGTGAGGTAAGGCGGAGTATTAGGAAGCAGGTGGGTGAGGTAAGGTGGGGTATTAGGAAGCAGGCGGGTGAGGTAAGGTGGGGTATTAGGAAGCAGGTGGGTGAGGTAAGGCGGAGTATTAGGAAGCAGGTGGGTGAGGTAAGGCGGGTATTAGGAAGCAGGTGGGTGAGGTAAGGCGGAGTATTAGGAAGCAGGTGGGTGAGGTAAGGCGGGGTATTAGGAACCAGGCGGGAGAGGTAAGGCGGGGTATTAGGAAGCAGGCGGGTGAGGTAAGGTGGGGTATTAGGAAGCAGGTGGGTGAGGTAAGGCGGGGTATTAGGAAGCAGGCGGGTGAGGTAGGGCGGGGTATTAGGAAGCAGGTGGGTGAGGTAAGGCGGGGTATTAGGAAGCAGGCGGGTGAGGTAGGGCGGGGTATTAGGAAGCAGGTGGGTGAGGTAAGGCGGGGTATTAGGAACCAGGCGGGAGAGGTAAGGCGGGGTATTAGGAAGCAGGCGGGTGAGGTAAGGTGGGGTATTAGGAAGCAGGTGGGTGAGGTAAGGCGGGGTATTAGGAAGCAGGCGGGTGAGGTAGGGCGGGGTATTAGGAAGCAGGTGAGTGAGGTAAGGTGGGGTATTAGGAAGTAGGTGGGTGAGGTAAGGCGGAGTATTAAGAAGCAGGTGGGTGAGGTAAGGTGGGGTATTAGGAAGCAGGTGGGTGAGGTGGGGCGGGGTATTAGGAAGCAGGTGGGTGAGGTAAGGCGGGGTATTAGGAAGCAGGTGGGTGAGGTAAGGCGGGGTATTAGGAACCAGGCGGGAGAGGTAAGGCGGGGTATTAGGAAGCAGGCGGGTGAGGTAAGGTGGGGTATTAGGAAGCAGGTGGGTGAGGTAAGGCGGGGTATTAGGAAGCAGGCGGGTGAGGTAGGGCGGGGTATTAGGAAGCAGGCGGGTGAGGTAAGGTGGGGTATTAGGAAGCAGGTGGGTGAGGTAAGGCGGGGTATTAGGAAGCAGGCGGGTGAGGTAAGGCGGGGTATTAGGAAGCAGGCGGGTGAGGTAAGGCGGGGTATTAGGAAGCAGGTGAGTGAGGTAAGGCGGGGTATTGGGAAGCAGGTGGGTGAGGTAAGGCGGGGTATTGGGAAGCAGGTGGGTGAGGTAGGGCGGGGTATTAGGAAGCAGGTGAGTGAGGTAAGGCGGGGTATTAGGAAGCAGGTGAGTGAGGTAAGGCGGGGTATTGGGAAGCAGGTGGGTGAGGTAGGGCGGGGTATTAGGAAGCAGGCAAGTGAGGTAAGATGGGGCAACAGGTTGGGGGGGAACTAGAGGGCAGGTGGGCCTCCAGGTTTGGGGAGCAGGTGAGTAAGAATATGGTGCATCTGGTAGTTATGGAGAGTTGCAGAGCGGACACCCGGCAGGGGGCGGAGTTTGGAGTAATAGCCGGGTGTAGCCGCCCTCGGGTGATGATCAGGGCGGATAGAGTGGACACCCGGCAGGGGGCGGGGTCAGGCAGTAACAGAGGAGACAGTGACACCCGGCAGGGGGCGGAGAAGGGAAGTCAGGCAGTAACAGAGCGGACACCCGGCAGGGGGCGGAGTTTGGAGTAATAGCCCTCAGGTGATCGGTTGCCCCGTGTGTAGCCCCTCCTCCCCCAGGCGATCACTCACCGCACACGGGGGCTCCGGGGGGGATCAGCGGAGAATGCCGACTGCCGAGAAAAGTTCCTGGAATTTACTTTCTGTTTCTCCGACTCCGCCCCGACCCCGCCCACTGCCCCTCCCTCTACCCCGCCCCCTCCCCGCCAACTCCCATTACTGGAAAGCGAAACCAACTCCGAGGCGAGAGACGCTGCGAGATACGCGGAGATACGGGAGACCGGCAGAGATAGAGAGGCCGGGGGAGGGGAGAGAGAGGGACACCGGGGAGAGATACAGACTGAGGCTGGCAGCAGCACAGGAGGATCATATTGGCTTTGCCTCCTCTCCAGTATAGTCATTCTGGTCATCTGAGCTGAGAAAGGGGTCAGAGAAGGTGGCAGCTGGGCCCTCTGACACGCTCTATGCCCCGGGCACCTGCCTAACTTGCCCTGAGGATGATCCTAAACTGAGAAGAGATACAGACAGGGTAGGCGGGCACTAGAAGGGATAGAGACAGGGTAGGCGGGCACTAGAAGGGATAGAGACAGGGTAGGCGGGCACTAGAAGGGATAGAGACAGGGTAGGCGGGCACTAGAAGGGATAGAGACAGGGTAGGCGGGCACTAGAAGGGATAGAGACAGGGTAGGCGGGCACTAGAAGGGATAGAGACAGGGTAGGCGGGCACTAGTAGGGATAGAGACAGGGTAGGCGGGCACTAGAAGGGATAGAGACAGGGTAGGCGGGCACTAGAAGGGATAGAGACAGGGTAGGCGGGCACTAGAAGGGATAGAGACAGGGTAGGCGGGCACTAGTAAGGATAGAGACAGGGTAGGCGGGCACTAAAAGGGATAGACGCAGGGTAGGCGGGCACTAGAAGGGATAGAGACAGGGTAGGCGGGCACTAGAAGGGATAGAGACAGGGTAGGTGGGCACTAGAAGGGATAGAGACAGGGTGAGACGGGCACTAGAAGGGATAGAGACAGGGTAGGCGGGCACTAGAAGGGATAGAGACAGGGTAGGCGGGCACTAGAAGAGATAGCGACAGGGTAGGCGGGCACTAGTAGGGATAGCGACAGGGTAGGCGGGCACTAGAAGGGATAGAGACAGGGTAGGTGGGCACTAGAAGGGATAGAGACAGGGTAGGCGGGCACTAGTAGAGATAGACAGGGTAGGCGGGCACTAGAAGGGATAGAGAACGGGTAGGCGGGTACTAGTAGGGATAGAGACAGGGTAGGCGGGCACTAGAAGGGATAGACGGGCACTAGAAGGGATAGAGACAGGGTAGGTGGGCACTAGAAGGGATAGAGACAGGGTAGGCGGGCACTAGAAGGGATAGAGACAGGGTAGGCAGGCACTAGAAGGGATAGAGTCAGGGTAGGCGGGCACTAGAAGAGATAGCGACAGGGTAGGCGGGCACTAGTAGGGATAGCGACAGGGTAGGCGGGCACTAGAAGGGATAGAGACAGGGTAGGCGGGCACTAGAAGGGATAGAGACAGGGTAGGCGGGCACTAGAAGGGATAGAGACAGGGTAGGCGGGCACTAGAAGGGATAGAGACAGGGTAGGCGGGCACTAGAAGGGATAGAGGCAGGCATTGCAATGGCAGGAAAAGCACTACGGAAAGACATCCCCATAGCTGGAGACCCCCGAGATTTGCAGGTACAGAAGGCATCCCAAGACGTGGGGGATGTTGGGGGGCGGAGATACCCCATCCTGGTGAACACGCCTCCTGCTCAGAGAGACCTGTCGGTGATCCTGGAGAAATATTTTGGATCCAGATCTAAGTCGGGGGGAGGGGAGTGTGACGTGACCCGGCTGGATGGACAGAAGTATCGGGTCTCCTTCTATGACGAGGACGGTGAGTTGCTGGGGGTCATTCTATGCTTCTGCAGCCTGAGCCAATCGTACACGTCTCGTTTTTACAGAACATGATTACAGCAAATCTGAACTAAAAATCAAAAATAATCATACACAGGTCATACTGACCTCCCACATAGTTTAACTATTTCTTCTCTCCTGCGTCCTGTTTGACCACTGTCATCGATGGAATTCTCCATCCTCCATTTTGAAAATGGCCATTACCCCATAACAACTTCCTGGTCAGGACACTGTTACACTGTAATATCGCCCACTTGAGCGATAGGGAAGCATGGACTTTACCTTGCACATCAGTTGTCATTTTAGTTATAACTGAAAGCAGCTGATATATTTCAGTTCTGACATAATCTTGTCACAATTGGAAGAAATCGTAAGAAGAAAATGGTGAGCTTCTGAGAGGAACTGATCGCGAGGTAAGTATGTAATGTTCATTTGCAGGTACATCATGTGTTTATTTGAAATGATTTTACTTGGTTCAGGTTCCCTTTAAGAGCATTTTTGCACATGTATGCGATTTCAAACCGCAGCTACATGCGATTTCCTATTTAATTGCCCCACCAATGTGTTTGTGTGCATTGTGGCGGTTTTCTGTGTGGCTATATAGGTAAACTTAAAGGACTAGTATGAAAGGGAAGCAGTGAAAATTGCGCAGTGCTTTCCTACGCGGCAGAGTGTCTGAGCCCCAGATGCCTCTCTCTCCGCTGCGTGCCCTTCCATGCGGTTATCTAATGGCATCCCGATCACAAGGACACTATCCGGCAAATCACAGCGGAGCTTGCTATCCACGGCTTGTGATACAATTCTAGCTGAATCGCACTCACTGCCTGCAGCATCAGGACTTTCCAATCACCCCAGAATCAGGAGAGGGATTGCGTGTGTGTGGAATACGGCCCTGAGATAGTGTGGTCCAGGGGTAGGGACGGTCATTGAGATGTGAGTAATTCCCGGTAGTGAATGCAGCGTTCTTCCAATGAGGCTCTGCAGTACTTGCGGTACAGTTTGCGCACTCAGGACAGCCGCACCCCATAGAATGACAGGAATGAGCTCCAGGCCTAAACTGCAAAAAAAGAAGATTCATTATAACATAGACATAAAATGAACGCCTACGTTAGACGGTAACCACAGTGTGCACCCCGCATGCGCACCACTACAGCCAGCAATACTGGGCACGGCACACCTTCCAAAACACAAACACTGGTGCACGTAACAGGCAGGGGCCCCTGGGCTCTGCCACCACCCGGGACCCCCAAATCCCCATGCAGCACCAGGAGGGGCAGGTGAACCCCGGTACTCACACTACCAGGGAATTTACCAGGGAATTCATCCACACTGCCTCTATATGAATGCTGAATGCAATATACACCCGTGTCTGCAGTACCAGATCCAGCAGGAATTACATAAGTTCAGCAACATTCAGGTGAGTGGGTTCAGCCGCACATAATCGCAGACTGTCACCAGCAGGGGGCACCACGTGCAGCTATACCCTCTCAGTGCCCCCCTCCCTATGCCAGGCCCTGACATACAGGAGACCCTGATACACACTTCTGCCTTCATGTTGGTGTTGTCCAGGGAAAGTGCTCCTGTGTAGCATTTAGTCATTCCTTCTGTGGGTGGGGTCTGCTGCCAGGTCCACGAGGCCATGTAGTGGCACTTGTACCCGCCTCCATGAGCTGGTTCATGTTTTGGCCCCTTCCTGCCCGAACCTTCCTGACAAACCAAACTGAAGAAGTTAGAGACCTCAACAAAACCGGTTGGTCCTGCATTAATAGCTATCTGGTACATGTTAGGGAATAACTGAGGGCTTATGGTGCGCCCGAAATGCCTGAGCCATGCAGGGCTGTGGAGTTGGTACAAAAATCCTCCGACTCCTCAGTTTAGGATTCCACCGACTCCGACTCTCCGACTCCTCTAATTAGCATATTACAATCTTGATTTAAAGTATGTAACATAAAATTCGTCTCTAACTGCCAACGCTTAGGAATTTTACAAGACAACTGAAGTGAGAAGGATATGTAGACTACTATATTTATTCCCTTTAGACTAAAACTAGTCCTTGGTAAGAGTACTTGTAAAAGGTACAAACCGGAACAAAGAACATCTATTAGGCAATGTAACTGGGTACATGTAAGAGTGATGTGCAGGTACTCTGCAGGGGAATGAGGAGATTCTTCCTCTATTACACATTCTTCATGCACAATCTGACCATGGATTAGGCCCTAGGCAATGTAACTGTGGGTACATGTAAGAATGATGTGCAGGTACTCTGCAGGGGAATGAGGAGATTCTTCCTCTATTACACATTCTTCATGCACAATCTGACCATGGATCAGGCCCTAGGCAATGTGACTGTGGGTACATGTAAGAGTGATGTGCAGGTACTCTGCAGGGGGATAAGGGGATTCTTCCTCTATTACACATTCTTCATGCACAATCTGACCATGGATCAGGCCCTAGGCAATGTGACTGTGGCTACATGTAAGAGTGATGTGCAGGTACTTTGCAGGAGAATGAGGAGATTCTTCCTCTATTACACATTCTTCATGCACAATCTGAACATGGATCAGGCCCTAGGCAATGTGACTGTGGGTACATGTAAGAGTGATGTGCAGGTACTCTGCAGGGGAATGAGGGGATTATTCCTCTATTACACATTCTTCATGCACAATCTGACCATGGATCAGGCCCTAGGCAATGTAACTGTGGGTACATGTAAGACTGATGTGCAGGTACTCTGCAGGGGAATGAGGGGATTCTTCCTCTATTACACATTCTTCATGCACAATCTGAACATGGATCAGGCCCTAGGCAGTGTGGGTACATGTAAGAGTAATGTGCAGGTACTCTGCAGGGGAATGAAGAGATTCGTCCTCTATTACACATTCTTCATGCACAGTCTGACCATGGATCAGGCCCTAGGCAATGTGACTGTGGGTACATGTAAGAGTGATGTACAGGTACTCTGCAGGGGAATGAGGGGATTCTTCCTCTATTACACATTCTTCATGTACAATCTGAACATGGATCAGGCCCTAGGCAATGTGACTGTGGGTACATGTAAGAGTGATATGCAGGTACTCTGCAGGGGAATAAGGAGATTCTTCCTCTATTACATATTCTTCATGTACAATCTGAACATGGATCAGGCCCTAGGCAATGTGACTGTGGGTACATGTAAGAGTGATGTGCAGGTGCTCTGCAGGAGAATGAGGGGATTATTCCTCTATTACACATTCTTCATGCTCAATCTGAACCAGGTTTATGGGTGACAGACAACACCTCTGTGTTGAATGTGCACAGCATTATCAGTGGATTCCCTGCAGCTCTGTGGGGAGTGCATATGTAGAGTATAGTACTACTGTGTAACAAAGTAAACCTGAGACAGATGAAATTAAAGTTTTATACATACCTGGGGCTTCCTCCAGCCGCCTTCAGGATAATCAGTCCCTCGTTGTCCTCCTCCACCACCTGGATCTTCTGCTATGAGTCCAGGTACTTGAGCCAGTCGGGCGTAGTGCGCATGCACACACTCCGCCACCAGGAGCATACTACACCTGTGCAGCACTATTGCGCAGGTGCAGAATGTTCCTGGCTGTGGGAGCGGCATGCGGCCGGACAGCGCTGACTGGCTGAATTACCAGGACTCATAGCAGAAGATCCAGGTGGCGGAGGAGGACAGCGAGGGACTGATTAGCCTGAAGGGGGCTGGAGGAAGCCCCAGGTATGTATAAAACTTTACTTTTCATCCGTCTCAGGTACCCTTTAATTTGTAGTCACCAAACCAAATTTTAATAACATATCACATTATTTGATTTCATCAGCAAAGGGAGTGCATACATTTGCATAAATCAGCATCAATACAGAATTATTTCCATCTCGTTGACCATCTCTATTAGTGACATAGCTACACATCAGGCTTTATTCTTACAGCATAGATGATATTTCGTATATATAAGAGATTCCTGTGTACACATCATATATACAGTCACAATCAGATATGTATATCTGACCTTAAAAATACGGGGACTGCTTTATTGAAGCAGCACAAGTATCTAATTTTGATTGCTTTATTTCATTTTTGTGGACTGAGCACAGCTATTAGGCCCGGTTCACATTAGCGTTCGCTATCCGGATTTTCCGGATCTGATCCGGACCGCATACTGTACAAACGGAACGTACGTTCCGCATAGCAATGTAAAGTCTATGCGGATGTTCACACGCGTCCGTTCCGTACAGTACAGAGCCGGATCGGATCCGGACTCTTTTCCAACATGCGCTATATTTTGGGTCCGGATCTCCAGCCCACGCACCCGGACCGGAGCTGGACCTGAGCCTGACAGCACCATCCGGAACACAGAAACCAATGGTGAACGGAAGGCACAGAACACACTGCCTACAAACACCTGACGTTCTACCCCACTTCCTATGCGTATCCAAGCGGCCATTTCGGATGGGGTCACATGGGCCAAGCATGTCTGGAGTGGAGCAGCAGTGGCAGACGTGCTGGAGCTGTTTGGCAGAATGTCGGAGGTGGAGGTGAGGCCTACAGCGGAGGAACCTGATTCTACAGGTGCACCTTCTGCTGACCCCAACATTTTTTTTTTTTTAAATTTCGCTATTTTTTTTCCACGGATCCGGATGGCAGCCTGATGCATGCCTGATGCAAACGGACCGGATCCGGATCGGAACCGTACGGTTCTGGTCAGGATCCGATCAGGATCCGGTCCGTTTATTTGCCAAAACGCAAGTGTGAACGGGGCCTTACTGTATATATACATTATTTTTAATGACTATTATCTGAGAAATAGAACATTTTATCATATGGGCAGCATGGTGGCGTAGTGGTTAGCGCTCTTGCCTTGCAGCGCTGGGGCCCCGGGTTCGAATCCCAGCAAGGTCAACATCTGCAAGGAGTTTGTATGTTCCCTCCGTGTCTGCGTGGGTTTCCTCCAGGCACTCCGGTTTCCTCCCACATTCAAAAAAACCCCAAAAACATACAGATAAGTTAATTGGCTTCCCCCTAAATTGGCCCTAGACTACGATACATACACTACACGATACATACATAAACCTAGGACTATGGTAGGGATTGGATTGTGAGCCCCTCTGAGGGACAGTTAGTGACAAGACAATACATACTCTGTACAGCGCTGCGTAATATGTCGGCGCTATATAAATAAATAAATCATATTTTCTATATTAATTGCAGTTTAAATTCATTAGAAGTCGGTGCATTTTTACCCGACTGACTCCAGGCACCCAAAATTGCTCCGACTCCACAGCCCTGGAGCCATGTTTGTTCACATCTTGTCTAATAAAGCTGATGCTTTTCATTGCAAGTTGTGGTGTGGATCCTGTGCTTTGTGCTAATGTGATGAAAACGTGGGTTGAAAGCTGGTTGTAGCGCCTGTGTTTTTTTTTGTTCCCCTTTTGTTTATCTTCTTTGTGTGCTGATATCAGGAGAGAAGAGATATATAGCACAGCTGCTTTTAATCTTGTGTTGTATGTTTTAACCATTCCAGGCGGCAGCTGCTGCGCGCTTCCGCGCGCTCCTGTGCTGCCCCCGTTAGCCCGGAGATCAATGAATGGGAATATAGTTCCCATTCACCGATCTAAGTCTCCGGCAGAAAAAACAACGGCTTCTTATCAGAGGCCGCGGTCTTTCTGAAAAAAAAAAAAAGAAACAAAGTTTCCCGTCTTCCTAGTGCTTCCTGGAAGTGAGCTCTCACGCCATATATTGTGATGGGGACAAAATGTTAACGGTGTAATAACCGGGACAAATGGGAAAATAAAATGCATAGGTTTTAATTATGGTGGCGTGTATTATATTAAAGCTATAATGGCCAAAAACTGAGAAATAATGAATTGTTCCCATTTTTTTTCTTAATCTTCCTGTGAAAATGCATTTAGAGCAAAATGTACCGCCCAGAGAAAGCCTAATTGGTGGCAGAAAAAACAAGATATAGATCAGTTCATTGTTATAATTAGTGATAAAGTTATTGGCGAATGAATTGGAGGTGAAAATTGCTCTGTTGCATAAGGTGAGAAATCCCTGTGGACTGAAATGGTTAATATACCGTACAAAAGAGAAATATTTTCTGTTAAATAAAAATTGATTGGAAATCCATACATGAATGGCCAGCCTGCTTTCCTCTTTTTGTACCAGGCAACCCTTTTCTCTTATCTTCTTTCCTTGAGAATAGTGCCACCCGCGGGCTTTTTAATGTAGTGCATGAATTGGGAACTGTGGGAGGCATGCTGTCTGGCAGTGATTGCGGTCAGATGCGTCAGTAAGTCAGGCTCATGGATGTCATATCCTTTATTTCTGCAATGATCTCCATCTTCACAACTTGCTGTCCTCTTTATCCTCACAGCTCAGAGGAGAGTCCTGGAGAGGAAGAATCATCTCATAGAATTCACCACCTCTGTCACAGTACATGATGTCACCGAGATACCGCTTCTCAGTAGTGCTGGGGCTATCCGAGGCCACGGGACTTCTGCCTCACTAGAGAGGGGTGGTCTGACTCTAACCGACAGCCCAGCCTCCGATAAGATCAACCAAGTGAGTTTGTATTGTTCTCACATAAGCTATTACAAACCCCACAGGTCAAGCACAGATGATCAGTGTTTGCAGCAGGATATAACGAGACAGGACACAGACATAAGCAAATGGTATTTATTAACCTCCCCGGCGGTGCATTTCTGTCTGGAATAATGAGTCAAAAGCTGTACATTTTTTTTTTTTCAAGAATTTTAAACCTCCAGTTCTTAAAGGACAACTGAAGTGAGAGGGATATGGAGGCTGCCATGTTTATTTCCCTCTAAGCAATGCCAGTTGCCAGGCCCTCCGGCTGATCCTCTGCCTCTAATACTATTAGTCATAGCCCCGCAACAAGCATGCAGCAGATCAGGTGTTTCTGACATTAATGTCAGATCTGACAAGACTAGCTGCATGCTTGTTTCTGGTGTTATTCAGACACTACTGCAGAGAAATAGACCAGCAGAGCTGCCAGGCAACTGGTATTGATTAAAAGGAAATAAATATGGCAGCCTCCGTATACCTCTTACTTCAGTTCCCCTTTAAAGAGACTCTGAAGCGAGAATAAATCTCGCTTCAGAGCTCATAGTTAGCAGGGGCATGTGTGCCCCTGCTAAACCGCCGCTGTCGCGCCGCTAAACTGGGTCCCTTCACCCCCAAACCCGCCCCCGCAAACCTTGGTCTCAAATTGGTTGTGTATTTTTCCTTTCTGGAGGCAGGGCTAACGGCTGCAGCCCTGCCTCCAGTCGCGTCTATCAGCGGCGCATCGCTGCCTCTCCCCCGCCCCTCTCAGTGAAGGAAGACTGAGAGGGGCGGGGGAGAGGCGGAGATACGCACTGACAGACGCGCGTGGGGCAGGGCTGCGGCGGTTAGCCCTGCCCCAATGCGGAAGCGCTCCCCGGCTGTACAGAGGGGATTTGGGGGTGAAGGGACCCCCGTTTAGCGGCGGGTTAGCGGCGGTTTAGCAGGGGCACACGTGCCCATGCTATCTATGAGGTCTGAAGCGAGATTTATTCTCGCTTCAGACTCTCTTTAAGTCATAACTCACAAAAATATATCAGAATAAAGTCCTGGTAGACATTCTGCATATAAATAAAAGACTGGAACACAAATTTTCTGAAATAATTGAATTTATCAATAAACTGAAATAATAGCAAAACTGTAGAAATAAGGCAGCAGATTATATATACAGTATGTACATGCAGTACAGTATATACCTAGTACACCTCCCGCGTGTGGCATATTTTAAAATGGAATGGCACACGGCGACATTACAATCCGGGCAGTAGAATCAGGATTCTTTCCAGACTTTCTTGCCCTTGCCATCAGACTTGCTGCGGCATACAACACACATTTTGGTTGGTGTAGCTTTTTTTGGAGCGGGAGGTATGTGCTCCGTAAAGTGACGGCCAGTGAGGTGCTCAGGATGTACGATGTAAGGCGCCCAACTCTTGCAGCTGCTGTTGTCGTCTGGTACTTCATGCAGATGCATTCGCACATTTTCCAAATAAAGTCTGCATGCGTAACTGGCCTGTCACTGTGATGTTTGTACAAGATGAACGCGTTCCAAAGGCTCTGTTCCAGCAGATAACAAAATATTTTTTTTTTATATTTTTTCTGCGTAGTGCGGGGTAGAACGTCATCACTTGGCCAGCTCTGTCCACTCCACCTATTGCGTGATTATAGTCCAGGATGACTTGAGGCTTGTCAAGGACTTTACCTCCTTGTGTTCTGGTGGTGACAGGTGATGCATCATGGACAGTGCTGAGCACACAAACATCCTTCTTGTCACGCCAGCGGAGTGCCAACATTTTCCTTTCTGCCAAGCCACGATTTCTCCAGTTTTTAGTTTCTGTTTGGTGAAGGTAGTTGTCATTTCTCGCCGGTTAGGCCGAACAGTGCTGTAGGCATCAGTTTTGTTTCTGATCAAGATGTCAAAAAGTTCAGGGGAACTATAGAAGTTGCCTGTGGTCACACAGTATCCCTTGTTCATCAAAGGCTCCACCAATGTCAGCACAGATGATGTCACCAGTCCGTAGCTGTTGAAAGCAGGGTTACATTTTGTCCCTGTTCCGGTATATATAACGCTATTCCAAATGTATGCCGTTGATGCCTAGCATAGCATATATAGGATTTGACTCCAAAGCGGGCCCTCTTGGATGCTATGTACTGTATCCAGGATAGTCTGCCCTTGTAAGCCATCAGGCTTTCATGCACACTTATGTCCCTCTCGGGTACATAAGTGTTCCTGAAGTTTTCCACCAGCAGCTGATAAACCTCCTAAAAAAAATTTCAGCTTTGGTGCAGGGTGGGTGGACTAGTCAAAGTTGGTGTTGTCTGCAAAGTGCAAATACTTCATTATAAGTCCAAAACGGTACTCCGACATTACCATGCCAAAGAAGGGGGTAGCAATAATCTTGTTGGTGGACCAATACAATTTCTGGAAGGGCTTCCCCACCACCCCCTGCGGAATAATTAGTTCAAGGAAAAGCCACAAGTCCTCCCTGGTGACCGGCTCCCACGTCCTGCTCCTTGAAAAGGGCCCTCGTGGAGCAGCCAGTTCTTGCGTGGCGTATTGATTCGTCTCCACCACGATTTGACAGTGTCATTGAAAAAGAGCTGCAAGTAGGCCGGGGGAAATGTGGGGGGGGGGGGGATGGGGGAGCCTGGGTAGTGTCTAATGGGCACCACACCCGTGCATCACTAACCTGAGAGTCGGTGATGATGGAGTCACTGTCGCTCTCCGAGTCAGATGACGGCAGGTTACCAGGTCACTGTCACCGGAGTCCTGCCAGCGACTGCAAATCAGAATCGCTGTCCTCAAACTCCATCAGCGCTTCCGGTGTGAGACGCCTTGAGGCTGACGCCATAGCAGGTCCCAGGCAGAGAATTATCAAATCCAGGCAGAGGCAGCAGGCAAAGAGAGTAGTTGTAATCTAGGCAGAGGTCAGGACAGGCAACAGGCAAACAGTATAATCATAATCCAGGCAGAGGTCGGTACAGGCAACGGTCAAAAAAGAATAGTTGTAATCCAGGCAGAGGTCAGTGCAAGCGGCAGGCAGAGAGTAGTCTAAATCCAGGCAGAGCTCCATACAGGCAG
The DNA here is from genome assembly GCF_040937935.1 of Hyperolius riggenbachi. Classification (NCBI taxonomy): domain Eukaryota; kingdom Metazoa; phylum Chordata; class Amphibia; order Anura; family Hyperoliidae; genus Hyperolius; species Hyperolius riggenbachi. The sequence goes on from NC_090652.1 coordinate 319,871,210, forward strand.
CAGGCAAAGAGAGTAGTCAAAATCCAGGCAAACATCGGTACACAGGTAATCCAAGACAGAACAGCAGAAGATCACAGCACTTGCTCACACAAGCAGCAGGGAACCAAATGGCTACAATGCATTGGATACAAATGTATTTCATACATGTGTGTCCAATACATGCAGAATAGGGCCAATCACCATTCACATTTATAAATTTCCTGCACCTCCCCCATGACGTCACGCCGCACCGTCAACACCGCCGATTCGATCATCTGATTGGCCACCGGGCCCCCGGAAGAAGAGTGTGGCTATGGGGATCCCGGCGGCCGGACAATGCCTGCAGCACCTGGGGAAGATAGGCTGGAGTCCCGCTGCACAGTAGAGTTGGGCCGAACCTCCGATTTTAGGTTCGCGAACCGGGTTCGCGAACTTTCGCGAAACGTTCGGTTCGCGTTAAAGTTCGCGAACCGCAATAGACTTCAATGGGGATGCGAACTTTGAAAAAAAAAAATAATTATGCTGGCCACAAAAGTGATGGAAAAGATGTTTCAAGGGGTCTAACACCTGGAGGGGGGCATGGCGGAGTGGGATACACGCCAAAAGTCCCCGGGAAAAATCTGGATTTGACGCAAAGCAGCGTTTTAAGGGCAGAAATCACATTGAATGCTAAATGACAGGCCTAAAGTGCTTTAAAACATCTTGCATGTGTATACATCAATCAGGTAGTGTAATTAAGGTACTGCTTCACACTGACACACCAAACTCACCGTGTAACGCACCGCAAACAGCTGTTTGTACTAGTGACGGCCGTGCTGGACTGGTGCGCACCATGGCGAGAGTGCAGGTTTTGGTGGCTTTACAGCCCATATGGTCGGCCTGGCTGATGTAGCTGAATGACAGAACAGTGACTGTCCAGCTGATCAAATTTGGTCTGACCACAATGAAGCAACGACCTTATTATCTTTTGTGTGCCCCCCGAGACACTCATCTAGGCGCCGGTCATTGCTTCATTGTGATACGCAAGCCCCTTCACCACGGCAAGGTAATGATCACGAAGGGGAATGGGCGCATGTACATGCCTTTTCTTTTGTTGTTGCAGCTGCCCTCAGTGCAGCCAGAAAAATTAGGCAGTCATGTACACGCACCATAAAAATTATTACAGCGGCCGCTGCTAGCAGCGGCCTAAAAAATTCAGCAATCCGCCTGGAGTCCCGGACCCTGTTGGTGGTGGCGGAGAAGGTAGTGAAGCGGCCTGCAGGCAGACATGCTGTGTGGAGGGACTGGGAGCGACTTAGTCTTTTTGGGGCAGGCCAGGCAGCCAGTCACACGGCGTGCAGGCAGAGATGCTGTGTGTGCGGGGACTGACTTAGTCTTGGGGCGGGCAGCAGCCCTCCGGGATCCATGCCTCATTCATTTTGATAAAGGTGAGGTACTTAACACTTTTGTGACTTAGGCGACTTCTCTTCTCTGTGACAATGCCTCCAGCTGCGCTGAAGGTCCTTTCTGAGAGGACGCTTGCGGCAGGGCAGGAGAGAAGTTGGATGGCAAATTGGGACAGCTCTGGCCACAGGTCAAGCCTGCGCACCCAGTAGTTCAAGGGTTCCTCATCGCTGTTCACAGCAGTGTCTACATCCACACTTAAGGCCAGGTAGTCGGCTACCTGCCGGTCGAGGCGTTGGTGGAGGGTGGATCCGGAAGGGCTACGGCGAGGCGTTGGACTAAAGAACGTCCGCATGTCCGACATCACCATGAGATCGCTGGAGCGTCCTGTCTTTGACTGCGTGGACACGGGAGGAGGATTAGTGGCAGTGGTACCTTGCTGGCGTTGTGCCGTCACATCACCCTTAAAGGCATTGTAAAGCATAGTTGACAGCTGGTTCTGCATGTGCTGCATCCTTTCCACCTTCCGGTGAGTTGGTAACAGGTCCGCCACTTTGTGCCTGTACCGAGGGTCTAGTAGTGTGGCCACCCAGTACAGGTCATTCCCCTTGAGGTTTTTTATACGGGGGTCCCTCAACAGGCAGGACAGCATAAAAGACGACATCTGCACAAAGTCGGATCCAGTACCCTCCATCTCCTCTTGCTCTTCCTCAGTGACGTCAGGTAAGTCAACCTCCTCCCCCCAGCCGCGAACAATACCATGGGAAGGTTGAGCAGCACAAGCCCCCTGCGACGCCTGCTGCGGTTGTTCTCCTGCCGCTGTCCCCTCCTCCTCCTCCTCCCCCAAAGAAACACCTTGCTCATCATCCTCTGAGTCTGACTCGTCTTCTGCACACGACCTCTCTTCTTCCTCCTCCTCCCCCCTCTGTGCTGCCGCAGGTGTTGAGGAAACAGCTGGGTCTGATGAAAATTGGTCCCATGCCTGTTCCTGCCGTAACGGTTCCTGGTCACGCTCATTCGCAGCTTCATCCGCCACTCTACGCACAGCACGCTCCAAGAAGTACGCGTAGGGAATTAAGTCGCTGATGGTGCCCTCACTGCGGCTCACCAGGTTGGTCACCTCCTCAAACGGCCGCATGAGCCTGCATGCATTTTTCATCAGTGTCCAGTTGTCGGGCCAGAACATCCCCATCTTCCCAGACTGTTTCGTTCTACTCCAGTTGTAGAGGTACTGGGTGACGGCTTTCTTCTGTTCTAGCAGGCGGGAGAACATGAGCAGGGTCGAGTTCCAGCGAGTCGGGCTATCGCAAATGAGGCGTCTCACCGGCATGTTGTTTTTACGCTGAATTTCTGCAAATCGTGCCATGGCTGTGTAAGAGCGCCTCAAATGCCCACAGAACTTCCTGGCCTGCTTCAGGACATCCGCTAAGCCAGGGTACTTTGCCACAAATCTTTGAACCACTAGATTCATGACATGTGCCATGCAGGGTATGTGTGTCAGCTTCCCCATATGCAAAGCGGCAAGCAGATTGCTGCCGTTGTCGCACACCACGTTGCCTATCTCCAGGTGGTGCGGGGTCAGCCACTCATCCACCTGTTTCTTAAGAGCAGCCAGGAGAGCTGCTCCAGTGTGACTCTCCGCTTTGAGACAAGCCATGTCTAAGATGGCGTGACACCGTCGTACCTGGCATGCAGCATAGGCCCTGCGGAGCTGGGGCTGTGTAGCTGGAGAGGAGAACTGCCACTCAGCCAAGGAGGTGGAGGACAGCGAAGAGCATGTAGCAGGAGGAGAGGAGGTGGCAGGAGGCCTGCCTGCAAGCCGTGGAGGTGTCACAATTTGGTCCGCTGCGCCCTGCTTGCCATCGTTCACCACCAGGTTCACCCAATGGGCTGTGTAGGTAATGTAGCGGCCCTGCCCGTGCTTGGCAGACCAGGCATCCGTGGTCAGGTGTACCCTTGACCCAACGCTCTTCGCAAGAGATGACACCACTTGCCTCTCAACTTCACGGTGCAGTTGGGGTATGGCCTTTCTCGAAAAATAAGTGCGGCCTGGCATCTTCCACTGCGGTGTTCCGATGGCCACAAATTTACGGAAGGCCTCAGAGTCCACCAGCCGGTATGGTAACAGCTGGCGAGCTAACAGTTACGCCACGCTAGCTGTCAGACGCCGGGCAAGGGGGTGACTGGCCGAAATTGGCTTCTTCCGCTCAAACATTTCCTTCACGGACACCTGACTGCTGCTGTGGGCAGAGGAGCAGGAACCACTCAAGGGCAGAGGCGGAGTGGAGGAGGGTGCCTGTGAAGGTGGAAGGGAGAAAGCGGCAGAAGCAGATGATGCACCTGAAGGAGGAAGAGGAGAAGGAGGGTGACTTTTCTTTCGTGTGCTGCTGCTGCTTTTGCTCAGGTGGCCATCCCATTGCTGTTTGTGCCTTTTCTCCAGGTGCCTTCGTAAGGCACTTGTCCCTACGTGAGTGTTGGCCTTTCCACGGCTCAATTTTTGTTGGCAGAGCGAACAGATGGCTTTGGTCCGATCTGAGGCACACACATTAAAAAATTTCCACACCGCTGAGCCACCCTGGGATGTGGGCACTATGGGGACCTCAGCAGCTGATGCTGAAGGGCAAGTTGGCTGGCTGTACATAGGTGGCGATACATGGTGCCGGACACTGCCACCAGCTGTTTCTGACGAAGAGCTGCCCCAGCTTCTTTCAGCAACTTCTCTCCTCCTACTACTCTCTGACTCCCCCTCTGAACTGTCCCCCTCTTCATCTCCTCTATTGGGAACATACAGAGGATCCCTATTACCGTCATCATCGTAGTCATCCTGCCCAGCTTCGCTTGCCTCAGAAAAATCCAAACGTGTAGGTCCTTCATCCTCCTGACACGTTACATCCATAGTGTTGCCGCGTAACGCAGACATATTAGCTGGTGAAAATTCATCTGGCTGTAACAACAATGGCTGTGCATCAGTGATTTCAACACTAAATAATTATTGCGAAGTGTCAAATGCAGCGGAAGTGGTGCTAGTAGTAGCGCTGGTGGCTGAGCAAGATGAGGTGTTCTGTGTCGCTAAATACTCAACCACGTCCTGACAATCTTGGGAGGTGATGGGACGTGCCTTCTTCCGAGCACTGTACTGTGGGCCAGGTCCACACGAAATTACATTTACACGACCTCGCGCAGACCTGCCGGGTGGCCTTCCTCTGCCTCTGCCACTACCTCTTCCTCTACCTGTTTTGTCCATATTGGGTATGCACGGAGTGGTATATCACACTGCGTGCACTCACGTAGGTAGGTGGGTTCACTTAACTGCACAGGTATGCGCACTGATGCGGTGGGTTCACTGAACAGAACAGGTATACAGTGGCGGGTTCACAGAACAGGTATGCAGTGGCAGGATCACTGAACACAATAGGTATGCAGTGGCGTGTTCACTAAACAGGTATACAGTGGCGGGTCCACTGAACAGAACAGGTATACAGTGGCGGGTTCACAGAACAGGTATACAGTGGCGGGTCCACTGAACAGAACAGGTATACAGTGGCGGGTCCACTGAACAGAACAGGTATACAGTGGCGGGTCCACTGAACAGAACAGGTATACAGTGGCGGGTCCACTGAACAGAACAGGTATACAGTGGCGGGTCCACTGAACAGAACAGGTATACAGTGGCGGGTCCACTGAACAGAACAGGTATACAGTGGCGGGTTCACAGAACAGGTATACAGTGGCAGGATCACTGAACACAATAGGTATGCAGTGGCGTGTTCACTAAACAGGTATACAGTGGCGGGTCCACTGAACAGAACAGGTATACAGTGGCGGGTTCACTGAACAGGTATACAGTGGCGGGTCCACTGAACAGAACAGGTATACAGTGGCGGGTTCACAGAACAGGTATGCAGTGGCAGGTTCACTGAACACAACAGGTATGCAGTGGCGGGTTCACTGAACAGGTATACAGTGGCGGGTCCACTGAACAGAACAGGTATACAGTGGCGGGTCCACTGAACAGAACAGGTATACAGTGGCGGGTTCACAGAACAGGTATGCAGTGGCAGGATCACTGAACAGGTATGCAGTGGCAGGATCACAGTACAGGTATGCAGTGGGCTGAGGGCTCACTGAACAGAACAGGTATGCAGTGGCAGGATCACTGAACAGGTATGGAGTGGCAGGATCACAGTACAGGTATGCAGTGGGCTGAGGGCTCACTGAACAGAACAGGTATGCAGTGGCAGGATCACTGAACAGGTATGCAGTGGGCTGAGGGCTCACTGAACAGAACAGGTATGCAGTGGCAGGATCACTGAACAGGTATGTAGTGGCAGGATCACTGAACAGGTATGCAGTGGGCTGAGGGCTCACTGAACAGAACAGGTATGCAGTGGCAGGATCACTGAACAGGTATGCAGTGGCAGGATCACTGAACAGGTATGCAGTGGCGGGATCACTGAACAGGTATGCACTGGCAGGATCACTGAACAGGTATGCAGTGGCAGGATCACTGAACAGGTATGCAGTGGCAGGATCACTGAACAGGTATGCAGTGGCAGGATCACTGAACAGGTATGCAGTGGCAGGATCACTGAACAGGTATGCAGTGGCAGGATCACTGAACAGGTATGCAGTGGCAGGATCACTGAACAGGTATGCAGTGGCAGGATCACAGTACAGGTATGCAGTGGCAGGATCACTGAACAGGTATGCAGTGGCAGGATCACTGAACAGGTATGCAGTGGCAGGATCACAGTACAGGTATGCAGTGGGCTGAGAGCTCACTGAACAGAACAGGTATGCAGTGGCAGGATCACTGAACAGGTATGCAGTGGCAGGATCACAGTACAGGTATGCAGTGGGCTGAGGGCTCACTGAACAGAACAGGTATGCAGCCAGGAAGAAGTTAAGCCTAACTAATCTTTCCCTATATGAGAGACTGCAGAAGCTCGCCCTACTCTCACTAATGCAGGCACACGAGTGGCCGTAATGGCCGCCGCTGCCTGCCTTATATAAGGGGGGGTGGGGCTCCAGGGGCTAGTGTAGCCTAATTGGCTACACTGGGCCTGCTGACTGTGATGTAGAGGGTCAAAGTTGACCCTCAGTGCATTATGGGGCGAACCGAACTTCTTCCGCAAAAGGTTCGCGTGCGGTACCCGCACGCGAACCACCTACGTTCGCCGGCGAACCGTTCGGCCCAACTCTACTGCACAGTGCCGATTGCGCGCGGGACTCCACAGCACAATATACAGCATTGATTTCACTACCCCGACCTGAGCTCGGGGTTACTACTCACAGCATGTTTTTCCTACCCCCGAGCTCAGGACGGGATTACCACCAGGGAGGTTAAAGAGAGATTGTCGGCCACAAAATCAGATTCCATTTCCCCACTGCTCTGTGTTTATTAATGCAGCCTGCAATCTAACCCTGCATTGCAAGCACTCCAAGCTAATCAGAGAGGTTTCTGCTGTAATAAATCTTATCTCAGTCAGCCTGGCTGTATTCTAGCCATGGCCAGAGAGGGAAGCTTCATCACCCCTTCCACATTCCTGCTCCTCACTGATTGGCTGAGTGCAATTCAGTGTGAGCTGAAATATTATCTCTATGCTGCTGTGCTCTCATGTGTTTACAAAGCAAGCTAGCTATAACAGAGATTCTAATGAGAAAAAAAGAGTAAGAGAAGAAATGACATCAGGATGGGCTTCAGTCAGAGGGAACCAAGATGGCAAATGCTAGGAACAGAATTCTCTCTGTTTACTATGTAAAATTCACTAAATCAAAACATGGACAGTACAATATCTGTTATGTAAGTAGAGCAAGCATTTATCTACTGTTTTTTTTTCCCCTGGCAGGGGTGTAACAATGGACCCTGCAAAGGACGTAGCCGCAGGGGGACCCAGAAGCAGCAGGGGGCCCCGTAGGTGAAGAAGTTTCTTTTTCCTGTCCTGAGAGACTGACAACTAAGGGCACGGAGAAAAGAAAAACTTTCTGCTCTCTACGCAGTTGTTCTATTGACTGCATCTGCTCAGCCATTGATGACGAATCATACTAAGTTTTATAGACAAAGATTTGTAGACAGTCCCTATTCACTGTTCAGCAGGGTCTTGTATACAGTGCCCTCCCCCAGCCTCTCTACCCCTCCTGAAGTGCTGTGTACTGTAGTGATGCTGGAGGAGTCTGCAGAGCCCCGCCCCCAGCCTCTCTACCCCTCCCCAAGTGCTGTGTACTGTAGTGATGCTGGAGTAGTCTGTAGAGCCCCGCCCCCAGCCTCTCTACCCCTCCCCCATTGCTGTGTACTGTAGTGATGCTGGAGGAGTCTGCAGAGCTCCGCCCCCAACCTCTCCACCCCTCCCCAAGTGCTGTGTACTGTAGTGATGCTGGAGGAGTCTGCAGAGCCCCGCCCCCAGCCTCTCCACCCCCTCCCCAAGTGCTGTGTACTGTAGTGATGCTGGAGGAGTCTGCAGAGCCCCGCCCCCAGCCTCTCCACCCCTCCCCAAGTCCTCTGTACTGTAGTGATGCTGGAGTAGTCTGCAGAGCCAGTTCTGCTCCATCAGAGATGGACAGAGTGAGTGTAATAAGCTGAGGCTGGGAGCACACTCGTCTGTCGGTTTTCTGTATGCGTTTTCTGCACACCATGTGTGGCTGTATGTGTGACATGCAGGTTTTATCACAGAACCTAATGTAATTGATAAAGAAAATGCTGCAATGCTTCACTTTTTACCTGCATGGTGAAAACACACACAAGTGTACACTAGCCAACTGAATAACATTAGTTCTCAGTTTACCTGTGCAGAAAGTGAGGGGGGGGGAGAGGAGGGGGCCCAGTGATTTCTAGTTACGCCCCTGTTTCCTGGCATGGTATGGCTGACCCTCCTGCTTTAACCTCCTGGGCGCTAATCCCGAGCTGAGCTCAAGGTATGTCGCGTAGGAGGATTTCTCAGGCCCTGGTGGGCCGATTTGCATAATATTTTTTTTTAGTTACACGCAGCTAGCACTTTGCTAGCTGCGTGTAACTTCCGATCGCCACCGATCCGCCGCTACCCGCTGTGCCGCGCAGCCCTCCCCCAGACCCCTTGCGCAGCCTGGCCAATCAGTGCCAGGCAGCGCTGAGGGGTGGATCGGGACTCCCTCTGACATCCATGACGTCGGTAATGTCATCCCGCCCCGTCACCATGGCGACCGGGGAAGCCCAACAGGAAATCCCATTCTGAATGGGATTTCCTGCTTACTCTGATCGCCGAAGGCGATCAGAGTGGGTGGGGGGATGCCGCTGCGCAGCGGCTATCATCCTGGGCTCGCTACATGATTTAAAAAATTTAAAAAGAAGTGCTGCGCCCCCTCCTGGGCGATGTAATTGTATTGCCCAGAGGGTTAAAGATAACCAGAGATCTCAAAACAAAGTTTTGTTTTTGTTTTGTTTTTTTACTTAGCCGGGGCTTTCTCCAGCTCCCTCGCCGTCCTCCCGCGTGCCTCCGTTTAACAAAAGCAATACAAGACCACAAAGCAGAGACAAGGTCAGAGGCTAGCCAATAATCAGATACCGAATATCCGAGAACAGGACAGGACCAGGAATACAGGAGACCAGAGTTCATCGAGCACAGGGGAAGCTATGTGATGTTCTGACCCCTGCTGTAATGAGAGCTACTCTTTTAAATAGACTCTGAAGCGAGTCTCAGTTGTCTTTTCTAACTTGTATTAATGTTAAGCCCCATAACCCCAGCTAAACCGCCTCTATCCCGCGGCAAAACGAGGGGTTAATACCCCCCAAATCCCCTCTCCCACTTCCGGGGAGCACTTCCTGCTGGAGGCGGAGCTACAGCCATAAGCTCTGCCTCAAGCGCGTCAATCCCTACTGATCCGCGCGGCGATTGACACGCATGGAGGGCGGAGCTACAGCTCATAGCTCTGCCTCCAGGAAGTGCAAAATCCACAACCAGGAAAGTCGTGGATTTTGCTGGGGGGATTTAGGGGGTATTAACCCCTCGTTTTGCCGCGGGATAGAGGCGGTTTAGCTGTGCTTCTGGGGCTTAACATTTATACAGGTTAGAAAAGAGAATTGAGACTCGCTTCAGAGTCTCTTTAAGCCCCATCTGCAATTCCACGCGCAATCGATCAAATTCGATTGGATCGATTAAATCCGACATGTCCGATCAGGACTCGATCAATAGTGTGATCGATTTTGGTTAGTTTTCAATGCAAAATCAACCACACTATCGATCAAGTCCTGATTGAACATGTCGGATTTAATCGATCCAATTGAATTTGATCCTATCGAATTCAATCGATCGCACATGGAATTGCATCGTGTAGATGGGGTTTTATATAGGGGGAGTGATGGGCGTGTCAGCAGATTAGATATGTAAAGCTCAGGCAACAGGCTGACCTCTGCTGGCAGAAGATGGAAGTCCCAGAAAGTCCAGAAACCTGATGACATCTGGAGGTGAGATATTGGCCTCAATTCACGGAGCATTATCAAACACTTTATCAAACGTTTGATAATTTACCTCACGGGTAAAATCTAATTTTAAATTCACTAAGGTGTTATATATTTATCGAATGTTTTACCGATAAAACGTTCAACAAATATATAACACCTTAGTGAATTCAAAATGATATTTTACAAATGAGGTAAATTATCAAACGTTTGATAAAGGGTTTGATAAAACTCCGTGAATTGAGGCCATTGACTTGCAAGGCCATCCAAATGTAGTGGGCAGCCCTCTGCTGGTAGACATAGAAAGTACACCATTTCTGCACACAGTGCCACTAGCAGGTAAGTACTGAACAGGTTCCTAACATAAGAAACATGACATTTCTGTACAACGTTTCTTGTATGAATAGGGACAGAATCCAGGCAGTCTGGCAATGAATCTGATTCTGGATGTAAGAAAATTACTGGAATTGTCTCCCTGGAAACAGAATACTGGGGAAACCCTGCAGAGTGCAGAAGGCTGGGGTCAGCCAACAAGCTTAAGCTAAACCTGAGATCACAGGACATACAAGTTTTATACATGCCTGGGGCTTCCTCCAGCCCCCTCTGCGCAGATCGCTCTCTTGCCAACATCCTCCACCTTCTGGAACCATCAGTAGAAGCTCCGTTATCTAGGTCAGTCAGGGTGTACAGCGCATGCAGAAGGCTTGCCGCGCGCTCCTGCCTTGTCATGCTCCTATGGCTGGGAGCGTTGTACACCTGCACAATACTACTGCTAGACGCAGAATGCTCCCAGCTTCGGGAGCGTCACAGGGGAGCTCATGCGGGTGGACTGTGCCGGCACCAACTGGCTGAAGACAACGGAGCTTCTACTGATGGATCCAGGAGGCGGGGGATGCTGGCGAGGAAGCGAGGACGGGGCTGGAGGAAGCCCCAGGTATGTATAAAGCTTTTGTGTCCTTTGATCTCAGGTACACTTTAAGGTCAAGTCTAGCTTTGCTTAGCTTTTATGGGCATCCACTGGTTGCTGTATTCAGTAGGAGACCTTGGGCAAGACTTCCAAACACTGCTACTGACTACTGAGTGCGCTCTAGTGGCTGCCTCACAAGCACTTTGAGTCTGACAGGAGAAAAGAGCTATACAAAAACTGGAATTATTATTATTACAATAGAATCTCGCTATAGTAAACTCTGAAATAGTAAGCCTCTGGATATAATAAACTCTTCAGGTCCCAGCAAATGTGTCTGTATAAATATACAATATATGACCAATTCTGATATAGAAAACTACTAAACTACCTTTCCTGGTCTCTTGGAGTTCACTATAAAGGGATTCTACTGTATTATTATTATTATTAAACTAGCTGACCCGCGACGTAGCAGACGCCACATAAGGGGGTAGCGGGCAGGAAGGGGGTATTGGGCACAGCGGTGGGGAGGGGGGGTCTGACCCCCCTCACCTGTGTCCCCCATGTGCGCTCCCCCTCCAGCCTAAGCTCAGCAGGACCCCACCTGGGTCCCCCATGTGCGCTCCCCTTCCCTTCGTCGCCGCCGCCGCTATTAGTGAGAGGCAGCGGGCGGGGATGACTCATCTCTTCCGCGTTCCAGCGTGCGTTCCACTGTCGTCACTTCCTGCAATGCCGTCCACTGTATTGTAAGTGAACAGCATTGCAGGAAGTGACGACAGTGGAACGCACGCTGGAACGCGGAAGAGATGAGTCATCCCCGCCCGCTGCCTCTCACTAATAGCGGCGGCGGCTGCTGAACTTAAGTCTGACCCCACCGTTCTACCCAATACCCCCTTCCTGCCCGCTACCCCTCCAGCTCAGCAGCAAGTGTAGGACCGCCCTGGGGGCAGGGCATATTCTTCTTCTTGCTTGGACCAGCCCTGGGGGCAGGGTGCTACTTCTTATTGCTTGAAGGTCGAGGCACTTACTCATATATATATATATATATATATATGTGTGTGTATATATATATATATATATATATATATATATATATACATACACATACAGGATCTTCTCAAAAAATTAGCATATTGTGATAAAGTTCATTATTTTCTGTAATGTACTGATAAATATTAGACTTTCATATATTTTAGATTCAAATACACACAACTGAAGTAGTTCAAGCCTTGTATTGCTTTAATATTGATGATTTTGGCATACAGCTCATGAAAACCCAAGTTTCCTATCTCAAAAAATTAGCATATTTCATCCGACCAATAAAAGAAAAGTGTTTTTAAAACAAAAAAAGTCAACCTTCAAATAATTATGTTCAGTTACGCACTCAATACTTGGTTGGGAATCCTTTTGCAGAAATGACTGCTTCAATGCGGCGTGGCATGGAGGCAATCAGCCTGTGGCACTGCTCAGGTGTAATGGAGGCCCAGGATGCTTCCATAGCGGCCTTAAGCTCATCCAGAGTGTTGGGTCTTGCGTCTCTCAACTCTCTCTTCACAATATCCCACAGATTCTCTATGGAGTTCAGGTCAGGATAGTTGGCAGGCCAATTGAGCACAGTAATACCATGGTCAATAAACCGTTTACCAGTGGTTTTGGCACTGTGAGCAGGTGCCAGGTCGTGCTGAAAAATGAAATCTTCATCTCCATAAAGATTTTCAGCAGATGGAAGTATGAACCCACTTTTGAACCAGAAACAGCGGCAGAAGCGCCTGACCTGGGCTACAGGGAAGCAGCACTGGACTGTTGCTCAGTGGTCCAAAGTACTTTTTTCGGATGAAAGCAACTTTTACATGTCATTCGGAAATCAAGGTGCCAGAGTCTGGAGGAAGACTGGGGAGAGGGAAATGCCAAAATGCCTGAAGTCCAGTGTCAAGTACCCACAGTCAGTGATGGTCTGGGGTGCCATGTCAGCTGCTGGTGTTGGTCCACTGTGTTTTATCAAGGGCAGGGTCAATGCAGCTAACTGTCAGGAGATTTTGGAGCACTTCATGCTTCCATCTTCTGAAAATCTTTATGGAGATGAAGATTTCATTTTTCAGCATGACCTGGCACCTGCTCACATTGCCAAAACCACTGGTAAATGGTTTACTGACCATGGTATTACTGTGCTCAATTGGCCTGCCAACTCTCCTGACCTGAACCCCATAGAGAATCTGTGGGATATTGTGAAGAGAAAGTTGAGAGACGCAAGACCCAACACTCTGGATGAGCTTAAGGCCGCTATCAAAGCATCCTGGGCCTCCATAACACCTGAGCAGTGCCCCAGGCTGATCGCCTCCATGCCACGCCGCATTGAAGCAGTCATTTCTGCAAAAGGATTCCCAACAAAGTATTGAGTGCATAACTGAACTTAATTATTTGAAGGTTGACTTTTTTTGTTTTAAAAACACTTTTCTTTTATTGGTCGGATGAAATATGCTAATTTTTGGAGATAGGAAATTTGGGTTTTTTATGAGCTATATGCCAAAATCATCAATATTAAAATAATAAAAGGCTTGAACTACTTCAGTTGTGTGTATTTGAATCTAAAATATATGAAAGTCTAATGTTTATCAGTACATTACAGAAAATAATGAACTTTATCACAATATGCTAATTTTTTGAGAAGATCCTGTATATATATATATATATATATATATATATATATATATATATATATATATATATATATATATATATATATAATATATGGTTTGATTTGGCTAGTTAGGTTGCAAACAACTGTTCTTTTTTTTTAGGTATATCTAGTCTCAGGTCTCTCCACCTCATTGCAGTCTGGAGAGTGGTGGCAGAAAATTACCAGATTTCCAGCACAAAAAAATTTTTTTTTTTTTTTTTTTTTTTTTTTTTTACAGATTGTGCATACAGTTGAGATTGTATCATGTATGGGCACACCCTTCCAGTCTTAAACATTTACTTTGCACAGTGTAGCCTTAGGGTTAGCCTTCAGGGTAGCCTAAGGGTAGCCTTAGTGCAGCCTTCAGAAGCCTATGGTGGGTGTGACCTGAATGGCAAGTGTGAGGGGTTAGGCTCTCCTCTTTAAAGTAGAGGGTAAAAAAAAGATTAGAAGGAAGCACTTCTTGTGTTTAACTCCTTCCCGAGCACCGATAGGCATCGGGAAGGTGACAGCCCCAGGACCGCCTAATGACGAAAGGCGTCAAGAGCGGTGGGCGAGGATCTGCAGGGAATGCGCAGGGAACCGTTCCCTGCCGAGACATGGAGCTCCGTGTTCAGGCTGCTGGCTGCGATCGCGGCTGACAGGCTGTGTAACGGCTGAAAACAGATGTTATTTACATGTACAGCGCTGCGATCCCTGCAGTGCTGTACGGGGAGAGCTCGGTCACTGAGCTGTCCCCTCCAGTGGCTGTGACAATGATCGCCTCTCATAGGCTGATGCCTATGAGAGCCGATCACACTGATTGGCTCTCCTGGGAGAGAGAGTTTGGGTAGGTAGTAAAATATAAAAAAAAAATAGCATTCTTTATAAAAAAAAGACAATAAAATTAATATAAAAAAAAGTAGCAGTAGCAATTGCATGCCACCAACAGAAAGCTCGGTTGGTGGGCAGAAAAGGGAGCAAAATTCATTTGTGTGCTCAGTAGTATGGCTTTACACCGAGCTCTTAAAGCTGCAGAGCTCTGAATTGTAAAACATAGCCTGGCCACTAGGGGGGTGTAAGCCTACGGTCCTCAACTGGTTAAAGAGAACCTGTAACAAAAATAGTTCCCCTGGGGGGTACTCACCTTGGGAGGGGGAAGCCTCAGGGTCCCAATGAGGCTTCCCCCTCCCCTGTAGCTGCAGGCAGTCCAGCTCTGGCTCCCCCGAAGCCTCCCGCAATCCTCCCTCAACAAGCCTGATATATTTACCTTCCCTGGCCCCAGCGGGGGCGCTGTTGCTGCTCTCAGGAAGGAGATAGGAGGAAATAGCTGATCTCCATCGGGTCCGCTCTACTACGCAGGCTCAGGAGACTTGCACCTGGGCAGTAGAGCGGACTGACAGCAATCGGCTATTTCCGTCTATCTCCGAGCGGAGAGCCAATACTGCACCTGCGCTGGAGCCGGGAAGGTAAATATTTACATCCCCGCTGTTAGGGGAGCTTTATCTCCACCGCCGTGGGACCGAGGAGGACGGGGGAAGCCTCAATAGGATCCGGAGGCTTCCCTCACCCGAGGTGAGTATCCCCCAGGGAAGCTTTTTGTCATTACAGGTTTTCTTTAAAGTACGCCTGTAATGAATTATATAGAGGCTGCCATATTTATTTCCTTTTAAGCCATACCAGTTGCCCGGCTGCCCTGCTGATCCTCTGCCTCTGAATACTTTCAGCCATAGACCCAGAACAAGCATGCCACAGATCAGGTGTTTCTGACATTATTGTCTGATCTGACAAGATTAGCTGCATGCTCGTTCCTGGTATTAGTGTCAGTTTCCACAGGGTGCTAATCTGTGTTGCAATTTTTTTCCAGAAATAACTGTAAATACTGCATCAGTAGTTTCCATTGAATGTGGTTGTGCCGTTGCGGAGTGATACGATGAGTTGCAGGGAGACATGCGGCAGATTTCTGCAGCACACATCCGATCCCCCCGCAGTGTAGTGTATGGCCGCATCCGGACTTGGGGACTTCCACGTTGTCCCAGAAAACAACAGCATGGAGACGCGATGCAGAAAGCATCTGGCTTATGGAAATGATCCCTTATTCAGACACTACTGCAGCCAAATAGACCAGCAAGGCTGCCAGGCAACTTGTATTGTATAAGAGGAAATAAATGGCAGCCTCCATATCCCTGTCACTATAGGAGTGCTTTAAAAGTATAAATTAGATTCTGAACTGTACGCAGAGAGTGGCTCCCCTTATGAGATGGCTGACAATGCCAAGACTGACAGTTCATACAAGTGTATTTTTGGATAAACCACTTTTGATCTGCGTTTCTTAAAGAGAATCTGTATTGTTAAAAATCGCACAAAAGTAAACATACCAGTGCGTTAGGGGACATCTCCTATTACCCTCTGTCACAATTTCGCCGCTCCTCACCGCATTAAAAGTGGTTAAAAACCGTTTTAAAGTTTGTTTATAAACAAACAAAATGGCCACCAAAACAGGAAGTAGGTTGATGTACAGTATGTCCACACATAGAAAATACTTCCATACACAAGCAGGCTGTATACACCCTTCCTTTTGAATCTCAAGAGATCATTTGTGTGTTTCTTTCCCCCTGTTCTCATGCACTGAAGTTTCAGGCTGCTTGTTTCTTCCTGCAAACAGCTTTGCCCTTGTCTGTAATTCTTCAGTATGTGAAAGCCCAGCCAGCTCAGAGGACGATTTATCCAGCTTGTAAAAGATAAGAGAGAAGAGAGAAGCTGCTCTAATCTAAATAACACACTGGCAGTGTGCAGAGAGGGGCCTGGAAGGGTGAGTTCATAGCAGAACCACAACACTGAAGAACTTGGCAGCCTTCCAGACACAGGCCGACAAGTCTGACAGGGGAAAGATACATTGATTTATTACAGAGACAGTGATAGTATAAAGTGCTGCAGTAAGCCAGAACACATTAGAATAGCTTTTGGAACTTGTAGGATGATAAAAAACAGGATGCAATTTTTGTTACGGAGTCTCTTTAAGGATCACCCTTGTTTCTGGCAGTTTGGCAATGATCTGCCTCCAATGAAGCGAGGGTGATCCATGGGAAACGCACCAGGCCACTGCATGCACTTTAATTTTTTTCTTTCTATCTAATAAATATTTATCACTTAACTAATGATGCAAATGGCCTGTGATCTACTAATATCCCTATCCGGCCGAGGACTCCTCTGAAGAGCTTCAACAGTTTCCATATTGGATCCCTGGACGGCGCTTCCACACAGATGGGCCAATTGAGATCGAGGACAGATCAGCAGTGGTTTATGCACCAATATCCTTGTATGCTGTCAGTATTGACATTTTCAGCCATGTAATAAGGTTAGGCTCTCTGCATAGAGGCCAGGATCTAGCTTATACTTTTACACACAAGCAGCTATTTCTTCTTATCTTTGTTACACTTTGCCGGCTGTATTATTATTATTATTTAGTATTTATATAGCGCCGACATATTACGCAGCGCTGTACAGTGCATATATATATATATATATTGTCTTGTCACTAACTGTCCCTCAAAGGAGCTCACAATCTAATCACTACCATTGCCATATGTCTATATTATATAGTGTAAGTACTGTACTCTAGGGCCAATTTTTTTTTTTTTTTAGGGGGAGCCAATTAACTTATCTGTATGTTTTTGGAATGTGGGAGGAAACAGGAGTGCCCGGAGGAAACCCACGCAGACACGGAGAGAACATACAAACTCTTTGCAGATAGTGCCCTGGCTGGGATTCGAACCAGGGACCCAGCGCTGTAAGGCGAGAGAGCTAACCACTATGCCACCGTGCTGTATTGTGGTTCTCTACGTATTATGGTTCTCTACGGATGAACAGCTGCATTACTTGTGTTTAAAACCTCTGAACTATTTACTGTGTGCACCGAGTGTCATGTGGAGAATGCCATATAAAATGTTGTTTCTGATCTGTTCTTTTCAGATCTTTACAGCAGCTGCAGTAAGTCTTCGAACAGACATAACGGACAAGACTTTGAGGGAAAAAATGGCAGAGAAGTTTCCAGACGTCGCTGTGAAAGTATCTAAAGATGGTGCACAGGTGAAGGGAACATACAAGCAAATAGGAGCTGTGTATCTCAAGCAGAAGCTAAGAGTACCTGAAGAGATGCCTTCATCCAGACAGAGTGAGGAGACTCTCCCAGAAATGAAGACAGACCATGTGTGCGTCCCAACAGCACTATGTGACTATGTTATGGAGGTTTACCAAATGAAAGTGCAAGACATGGAGGGACAATATAAAGTGAAGCTTGTCCCTGAACCCAGAGAAGATGGAACCACATATATAAAGTTCATTCCTCAGGGACCGGGTTCCTCAGTCGAGGCAGCCAAGGAGAGGTTTACTGAGAAGGTGCAGACCACCATGACTGACTGGAGCATGGAGACTGTGGATTCCTCCTCTGCCCTCCTGCCATTCTCTGACATCAAACAATGCCTGAGATCCCAGTTCAGTAACCTCCTGGTGATACAGGAAGGGAAGAAGATCATTCTGCGTGGCCCTAAGGAGGAATCAGTCCAGGCAAAGAAGTGTTTAGAGAAAGGCCAGTATGAACCAACTTATCCTCCGAGGTCTGAACCGGCTCATCCTCCGAGGCCTGTGTCCATCTCCAACAGGGACATGAAGACTGAGATCCCGGTTGATGCGAGGCACTTGGATATCCTGAGGAAATTAAAGCACCAGGAAATATGTGACATTGAGAAGAAATATAATGTGATGTTGGCAGAGAAAAAAGAAAAGAACGGTATTAATATCACATTCACACCTGTAAATGGGTCCCCTGACCTTTCCCCCCACGCAGCTCACAGCTTCATCACCCTTCTGCAGGAAACCTTCTTCAATATTAAGCAGAAAGTAATCCCTGTAAAGTCTGATGTCTCCCAAGTCAGTGTTCTTGAGGAGCAGCTCCATTTGGGAGGCATAAATGTCATCATGGAATATTCCAAGGGTTCTGTGGTAATCCTAGGCCAACCAAGCCATGTCGCCTTTGCTGAGGAGATTCTCACTGGCCACCAGAAGCTAGGCAGAGCTCCAGCAGTGGCTCCCCCTAGAGGTAACACTGAGGAGCCAATGGAAATCAGTGATTCTGCCAGCAGTAAACCAAAAATAGAAGAAGAAGAAGATAAGTGTCCAGTCTGCCTGTGTGAGATAGAAGATAAGGTGCCATTTCCTACGTGTAAGCATGTTTATTGTAGGCTATGTCTCCAGAGACTCATGTCCCATAAGCCCATGTGTGCAATATGTGGGGTCACCAGTGGGGAGGTCAGAGGAAACCAGCCAGATGGAACCATGACCTGCAGAACATCTGGTTATAATAGCCTGCCGGGGTTTCCTGAATGTGGGACCATAGAGATCTCCTATCACTTCCCAGGTGGCACCCAGAAGGTGAGAGTCATTATCAGAATAACTGTGACAGCCATTCACTTATCATGACATAATTTTCTGGGTTTTAATTCACGAACATATTACATTGGGGTAATATAAACAGCAAATCCCCAGCAAGGTATATGAGCTCTTCATTTCTGTTGGGTCATCGTGGCTGTTAGTGTTGTCCGGATCATGAACGATACGGATCTTTGATCTGAATCTATTTTGTGAGTAGAATCATCAAAATGAGTGATTCGGATCACAAAGGGGCGGGGTCAGGAGCGACACGCCCCCCTCAGCGGGCAGCGGGGTCCAGAGATGGATCGCTCTGTTGGAGGGGAGCCAGGGACAGGTAGATGAGAGAGAGGGGACATGGGTGCCACTGCCAGATATGTGTAGAGCACACTTACTGGCTATAATAACGTGCTGATCATTATAGGCTGTCTGTTCCGTAGTTGTGCACAGTGAACACATTGGAAACTTTTGGCTCAGCTCAGTAACTTTGCAGGCACTGTGTTCCTCCTGCACTTGCTCTAAACAGCTGCACTTCACTTCTGGGAATGCTTTCTTTCACTGTGCGACGTTTGCATTCATAGTATACAGATGCACATATAGGTGAAATATATTTAAAGCATATGATTGCAGCATGTGGGTATTGTGTGCAAACAAACATTTCTGCTCTCTGCTCGTCCCTCCTCCCTTCTCTGTCCACTCCCTGCCCTCTGTCCATCTTCTCCCCTTCTCTGTGTGTCCACCCCTCTCCCCTTCTCTGTCCACTGCAGGGAAAGTCCTGTCCTGCTAGTCATTTCACCCCGAATGCTTCGGTAGTAAAAGGATCCGAGATTCGGATCAAAGATCCGGATCTTTTCAATGATCCGATTCGAATCATTGAAAAGATCCGAACTTCCCATCTCTAGTGGCTGTAGAGTTTTCTTCTTCTGTTCTTCATTCTGTTTCTCTCTGTACTTCATGTCTTCCAATGTAAAGACATCCTGATAAACAACCAGAATATTCAGAATTCTGCACAGTAGCTGAACTTGTACAAACATAACTATAACTAGTGCTCGCCAAAACAGTTTTACCGACTCTCAATCTGCCTCTGACACAGGAGACAAGGATTCGAATCTTCAGCTCTTTCTGTTTATTAAGCCAGCACCTATTCAGTAAGGACACCTTGGGCAAGACTCCCTAACACTGCTACTGCCTATAGGGTACCCCCTAGTGGCTGCAGCTCAGGCCTAACACTGCTACTGCCTATAGAGCACCCCCTAGTGGCTTTAGCTCTGGCCTAACACTGCTACTCCCTATAGAGCGCGTCCTAGTGGCTGCAGCTCTGGCCTAACACTTCTACTGTCTATAGAGCACCCCTAGTGGCTTCAGCTCTGGCCTAACACTGCTACTGCCTATAGAGCTCCCCCTAGTGGCTGCAGCTCTGGCCTAACACTTCTACTGTCTATAGAGCACCCCTAGTGGCTGCAGCTCTGGCCTAACACTGCTACTGCCTATAGAACTCCCCCTAGTGGCTGCAGCTCCGGCCTATCACTGCTACTGCCTATAGAGTGCCCCCTAGTGGCTGCAGCTCCGGCCTAACACTGCTACTGCCTATAGAGCACGTCCTAGTGGCTGCAACTCTGGCCTAACACTGCTACTGCCTATAGAGCGCATCCTAGTGGCTGCAGCTCTGGCCTAACACTGCTACTGCCTATAGAGCGCCCTCTAGTGGCTGCAGCTCCGGCCTAACACTGCTTCTGCCTATAGAGCGCCCCCTAGTGGCTGCAGCTCTGGCCTAACACAGCTACTACCTATAGAGCGCCTCCTAGTGGCTGCAGCTCTGGCCTAACACTGCTACTGCCTATAGAGCGCCCCCTAGTGGCTGCAGCTCCGGCCTAACACTGCTACTGCCTATAGAGCGCCCCCTAGTGGATGCAGCTCCGGCCTAACACTGCTACTGCCTATAGATCGCCCCCTAGTGGCTGCAGCTCCGGCCTAACACTGCTACTGCCTATAGAGCGCCCCCTAGTGGCTGCAGCTCTGGCCTAACACTGCTACTGCCTATAGAGCGCCCCCTAGTGGCTGCAGCTGTGGCCTTACACTACTACTGCCTATAGAGCGCCCCCTAGTGGATGCAGCTCTGGCCTAACACTGCTACTGCCTATAGAGCTCCCCCTAGTGGCTGCAGCTCTGGCCTAACACTGCTACTGCCTATAGATCGCCCCCTAGTGGCTGCAGCTCCGGCCTAACACTGCTACTGCCTATAGAGCGCCCCCTAGTGGCTGTAGCTCCGGCCTAACACTGCTACTGCCTATAGATCGCCCCCTAGTGTCTGCAGCTCTGGCCTAACACTACTACTGCCTATAGAGAGCCCCCTAGTGGCTGCAGCTCTGGCCTAACACTGCTACTGCCTATAGAGCGCCCCCTAGTGGCTGCAGCTCTGGCCTAACACTACTACTGCCTATAGAGAGCCCCCTAGTGGCTGCAGCTCTGGCCTAACACTGCTACTGCCTATAGAGCGCCCCCTAGTGGCTGCAGCTCTGGCCTAACACTGCTACTGCCTATAGAGCACCCCTTAGTGGCTGCAGCTCTGGCCTAACACTACTACTGCCTATAGAGCGCCCTCTAGTGGCTCCAGCTCTGGCCTAACACTGCTACTGCCTATAGAGCACCCCTTAGTGGCTGCAGCTCTGGCCTAACACTGCTACTGCCTATATAGCACCCCCTAGTGGCTTCAGCTCTGGCCTAACACTGCTACAGCCTATAGAGCGCCCCCTAGTGGCTGCAGCTCTGGCCTAACACTGCTACTGCCTATAGAGCACCCCCTAGTGGCTGCAGCTCTGGCCTAACACTGCTACTGCCTATAGAGCGCCTCCTAGTGGCTGCAGCTCTGGCCTAACACTGCTACTGCATATAGAGCACGCCCTAGTGGCTGCAGCTCTGGCCTAACACTGCTACTGCCTATAGAGCACCCCTAGTGGCTGCAGCTCTGGCCTAACACTGCTACTGCCTGTAGAGCGTTCCCTAGTGGCTGCAGCTCTGGCCTAACACTGCTACTGCCTATAGAGAGCCCCCTAGTGGCTGCAGCTCTGGCCTAACACTGCTACTGCCTATAGAGCTCCCCCTAGTGGCTGCAGCTCCGGCCTAACACTGCTACTGCCTATAGAGCGCCCCCTAGTGGCTGCAGCTCTGGCCTAACACTGCTACTGCCTATAGAGCGCTCCCTAGTGGCTGCAGCTCTGGCCTAACACTGCTACTGCCTATAGAGCCCCCCCTAGTGGCTGCAGCTCTGGCCTAACACTGCTACTGCCTATAGAGCGCCACCTAGTGGCTGCAGCTCTGGCCTAACACTGCTACTGCCTATAAAGCGCCCCCTAGTGGCTGCAGCTCTGGCCTAACACTGCTACTGCCTATAGAGCGCTCCCTAGTGGCTGCAGCTCTGGCCTAACACTGCTACTGCCTATAGAGCCCCCCCTAGTGGCTGCAGCTCTGGCCTAACACTGCTACTGCCTATAGAGCACCCCTAGTGGCTGCAGCTCTGGCCTAACACTGCTACTGCCTATAGAGTGCTCCCTAGCGGCTGCAGCTCTGGCCTAACACTGCTACTGCCTATAGAGCCCCCCCTAGTGGCTGCAGCTCTGGCCTAACACTGATACTGCCTATAGAGCACCCCCTTGTGGCTGCAGTTCTGGCCTAACACTGCTACTGCCTATAGTGCACCCCCCAGTGGCTGCAGCTCTGGCCTAACACTGCTACTGCCTATAGAGCATGTCCTAGTGGCTGCAGCTCTTGCCTAACACTGCTAGTGCCTATAGAGTGCTCCCTAGTGGCTGCAGCTCTGGCCTAACACTGCTACTGCCTATAGAGCTCCCCCTAGTGGCTGCAGCTCTGGCCTAGCACTGCTACTGCCTATAGAGCTCCCCCTAGTGGCTGCAGCTCTGGCCTAACACTGCTACTGCCTATAGAGTGCCCCCTAGTGGCTGCAGCTCTGGCCTAACACTGCTACTGCCTATAGAGCTCCCCCTAGTGGCTGCAGCTCTGGCCTAACACTGCTACTGCCTATAGAGCTCCCCCTAGTGGCTGCAGCTCTGGCCTAACACTGCTA
Organism: Hyperolius riggenbachi; assembly: GCF_040937935.1. Classification (NCBI taxonomy): domain Eukaryota; kingdom Metazoa; phylum Chordata; class Amphibia; order Anura; family Hyperoliidae; genus Hyperolius; species Hyperolius riggenbachi. The sequence goes on from NC_090652.1 coordinate 319,894,071, forward strand.
CTCCTTATAAGCACCCCCTAGTGGCTGCAGCTCTGGCCTAACACTGCTACTGCCTATAGAGTGCCCCCTAGTGGCTGCAGCTCTGGCCTAACACTGCTACTGCCTATAGAGCTCCCCCTAGTGGCTGCAGCTCTGGCCTAACACTGCTACTGCCTATAGAGTGCCCCCTAGTGGCTGCAGCTCTGGCCTAACACTGCTACTGCCTATAGAGCTCCCCCTAGTGGCTGCAGCTCTGGCCTAACACTGCTACTGCCTATAGAGCTTCCCCTAGTGGCTGCAGCTCTGGCCTAACACTGCTACTCCTTATAGAGCACCCCCTAGTGGCTGCAGCTCTGGCCTAACACTGCTACTGCCTATAGAGTGCCCCCTAGTGGCTGCAGCTCTGGCCTAACACTGCTACTGCCTATAGAGCTCCCCCTAGTGGCTGCAGCTCTGGCCTAACAGTGCTACTGCCTATAGAACGCCCCCTAGTGGCTGCAGCTCTGGCCTAACACTGCTACTGCCTATAGAGCTCCCCCTAGTGGCTGCAGCTCTGGCCTAACACTGCTACTGCCTATAGAGTGCCCCCTAGTGGCTGCAGCTCTGGCCTAACACTGCTACTGCCTATAGAGCGCACCCTAGTGGCTGCAGCTCTGGCCTAACACTGCTACTGCCTATAGAGCTCCCCCTAGTGGCTGCAGCTCCGGCCTAACACTGCTACTGCCTATAGAACGCCCCCTAGTGGCTGCAGCTCTGGCCTAACACTGCTACTGCCTATAGAGCTCCCCCTAGTGGCTGCAGCTCTGGCCTAACACTGCTACTGCCTATAGAGTGCCCCCTAGTGGCTGCAGCTCTGGCCTAACACTGCTACTGCCTATAGAGTGCCCCCTAGTGGCTGCAGCTCTGGCCTAACACTGCTACTGCCTATAGAGCGCCCCCTAGTGGCTGCAGCTCTGGCCTAACACTGCTACTGCCTATAGAGTGCCCCCTAGTGGCTGCAGCTCTGGCCTAACACTGCTACTGCCTATAGAGCGCTCCCTAGTGGCTGCAGCTTTGGCCTAACACTGCTACTGCCTATAGAGCGCCCCCTAGTGGCTGCAGCTCTGGCCTAACACCGCTACTGCCTATAGAGCTCCCCCTAGTGGCTGCAGCTCCGGCCTAACACTGCTACTGCCTATAGAACGCCCCCTAGTGGCTGCAGCTCTGGCCTAACACTGCTACTGCCTATAGAGTGCCCCCTAGTGGCTGCAGCTCTGGCACTTTGAGTCCACCAGGAGAATAGCGCAATAGAAATGTTATTTGTAATTGTCAATCTGTGCTTCTGAAATGATCTAGAATCTGGTTGGCTGCTGCAGTCATGTGTCTGGACACATTCTCAATTTATTTGTAAACGAAATGGTTGTACTTTAAGAGCACAGAGCAATACTGTCCTACATCCACCCCAACCCCCAACCCCCCCCCCCCCCCCCCCCCATCAACACCGTCACTATTTCCTGTAGGTCAGGGCTTACCTTACCTGGCCACATCCTCACCACCAGGCATCAGTAGCTCCTTCTCCTGGGCTAAATCCCTGGCTTCAAATGCCAGTCCAAGATCCCGTACCTAAGCTGGCGGGGTGTGTTTAGTAGTGCAGAGCAGGCTTCACCTTCCCTAACTAAGGAAAGGACCCGCCGGGGGTCATAAAGGATTTTAGCACTGCTGAATTAGTAAATGCTGGTCCTTGTCTTTGGTAAGTTTTTTCCCACTATAGAAAGGAATAGAACATATGCAGTTTTCCTGGAATGCATTGATTTCACCCCCACACAAATTCCTCTGAGTTCAGTATCTGCAGCCACCTGAGGCAGCCTATCCCGTGTCTACTGAGAAGGTGCAGAAGACCATGAGTGACCAAAGCCAGGAATCCCTCCACTGGTCACCCGTCATTCCCTGACACCAAACACCTGATAACAGCTCAGTGACTTCCTGGTGATAGAGGAAGGTGACACGGATCATCCCTCGTGTTCCTAAACATGACTTATTCCAGGAAAGAGGGGTGCAGAGAAGGGCGTCAATGATCCCCCTCCCCCCCCCCAGGAACGTCCTGTATACCTCCAGAGGATAGAAGAGGGGGCTGATCTTATGTGATTGCATGCCTGCTCTACAGATATGAATATATATATTTCATGTCCAGCAAACACAATTACCACACTCACTGCATGCACCGCCTGCCACCAACCACCACAGGCACCATTATCGGGCATCCCCGTAGGCAGAGCATTTGTCCTCCCTGGTGCCACTTTTCCTAAGATCCGAGATGAAAAACTAACTATAACAAGTAACTTGTCTATATATCTTATCTAAACTTTACATAGTTTACACAGCATATCTAGCTGCAAACAGCTTCAACAGTGTATGATGATTTATTTCTGTGATACAATGAGACCAGCCATGTTCTGGTTGTCACATTGTCACAGGCTGAGGGCTGGAGATGCTATCAGCTTGCCTGTGAGTAAATTCAGTCCCCTCTCCTCCTCCCCTTGAGGAATGCCCTATAAACTATATGAAAGGAACACAATTATGTAATGAGTAAAAGTTCATCTCGGATCCGAATCTTCTAAGTTAAGAAGCTCTCAGCCGAGCCAGCTGGGCTGCACTGCACACGCGCGGACCTTTTGCCGGGAGAGTTCTGCGCCCGCCTGACTCCCAGGGACAGGAGCATAACCAGGCTGTGTGTGCGGCTGAGCTGAGCATGCGCAGTGCAGCCCTGCTGCGTATATCGCTCGTTCCAGCATGGGTACAAAGAGCGCAGCTGTGCATCAGAGGAGAGTAGAAGGAATCTTCCATATGGGCACAGGGGGCTAAACGCCCGCTTACACACCTCCCTTAGCCTGAGAGCTATTTTTTTTCTTATAATGTGGCTCAGGTCCATTTACATACACGGATATTAGCTGCACACTTCCTCTACATCCTTTATGACCTAGGTTCTCAACGTGTGGTAATCATACCCCAGGGGGTACTTCTGAAGGTTCCAGGGGGAACTCAGGCTTGATATACTTGACCAAGAATTACAAATTTAGTTTTAGAAAATGATCAATCTTATTTAAAAAACACCAAATTAGTAGTGTTTTAGCTCATTAAAAGTAATAGTAGATGCTTGGAAATTGTTTAGAACCAATTATCATGTATTATGTTTAAGTATATACCATATATGCTCGAGTATAAGCAGAGTTTTTGAGGCCAAAAAAGTGGCCCAAAAGTGGGAGTCTCGGCTTATACTCGAGTCAGTCATTACTGCCCCCCTCCCCCGTGTGCTCCCTTCACCGCAATGTGTAAAAAAAATAAATGCTGAGCCGCGCTATTGATTGTGCGGCCCCCAACCCCGCTTGTCGCTATGTGTAAAGTAATCCGCGGCCCTTCGAATTGCTGCTATGCGTATAATAATCCACGTGCAGCGCCTCCTCCACTTGCCGCTATGTGTAAAGTATGGTAATCCACAGGATATTCCCTCTCCCCCAGACCGGAGGGTATGGCCAACCTTTGAAGTGTCCTCCATGTCCCCCGGGTATCAGGGTATGCAGCTGCGCGTTAGCGATTCTTCCTGAACCACGCTGTGTTGGGATGCCTCTCTTCCTGTCCATCGCAGGCTCTTTGCTATGACACCTGCAGTGGCACGTGATAAGAGACGCCACTAGAGGGCGTCATAGCAACAAGCCTGGAACTGACAGTAAGAGGCATCTCGGCGTGGTTCGGGAAGAATCGGTCACGCTATGCTGCATACCCTGATACCCGGAGGACACTTCAAAGGTTGGCCATACCCTCCGGTCTGGGGGAGAGGGGAATATCCTGCGGATTACCATACTTTACACACAGTGGATAGCGGAGGAGGGGCACGTGGATTATTATATGCATAGTTGCAATCTGTGGTGGGGGGAGGCGGATTACTTTACACATAGCAGCATGCGGGGGACGGGGGGCACTCTATCATTATTGCAGCTCAGCTTTTTTGTTGCACATTGTGCTGGAGGGATGGGGGCCATGCTGTCATTAGCGAAAGAAAAGCATCCGATAAGAGGTTAGAGCTTTTCTGGATTTTTATGAACTGTGTTTCAAAGTTCCCTCTCTTCCTTCCCCCTGGGCAATCATGTTCAGTTTAATTGCTATGGTTATTGTAGTCTATAGTAATCATTATTGTGCTTACATTTAGATATGTATTAAAGGCACACAATGTGGTCCGTTGGAACGCTTTATGACTGGTTCACACTGATCGCAGTTGCAATCGACTACCAAATGTGCCATCGCTGCAGCACTCTGCATGTGATAACAGCTATTTTATTGTACAAGATATTGATAGGAGGGAATGTGAGTTAAGTTCTCACTGGGCCTACATATTTTTTTACAGCGTTTCTCTCTATATACCTGTATACAGTCTTTGGCCTTGATTCATCATTGTCCTTTGAACACCACGTAGCAACATTCTGAATAGGGCTTAAAGTGAATGTTTACCGTTGTTAAAAAAAAAAGTCAGATACTCGCCTAAGGAGAGGGAAGGCTCGGTCCTAATGAGCCTTCCCTCGCCTCTCCCGGTGCCCGGTCCCGCGCAGGATCCCCCGTGGCAGTATTCGACCAGTTCGGTCAAATACTGCCACTTCCGCATGCCGAAGGGAGCCTTCGGGAGCACTCGGGCTCCCGAAGACGGGCCGCTTCACACTACGCATGCGCGAGCGCCCTCTATGACGCGCTCGCGCGTGCGTAGTATGGAGCGGCCCGTCTTCGGAAGCCCGAGTGCTCCCGAAGACCTCCGAAGTCCCTGCGGCGGCGGACGCGAACGCGGGAGCCAGCGCAGCACCGAGGGCACCGGGAGAGGAGAGGGAAGGCTCATTAGGACTGAGCCTTCCCTCTCCTTAGGGGAGTATCTGACTTTTTTATTTTTAAAACGGTATCCATTGGCTTTAACACCTGGACCAGGATTCTGGAAGTGGCTTGGGACAATCCCTCAATTTCACCAGCTACGGCTTGATAGGAGCCTTTTCTGAAAAAATGTAGTGCAGCTAGCCTCTTTCCCTGAAAATAAGACCTACCCTGAAAATAAGCCCTAGCTGGAATTTTGCGCATGCTTCAAATATAAGCCCTACCCCAAAAATAAGCCCTAGCGGAAGTTAAAGAGGAGGAAGAGGCAGCCAGTAAGTGGGGACACAGTGGTGCGGTGCCAATCAGACAGTGAACCTGTCATCTCAGCACACAGCAAGGTTATCAGCAGTGTGCAGGGAAGACAGGGCAGGTGCCTGATCAGCACAGTAGCATACTTGCAAATCCATGAACATCACAGTACAAAGGAACAGGAAATGTTCTGCCGAGACACTTCCTAATAGAAATATAAGACATCCCCTGAAAATAAGCCCTAGCACATCTTTTAAAGCAAAAAATAATATAAGACACTGTCTTATTTTCGGGGAAAGACGGTAGCAAATTAGTTAACCCTGGCACTGCCTGTGTTCTCTTACAAGATGATTCAAGAGAAATGCAGATGTCCTGTTATAGCAAATAAATCTATTCTCTTGCAAATTGATATGGTTCTAGACCTTATTCTTGTCCTTATGTGCCTTTGAATCACTCTCAGCTGATACATAACCACTTCACATGGCTCCATCTTCTCTGTCAGCAATGATCTGACAGGAATAACGACAGAGCAGTGAAGGAGATAACTAATCCTAAATGTAACGCTAAGCCACGCCCACTTTCATTTTCATGAATTGCACTCTCTTCCGTTTTATCGCCTCATTACCGAATGATTACCGAATGCTCGCTAACAGCTGTAGATAACTTTGATGAATCCTGCAATCAACTTCACGAATTCGGTATTTTACCAAGCTGTCGGTAACTGATTTGAGAAGTCTTGATGAAGCGAGGCCTTTGTTACTGACCTAATGCTGTTCCATTTCCTATCCTCAGCCTATACTCGGGTCAATCATTTTTTCCAGGATTTTTAGGTAAAAGTTGGGCGGGTCGGCTTATACTCGATTATATATGGTATTTGTCAAGGAGTACTTGGGATAATGTTTACTGTGCTAGGGGGTACTTGGAGGGTACAGGGTTTTAAAAGGGATACATACCAATAAAATGTTGAGACACACTGCTCTAGAACCTAGGTTTTCAAAGTGTGCTACGCATACCCCAGGGGGTACTTCTGATGGTTCCAGGCGGTACTCTGGCTTGATAAACTTGGACAAGAATAATAAATTTAGAGTTTTTAAAAAAATGATAAATCTTATTTAAACAACAGCGAATTAGTATTTTAGCTAATTAAAAGTAATCGTCAATGCTGGGGCATGGTTTAGAACCAATTATGTACTAGGATTAAATATATATTTGTCAAGGGGTACTTGTGATAATGTTACTATGCTGGGGGGTACTTGGTGAGTACAGGGCATTACAAGGGGTACATACTAATAAAATGTTGAGCAACACTGGTCTAGAACAGGGATATGGAAGCTGCAATATTTATATCCTTTTAAACCATACCAGTTGCCTGGCAGCCCTGCTGATCCTCTGCCTCCAGTACATAACACCACAGTCGCACAACCAGTATGCAGATCTGGTGCTATTTGTTAAAGTGAACCCGAGGTGAGCGGTATACGGAGGCTGCCATAATTATTTCCTTTTAGACAATACCAGTTACCTGCCAGCCTTGCTGATCTATTTGGCTGCAGTAGTGTCTGAATCACACCAGAAACAAGCATGCAGCTAATCTCGTCAGATCTGACATTATCAGAAACACCTGATCTGATGCATGCTTGTTCAGGGGCTGTGGCTAATAGTATTAGAGGCAGAGGATCAGCAGGACAGCCAGGCAACTGGTATTGCTAAAAGGAAATAAATATGGCAGCCTACATGTACCTCTCACCTCGGGTTCACTTTAATTATGACCACCTGCGTGTTTCATTCGCAGCAAGAAACTGTCACTGACATATCGGTAGCTCAGGAGGCGGGGCAGGGACACCAAGAACACTCCTGTTCCCTTTGCCGCAGTTTACCATTCAGCCTCAGACCCTGAGGGAATCCTGAAGACAGTCAGTACTGCAGGCAAATTAATCTTTTGGATTGGTTGGTGAGTCCACACACAGTACAATTTGGATGGTATGTACAATTGATACAAGCTGCGATCTCGTAGAGATTGGGTCGCTACCACCAATTATATTTTAGCGAGCGAATTAGCAAGAAAATGTAAAGAGACTTTGGCTCAACTTACAGACAGTGAATGTTCACACCTCAGAAAAAATATTATCTCCATATACTGTATATACAGTGAGTTGCAAAACTATTCGGTTCCCTTGAAGTCTTCCACATTTTGTCACATCACTGCCACAAACATGCATCAATTTTATTGGAATTCCACGTGAAAGACCAATACAAAGTGGTGTACATGTGAGAAGTGGATCGAAAATCATACATCATTCCAAACATTTTTTACAAATAAATAACTGCAAAGTGGGGTGTGCGTAATTATTCGGCCCCCTGAGTCAATACTTTGTAGAACCACCTTTTGCTGCAATTACAGCTGCCAGTCTTTTAGGGTATGTCTCTACCAGCTTTGCACATCTAGAGACTGAAATCCTTGCCCATTCTTCTTTGCAAAACAGCTCCAGCTCAGTCAGATTAGATGGACAGCGTTTGTGAACAGCAGTTTTACAGATCTTGCCACAGATTCTCAATTGGATTTAGATCTGGACTTTGACTGGGCCAGTCTAACACATGGATATGTTTTGTTCTAAACCATTCCATTGTTGCCCTGGCTTTATGTTTAGGGTCATTGGCCTCGATTCATCAAGACTTATCGAATTGGTTAACGACAGTTCGGTAAAATACCAAATTCGTTAAGTTGATTTCAGGATTCATCAAATTTGTCTACAGCGGTTAGCAAGCATTCGGTAATAATTCGTTAGTGATGCGTTAAAACAGAAGAAAGTGCAATTCATGAAAATATAAGTGGGGGTGGATTAGCGTTACATTTAGGATTAGTTCTCTCCTTCACTGCTCTGTCGTTATTCCTGTCAGATCATTGCTGACAGAGAAGATGGAGCCATTTGAAGTGGTTATGTATCAGCTGAGAGTGATTCAAAGGCGCAGAAGAGCAAGAATAAGGTGTAGAACCATATCAATCCTCCGCCACCTCCGAATGGCCTACAATCAGAGGTGCGCTGAGCCCCCAAGAAACTGCAAACGCACCTTGAGCCCAAACAGAAGCTCTGCATATACACCAAAAGCAAGGCTGCTAAGTGGGAGCAGCTGACCAAAAATGAATTAAATTAGTACTGTAGGCCCTTCGGAGGCGGCCTGGTGATGCGCTGATCCACCTTTTGCGCAATTTTCGATTTTACTTGGTAGCGCACCCAGGCTATGCATATGCATAGGTTAGGATTTAGTTAGTGTTAGGCCCCTCCCATAGTGGGGTTGACTTCTCCGCAGTGGGAGGGACGAGTACTTAATAGGTTGCATGCAAGCTGTTACAGGAAACCAACATCCTCCAGTGGTAGACAGGTTATGTGTATGCTCGGTGTGTATTATATCCCACAAGTGGGGCTTGCACTCTCTTGCAGGTAGGCACTTGTCTGTTTTTAAGTAGCGCTGTTCATTTCTTTGCTATGTACTCATTTAATTCATTTTTGGTCAGCTGCTCCCACTTAGCAGCCTTGCTTTTGGTGTATACGCAGAGCTTCTGTTTGGGTTCAAGGTGCGTTTGCAGTTTCTGGGGGGGCTCAGCGCATCTCTGATTGTAGGCCATTCGGAGGCGGCCTGGTGATGCACTGATCCACCTTTTGCGAAATTGTGAGATTGTCCCAAACCACTTCCAGAATCCTGGTCCAGGTGTTAAGCCCTATTCAGAATGTTGCTACGTAGTGTTCAAAGCAGGGCTGTGGAGTCGGTACAAAAATACTCCGACTCCTCAGTTTATGAAACCACGACTCCGACTCCAACTCCGGGTAACCAAAATGGCCCCCACTCCGACTCCTTAGTCTAATATTTAACAGGGCTGTGGATTTTGTACAAAAATCTTCCAACTCCGACTCCTCAGTTTATGAAACCACGACTCCGACTCCAACTCCGGATGCCCAAAATTGCTCCGACTCCACAGCCCTGGTTCAAAGGACTGCCTTTTTACCCACAATTCCACGGGAATCTTATGGACTTGTGTTAAATTACTGCTGTAAAATGGAAATATCGACACGTTACCGAATTGTTATCGAATTCACACAGAATGCGGAAAAACCTTGATGAATACAACTAGAAATAGATAAACTTCGAATTCGGTAATTTAACAAACTGGAAAAAGTTATCTCAAAGACAATGATGAATCGAGGCCATTGTCCTGCTGGAAGGTGAACCTCCACCCCAGTCTGAAGTCTTTTGCAGTCTCCAAGAGGTTTTCTTCCAAGTTTGCCCTGTATTTGCATCTTCCCATCAACTCTGACCGGCTTCCCTGTCCCTGCTGAAGAGAAGCACCCCCCAAGCATGATGCTGCCACCACCATATTTGACAGTGGGGATGGTGTGTTCAGAGTGATGTGCAGTGTTAGTTTTCCGCCACACATAGCGTTTTGCATTTTGGCCAAAAAGTTCCATTTTGGTCTCATCTGACCAGAGCACCTTCTTCCACATGGTTGCTGTGTCCCCCACATGGCTTGTGGCAAACTGCAAACGGGACTTCTTATGCTTTCTGTTAACAATGGTTTTCTTCTTGCCACTCTTCCATAAAGGCCAACTTTGTACAGTGCATGACTAATAGTTGTCCTATGGACAGAGTATCCCACCTGAGCGGTAGATCTCTGCAGCTCGTCCAGAGTCACCATGGGCCTCTTGACTGCAATTCTGATCAGCGATCTCCTTGTTCGGCCTGTGAGTTTAGGTGGACGGCCTTGTCTTGGTAGGTTTACAGTTGTGCCATACTCCTTCCATTTCTGAATGATCGCTTGAACAGTGCTCCGTGGGATGTTCAAGGCTTTGGGAATCTTTTTGTAGCCTAAGCCTGCTTTACATTTCTTAATAACTTTATCCCTGACTTGTCTTGTCTTGTCTTGTCTCTTAGACAACCTCTGAGGCCCTCACAGAGCAGCTGTATTTGTACTGACATTAGATTACACACAGGTGCACTCTATTTAGTCATTAGCACTCATCAGGCAATGTCTATAGGCAACTGACTGCACTCAGATCAAAGGGGGGCGAATAATTACACACACCCCACTTTGCAGTTATTGATTTGTAAAAAATGTTTGGAATGATGTATGATTTTCATTCCACTTCTCATGTGTACACCACTTTGTATTGGTCTTTCATGTGGAATTCCAATAAAATGTGGAAAACTTCAAGGGGGCCGAATACTTTTGCAAACTACTGTATATGGACATGTCAGCCAGCAGCAAGGCCAGTCTCTACACTAATGGTGCATGCAATCATGTCCTACACATACAATGAGGAATCAATAAATATCTGATAGGATAAAAGCCATAGAACTGGTGCTCCCCCACGATGTCTGACTGAGCCCAGCATAGTAAGGGGCCCCTGGCCCTGTGAGCGACATCAGGCCAGTCAGATCTCCAGGCTTTCTAAGTCAAGGATGTGCTCATTGTTGCTGTGAATGGGACACACATGTGGTCATAATAACAGAACAGCTGATCTGCATACAGGTTCTGGGTCTGTGGAATACAGTACTGGAGGCAGAGGATCAGCAGGGCAGCCAGGGAATCTGCATTGTTTCAGGTGCGTGACTCAAACTCTGCTGAAGCCAGAAAGGTCGGCAGGATGCCGGGCAACTGGTATTGTTTAACGGGATATATACATTAAATGTCAGCACCCATATCCCTCTCACCATAATGTCAAAGGAGACCAGATACATACAAGTTCTATACATACCCAAGGCTTCCTCCAGCCGCATCCGCACAGATCGCTCCCACTCCGCCGTCCTCAGCCTTCTCTATCGCTGGTACCGGGGCCCGTCACTTCAGCCAGTCGTGGCCAGTTTTACGTATGCGCAGTTCACTCTCTCCAGTGGAGAATAGTACTGTACAGGTGCAGTAGCTCCCAGCCGCCAGAGCAGAGGCGTATCTAGAGGGGTGCAGGCATGACTTGTGCCACGGGCGCCACAGCACCATGGGTGCCATGCCTGACCCTGTGCTTCACTGGCCTGCCTGCCTCCATGGCTCCCTTGTCATTCAGACCTCAGATCAGATTAATGCTGTTATCTGGGGAACATGGCTACTTAACTTATGCATGTAGGGTTCACCTTGCTTAGTGTTAGAACAGAGGACAGAGAGTGAATAGGAAGAGCTATTTCCAAAAAAAGAAACCTCAGTAATATCCTAAGCCAAAACACACAAGCAACCATAACACATGTACGCGAGAAATGATGCTGTTTTTAGAGGGGAAGGGGGCTGTGACCGAAGAGGGGGGCGCAATTTCATTGTTTGCCATAGGCACTATATTACCCAGATACGCCCCTGCGCCAGAGAGAGATGGAGAGAGCGCACTGCACATGCTCAGACTGGACGTTGGTGACTAAAGTGATGGGACCCGGTACCAGCGATAGAGAAGGCTGAGGACGGGGGTATGGGAGAGATCTGTGCACATGGGCTAGAGGAAGCCCCACCGTTGTACTTGGCGAAATAAATTCTGATTCTCTATGTATAACACTTTAACTATTTTCCATCTCTGGTACACTTAAAGCAGAAATTGTGAATTACTGGATGAATGTTCAATGATCATCTGTGAGTCTGTCCCTTGCTTCACCTCCTGAGTGACTTCCATCATTTCTCATTATTCAGGAAAATCATCCTCACCCGGGAAGGCATTACTCCGGTACCAGCCGCACAGCGTACTTACCGGATAACCCGGAGGGGAGGGACATCCTGCAATTGCTGAGGAAGGCGTTTGACCAGCGACTGATCTTCACTGTGGGAGACTCTTGTATCACCGGTGCTACAGACACCGTAATCTGGAATGATATCTCTCATAAGACCAGCGTGACTGGCGGCTCACAATAGTAAGATGCAAACTGTGTCTGCTGTAATTATCTGTACACCGATACCAGGCTAGATACAGACTGCAGGGGTGCGTTTATCTCCTGCCCTCCACCTTCTATCCGTCCATCAGATAATTCCAGAGATTCGGGGCTCATTTAGAGGATCAACCTTAAAAAAAGAGAAACCATTCAATGTACAGCTCTGTCTGAGCACTGCAAGGATTGGCGGGTGCCAGCAACTCACCTGCTCTGCTGTGTATCATTATACGCTTCTTGTAACCCCACCCTCCCCCGCCCACCTCGGAGCGCTTGAAGTGTTTGTTAGCTCTGTGGCCCCAGCCTAATAGGTGGCTGGCGAGGGGGGGGGGGGCTATGGCAACGCATGTGGGCGTGGCCACAGAACCTCAAAGGCTTCGGCCAGTGGGGAGGGGTCGGAGTTTCTGATATATAATGATTTGCAGGTGAGTGGGTGGTTACTAACTGGCCCCCGCTGATCCTTGCAGCGCTAGTACAGAGCTCTACAGCTAGTGCTCATTCTCACACGTTATCTGAGGGGGCGGGAATTAGATCTACTTACCTGGAGCTTCTTCCAACCCCCCCAGTCTATCTGGTCCCGCGTTGTAGTGTTCCTTCCCCCCCCCCCCCCACCACACACACAGATCCCTGATCACAGCTGATCGACGGTTTCTGCACGTGCTCGGTCCCTTACCTGCACCACCTTGGGGGCGTTCCCATGGCAGAGAGCATTCTGCACATTTGAAGACCAGACAAGCTTAAACTGTGCTAGCAGAGATGGCTCTCGGCTATGGGAGCAGGATTGAGAGAGGCGCGCGGACGCGCAGGCGCTGTAGTGGTGCTTCAGAGGAGACAGCAGCACTGTGGTAGTGAGGCTGAACTGCAGCGAGGGACCTGATAGACTGCAGGGGCTGGAGAAGCCCCAGGTATGTGAATACTACCCCCCCCCCCCAGCCCAGATATCCTGTAACTGGCAGCAATAAGACATTCCCTGTACTCCTGGCAGGAACCGTCACTCTCCAGGGATAGACTTCATCAGCATGGAACAGCCAGAGCAGGGTCATCCACCAGGCAACCTAGGCAGGTTCTTGGGGCCTAGCTTTTGTCAAGGGGCTCACCAGCCACCTTCTCTGACCTCTCTAGACTTCAGCTCACCAAAAGGACCACCATGGGGACCCAAATCAACTACCTTGCCTAGAGCCCCATTACAGCTTAATCCATCTCTGGTAACAGTTTGTACTGATGGGCCCAACAGCTCAGGATCAGACCTGGCTGTCAGTTTATTACCCAGCTCAGGCGTGAATCTGATTGGTTGCCTGGGAGCAGCACAGACAGTTCTTATGACAACATCCCTGGAAAAACGAGGACACCCCCTACTGATTTCCCCTGAGCTGGAATACAGGGTAACGCAGGGAACACACTGGTCCTGGTGTTCTCTCTGTGACTTCAGGAGTCCTAGTACACAACATTCCATATTACAGCACAATATACTGTAACTGGGAACACATGCGGCAAATGTTTGGGTTCCCTAAACTCCACCCCTCTGTATAAGCCACGCCCCTTTCCGTATGATATAAAACCACACAAGGTAATGCAGATAATAGCAAAGACAAGTAGAAAATACCAACAATGTGCAGATACCACCAATGACATGCAGAATGCACCAAATATAGTGATCAGTAGATCTTAGGGCTAAGCAGGTAATAGTAATCAGGCAGGTGACAAGCAGTGATAAATGGTGGGTAGACAAGTAGGCGGGTGACAGTGGCAGTGATATTCAATCAATTGTGACAATGAAAGGATCGATCAGTAATGATAGAAAATCTTGGCCACGAGGGCTCAATCTGGTGCACGACGATAACAGCATTCGATATCAGATGGACCAACAGACCGGAAGTGTATATGTGGTCTTCCCCCCCCCCCCCCCCCAGCACACACACACACACACTTCCTCATGTGCAGTGTTGAAAATTCCCTTGTCACACCGGCGTGAATCCTGGCCTTGTCACGTGACACCAACACATGTAGGATGTCACTAAATGCGGCTGGTGTCACGTTGTACAGGTGCCTGCTGTGATGCTGGTCACTGCCCTATACCACAGCAGATCCTCAGACTACTGCCTACAGGCAGGTAACTGTACAGAAGAGCATTGTGGGTGAAACAAGATGATTGGACAATTCCCCCTCTCCCCCCCCCCCCACCAAAACATGCCCGACTGTGCCCGGCATTAGTGATTGCATCAGTCGGCCAGAGAGGGGGCGTCCTGTGCCCATCTCACCTCCCATCAGTGTCTATGGCTGGCTATATGTTACCATAAATAGGATTCATGCCCTGCCCAGTATTGGGTCAGATGCCGGTCACCTCCCAGCATTAGTGACCTCTGCAGATGACCGGTCCGGGGGGAAACTCACATTGTCCAATACAGATTTTCACAAACTACCTCTGTGCTGGACAGCCAGTTGCGATTCCAGAATCACTCTCAAAATACTTAGATTTTGCAACTTTCTGGATCGATTTTGAGGAAAGCGATTTTGGACCATCACTTTGTCTCAATGATCCAAAAATACTGATTTCATCAAAATCGCAATCACTCAGTGAGTTATCTCATTTCAGATAAGTGTGCTGCTTTTGGATTCAGTCAGCAGAACTCGTGCTGTAAATTCTTGGAAGGCTTTGAATTCTCTCTGCCAGCAGAAAATATAGAAACTGAAAGCAGGTCTGCTGTTTTCTCACACTTCCCCCTAGTGACAAGTGGCCATAAATACACTACAGCAGTACTAATTAGAAGAAAGAAAATGTATGCTATTTCTAATGTGTTGACATTAGAAATAGCATACTTTTTTTTTTTTTTTGCTAAATTGCCGTGGGGCACCTGCAAGCCTGTAAATAAATTGGCTGCTGAAGGTTTAATTGGCCTATCACTTTTGGGATCCCTGGTGGCTACAAGTGCTGCAGTGGTCATAGCCCTTATTGTTTTACTGAGTGTATGGCCAGAGTCAGGATTTGTTTACAGCCAACATTGTTGTATACAGCGGAAGCATCACAGAGCTGGGGGGCAGCTGTACATTTTACATTAGGTGGGGGAGGGGAGGGAGTATATTATACACTGTGTGGGGAAGGGGTTACTTTTCTCACTGGTAGTAATATGTTCTGATGATTATTTTCTTTTGTAGTTTTGGGTATCCGGATCCCCATTACCTGAAGCGCGTCCGGGGTGAACTGAAGGCGAAGGGAGTTGAATGACACTCTGGAGATTATACTGATTATCTATCTATATTTGCCCTGCAGCTAATCATCCTATTGGAGATTATACTGATTATCTATATGTGCCCTGCGGCTAATTATCCTATTGGAGATTATACTGATTATCTATATTTGCCCTGCAGCTAATCATCCTATTGGAGATTATACTGATTATCTATATGTGCCCTGCGGCTAATCATCCTATTGGAGATTATACTGATTATCTATATGTGCCCTGCGGCTAATTATCCTATTGGAGATTATACTGATTATCTATATTTGCCCTGCAGCTAATCATCCTATTGGAGATTATACTGATTATCTATATGTGCCCTGCGGCTAATCACCCTATTGGAGATTATACTGATTATCTATATGTGCCCTGCGGCTAATCATTCTATTGGAGATTATACTGATTATCTATATGTGCCCTGCGGCTAATCATCCTATTGGAGATTATACTGATTATCTATATGTGCCCTGCGGCTAATCACCCTATTGGAGATTATACTGCATATCTATATGTGCCCTGCGGCTAATCACCCTATTGGAGATTATACTGATTATCTATATTTGCCCTGCAGCTAATCATCCTATTGGAGATTATACTGATTATCTATATGTGCCCTGCGGCTAATCATCCTATTGGAGATTATACTGATTATCTATATTTGCCCTGCAGCTAATCATCCTATTGGAGATTATACTGATTATCTATATGTGCCCTGCGGCTAATCATCCTATTGGAGATTATACTGATTATCTATATGTGCCCTGCGGCTAATCACCCTATTGGAGATTATACTGATTATCTATATGTGCCCTGCGGCTAATCACCCTATTGGAGATTATACTGATTATCTATATGTGCCCTGCGGCTAATCACCCTATTGGAGATTATACTGATTATCTATATGTGCCCTGCGGCTAATCATCCTATTACTATCACTAATAAAAATATGGCAAGAAAATCCCAGAGTCTGAATGCATCATTGTAAAATGTAAGGACATTGTGTGTGGAAAGGGCGGGGGGGGGGGGGGGGGTAACACGAAGGCTCTTCCAACGTGTGTGAGTGTTTGCGTTTTATTAGCGCTTGCTGGGCGCTTGTGTAAAAAAAAAAAATCCCTCCCGTTTACTTTCATGAAAATCGCTGCAATCACATTAGTTTTTTCCGCGATTTTAATGAAAATGAATGGGAGTGATTTTTTTTTAACAAGCGCTCAGCAAGCGTTAAGCAAACGCAAGCGCTCACAGAAGCGCTTATACTGTGGATCCGAAGATTGGATTAAAGGTTGAGAAGTTTTGATATGAACCTTTAGCTGTGTTTCTCCTGGATTCTTTTCCTTATTGAGTACATGATACAGACAACTCTCTGCTGGACCGGGGCAACAGACCTCATGTTACTGGGGCTAATAATTGAGATGACACAAACATTCTATTTTGCTGCTACAAAATCAGAATGATGTGATCTCAGCAGAATTCAGAAAATGTCTGTGTGGGAGTGTACTTTACTCCTCCCCCCTTATTCATGCTCAAAGGACTTGTCACTAGCACAGCAGGTCAGACACAATACGATTGGGCTTGTTTCCACTAGGGGTGATGCGCAGAGTTTCCGTGCATGTGAATTTAGATGGGGAATCACATCTTACAGAAGGCAGTTGGCTGCTTCCAGATTCGCACGCAGGGAAACCACGCAGCATTTTTTTGCATGCTGCATCTGACTCCCCATCCTCTTCATAGCTGTCAGCACAGCCAGAGGAATCCAGACACATTCTCGCATCAACACAAGCGATAGTGCATCCGTTTTGGAGGCAAGCTGGCGCAATGTCCTCAGACCTCTCTCAGGCCGCATCCACACTATAAGCGCTTCTGTGAGGGTTTGCGTTTGATTAGCGCTTGTTAAAAAAAAAATCACTCTCATTCACTTTCATTAAAATTTCTGTAAAAATCGTGATCCCTTAAATTTTTTTGCATGCGTGATCACGTCGATTTTTGCGCGATTTTTACTGCGATTTTAATGAACATGAATGGGGATGATTTAACGAGCGCTCAGCAAGCGCTGATCAAACACAAGCGCTCACAAAATCGCTTATAGTGTGGCTCCGGCCTGAGGAAGTTGTGCCGTACGTTTCATGGGCAGTCCAGCCTCTGCTGCCACCTTCTGGCTGGGATGTAATGCAGCTGAGGGGCAGTGCTTGTAACGCCAGGCGGCAGCGTAGGACACGTGGGGCGCTAGCTGCAGGGGCCACACTTGGATGTAATGGAGCTAGTCTGGTTTAGGGGACCCAGCAGAAAACTTCATAGGGAAATTTTTGTAACATGACTGGTGAATGGCACCTTCTCCAACTGTGAGGTTACCAATAGGCTGTAGTAAACTACGCCCACACTATCCGGCCAATCACAAAGCTTCGTGCTGTAGGGGGTGCTGTGATTGGAGAACTGTTCCCTATGAGGTTTCCTAGTGTAGCATTAATGTGACTCCGTATGATGTTTCTCCAGTATGCTAGGATTAGGAAGTAACCGCGCAGCTGGAGAGGCCCTGTCCACCCAATCACTACGAGGACTGGAACCTACTACAGAGATTTTTGTGAGCGTTTAGGGAGCAATTCAAACCGCAATCGATTTCCCTAAACGCTCAGCTAGTGTTAATGGATGGGACAGATTCCACTGGAGCCATTGCGATTATCAATTCGCAAAACGCAGGACATGCAGCATTTTTAGCGGTTAGCGTTTCTGCAATGTAAAGTATATAAATTCTGGCCTAATCGCTCGTCAAAACCTACACAGAGCGATTTTGATACATTACTGCACACTGCAAAAATATTAAAATTAATTGAAAGGACCAATATGAATTAAAAACGCTAATCGCTACACAATCGCTGGCAAAATACTTACACTTTTTTAAATTGCTCCCGTAAACGTTCATGAAATTGCTTACAAACCGCTCATACAAAACGCTAGCAATTGCGATTAGCGTTAGCGTTTTGTAGTGTTTTCCAGGCCTAACTGAATTTTTCTATGAGAATTCCTGCTGGGTCTCCTAAACTAGACACAAGGGCATTATGGTTACCATGGTAACTGGAGGCTTTTTTGTACCACTGCGCATAGATTTTTGAGTACATTTGAATTCAGCGCCGGTAGACTTGGGCACAGGATACAGCTGTAATATGGCTGGTCCTGCTTCTGCACAAGTCCGGGCCAATTTAATTACTATTCCCCCTCCAGGCCGCCATGGATAGTGGGGGAATGAAATAATTCGGCTTCCAGCGATTGCTGGAAGCCGAATTATTATGATTTTAAGCAACTTCAGGTTCTTCTTCTGACGGAGCCAACGTTACTCACTGAGTGCCGCTATAGACTGAATCCCTGTATAATCTATGGCGGCGCTGGCTGCACCCAAATCTAGCAGTGCTGAAAAGCACTGCTCCGTAGATTTTTGGCCAAACATGTCACAATTTTTGTGCAGTTACTATTGATGTATAATTAGTTATTCAACTCCCATCAAAATTGGTGGCCAGAAATGTGTAAATAAAGCAATTGCAGAGAGTCTGTGATGGTCATTTTGGATGCGCTGAGCAGCTGTTTATCAACATTTATGAAACCAGCCTTCCTCTAAATGAGGTTCATAAATGTGTGTGTGTGTGGGGGGGGGGGGGGGGGGGGGGGGGGGTTTGACTGGCATAACTTACCCTTTGGGGGGGCTGCTCCCTAGCCCCTCAATGCCCCATCTGTAGGCTGGCCTCTATCTTCCCTGGGTAGAGGGATGGTCAATGAGATAAATAATTTGGAGTTGATGCAGCATTATGCAAATATTGTATTCAAATGTATGCAGCTTGAGCATGAATTAATCACATCCTGCTGAGGTAAAATTCTATTGCTCCATTTTCAAGCTGCATAAATTTGCATAATCCTCCATCAACTCGAAATTATTTGCATCTAATTGGCCATCCCTACTTGGGGACGCCCGTAGGTGCTGCAGCTTGAAGCCCTGGTGGTGTTGCCTGCTACTGCAATGCATGCTGGGAGATGTAGTCCTACAATGCGAGTACATCTCCTGACCACATCTCCCATCATGCATTGCAGTGGCCAGGAGCTCCAGTGTGCAGGGGTCCCCAGGTAAGCTGGAGGCGGTTGAAGGGTGTAACTAGTACATTGGCACAGCGTAGCACAGTGTGAGGCTGGGTTTCCACTTGTGTGTTTTCCACAATGAAAATGTGCATTTGAATGAATACCAAGAATGGTGGATGGGCTGGTTTCCATTACATGCGTATTTTTGTATGAAATTGTATGCGTGAAAAAAACATGACAGCCTGTTCTATATTTTGCATGCCGTATACAATTATTCATGTATAACAAACTTTCACGTTTATATTATTAGCAGAAAAAGGAACTTATGCTGTTACCAGACAGAACAGGTAAAATGGGGCCATTGCAAAAATTTGCATTAAAATTTTTCCTGATGTGAAAACACAATGCTACAGTGGAAAAGAAGCTAGGCCTCCTTTCCACAGACAGTTGAACTGTGTGCTCAGCAAGCAGTTAGCAGGCAGCAGTGAGCAGTTGTCAGGCAGCAGGGAGCAGTTGCCAGGCAGCAGGGAGCAGTTGAAGGAGGAAGTGTTTGTAATCACGTGACTCGGGTGGACCGCATCGTGGGAGGCGCCGAGGGACGGACCTAAGAAGATGTCATCATGGGTAAGATTAACCCACCTGCCCACCCCGCACAGGTGATTTAATTACCTGGATGAAATCCGGAACCGGATGAAATCCGAATAGTTGTTGTTCGGATTTGAGCATCACTGTTCCTAAGGGCCTGAGCCCACTAACGCAGTTGTATCCGCTTCTGTCCACTTTTCAGCATCTGTACCATTGTGTTGCTGAAAAGCGGACACAACTGCGCACAACTGCGTTGGTGGGTTCAGGAAGAGGTCAGAGGCGCTTCTCTGATTGGTCCTAGAGAAGCACCTATGACCTCTTCCTTTGGGGGGCGGGGCTTTGGATGGAAGAAGGACGCCTGGTAAGTATAATAGTTAAAAAAAAACGAGCAAGTTGAAATCTGAAGAGCTGTACAGTTCATTGAAGTACAGTGTTGCCCTAGGAATTACCGCACACAGCACTGCAGGGATTTTATAGCGCTGCAGCAATTCCTACTGAGTTCCTAGCCTCAGATTCCGGTCAGTCACAACTAAAACTTCCAGACACAGGAGCACAGTGCTGCTCATCCGGATTCCGGATATCCGACCATTTTTCAGCTATCCGATTGGATTCCGGATTTCTGTAAAAAATCCGGATAGCTATCTGCGGATATTTGGTTGCATACCCGGATATCCGCGGATAATGCGGATATCCGGATCCGAAATACTGATAATACGCAGATGACGTCCTTGAGCCAATCAGAGGGCTCCCAGCAAAAGCCCTAGCAACCAATCACAGAGGGGAACCCTGGCCAGCCCCACCTGACCTCATTGAGCCAATCAGAGGGCTCCCAGCCTAAACCCGGGCACCCAATCACAGAAAGGAACACTGGCCAGCCCCCCTGTATAATGAGGGCTGCCATGATGAGACAGATCGTCCTAGCTTGCTGAATGCTCACTGAGAGACATGCTCCGGTGCTGCTGGCCTAGCAAGGGGGCTGTACACAGGTATAAACCTAAAGCTGTTCAGTGATTAACCCCTTCGCTATCACTACACTATTGTTAAATCATTAATTAGCTTGATGTCATTTGTGTGACAGTCAGAGTGTGTGCTGTAGGCAGCTGCTATGTGTGTGTGCTGTGCACAGACCAGGCCATCTGCTGCCTGCTGGCCAGCTATTAGCCTTAGGTATAGGTTAGGTTAAAAAATAATGATGCTACATGCCTCATATACCCTAAAAAACGTTTTTAAAGCACTTTAAAGGCCACTTCCGGTTTTCTATCCGGATATCCAAATCCGCCGGATACTGGAGTCGGATATCCGATTCGGAACGGAAATTTTTGAAATCGGATATCCAACCCGGATCGGATATCTGGGTATCCGGATCCGAATCAGAAAAGGGGTATCTGAGCAGCACTGCAGGAGCAGCTTCATCCCTCAGGCGGTAGCCATGCTTAAAGTGTACCTGAGATGGGGATATAAAGAAGAAATATGCATATCTGGGGCTTCCTCCAGCCTCCTCCAGGCTGATCACTGTATCCATACCCGATGCTTCCTCCAGCCCCCTCCAGGCTGATCACTGTATACACACCTGGGGCTTCCTCCAGCCTCCTCCAGGCTGATCACTGTATACAGGCCTGGGGCTTCCTCCAGCCTCCTGCAGGCTGATCACTGTATACATACCTGGGGCTTCCTCCAGCCCCCTCCAGGCTGATCACTGTATACATACCTGGGGCTTCCTCCAGGCTGATCACTGTATACATACCTTGGGCTTTTTCCAGCCCCCTCCAGGCTGATCACTGTATACATGCCAAGGGCATCCTCAGCCCCCTCCAGGCTGATCACTGTTTACATACCCGGGGCTTCCTCCAGCCCCCTCCAGACTGATCGCTGTATACATACCTGGGGCTTCCTCCAGCCCCCTCCAGGCTGATCACTGTATACATACCTGGGGCTTCCTCCAGCCACCTCCAGGCTGATCACTGTATACATACCTGGGGCTTCCTCCAGCCCCCTCCAGGCTAATCACTGTTTACATACCTGGGGCTTCCTCCAGGCTGATCACTGTATACATACCTGGGGCTTCCTCCAGCCACCTCCAGGCTGATCACTGTATTCATACCTGGGGCTTCCTCCAGCCACCTCTAGGCTGATCACTGTATTCATACCTGGGGCTTCCTCCAGCCCCCTCAAGGCTGATCACTGTATACATGGGGCTTCCTCCAGCCCCCTCCCGGCTGATCACTGTTTACATACCTGGGGCTTCCTCCATGCTGATCACTGTATACATACCTGGGGCTTCCTCCAGCCCCCTCCAGGCTGATCACTGTATACTTGCCCAAGGCTTCCTGCAGCCCCCTCCAGGCTGATCACTGTTTACATCCCTGGGGCTTCCTCCAGGCTGATCACTGTATACTTGCCCGGGGCTTCCTCCAGTCCCCTCCAGGCTGATCACTATTTACATACCTGGGGCTTCCTCCAGCCTCCTCCAAGCTAATCACTGTATACATACTTGGGGCTTCCTCCAGCCCCCTCCAGGCTGATCACTGTATACATACCTGGGGCTTCCTCCACCCCCTCCAGGCTGATCACTGTATCCATACCTGGGGCTTCCTCCATCCCCCTCCAGCCTGATCACTGTATACATACCTGGGGCTTCCTCCAGGCTGATCACTGTATACATACCTGGGGCTTCCTCCAGCCTCCTCCAGGCTGATCACTGTATACATACCTGGGGCCCCTATCAATGTTCCCGTTTTCTTATAGAATACATGACTGTTGTATGGAGAGACTGAAAGGGGTTTTGAGTGAGAAATGTGATCGAATTTCCTGTTTCTTTCAATATAAGGGAGAATTCTGATCAGTTTTACAGAAACTGGCGTAGGACAGATTGCTGCTTTATACTGCAGTGCAGAAAATGTGTTTGTTTGTTTTACTTAAAGGATACCAGAGCCGAAACCCTTAGGAGAAATGGGGGGAGGCGGCATGTATGGGGAGCTGTCCTGATGCTCCTCCCCCCCCCCCATTCTCCTCTATCCCCGTCCTTTCATATCTGAAGCCCCCCAGCGGCCTCTTCCGGGTTGCCGCGTGCTCTACGCATAACGCCACAATCACACTGAGGGACGCCTGCAGCCGGCCAGCGCCTGTGCAGAGAAGCCCGACTCCGGCAACCTGAGAGAGGCTGCTAGGGGGCTTCAGGCATGAAAGGAGTGGGGCAGAGAATGGGGGAGCGGCGGGCATCAGGACAGCTCCCCATACATGCGTGCTCCCCCCGTTTCTCCTAAGGGTTTCGGCTCCTTTAACTGGGGAAAAAGTGAACGTGTTCTTGTGTGATACATTGGTTACATGTCCTGAACCGGAAAAAAAAAAATGAACTGTGTGTCTTGGTATAGTGCATTTCTGTAATGTGTGTGTCTATGTATTGTGTATGTGTGTGTCTGTGTAGTGTGTGTGTGTCTGTGTAGTGTGTGTACGCTCCTTATTTTATCTATGCCAACCCTACTCTGCTATGGAGTGTGAGTGGAGATGTGGTGGTGGAGGGATATTACTCAACTATTTCTGAGCTAAAATAGTTCCTCCTCTCAGAGAGTTTTTGAAGTATAAATAAATGTAAAACGTTCTATTAAATAACTTCAGGAAAAACTCCAACACTGGGATTGTAAAACTAGCGCATTAATGGTAAAAACCTCACATATAAGACATGAAAGTGGGCTGGTGAGGATTGGAAATGCGGACAAGAGGAGAGTTTGGCCACAGTAAAGGGCTGTCACCATCCCCCCTCAACATCAGGTATCACATGATAGCGCTGTCCCGGTCCCTCCTCACCCATCAGGGGAGACAGAGGGGAAGTGCTGATCTTATTATGCTGATATTGCAACTAGTGATGGGTCGTTCGCGAACGAGCCGGCTCTAAGAGCCGGCGTTTTGCTGCGAACGACAAGAGCCGGTTCTCAGTTTTGAAAGAGCCGATGCCTCAGCCGCCCCACACAGCTCTGATTTGCTCTGTAATAAAGGGCGCTGAGGCATGCTGGGAGATGTAGTCCTCCTCTTGCAGCTTGTAGGAGTGTATGGGGCGGAGCAGAGCAGTAACAGGAGGGATTGCCCCAGTCAGAGAAGCCGTCTGGAGTTGTCATGGAGACGGGGGCGGGGCTTTTACTCCGATTCTGACTGGTGTCTAGTGATATTTAATGAAGAGCCGATTCAGAGCCGTAAGAGCCGGCTCTTTAATGGGAGCCGAAGAGCCGATTCTCCGAGAAGAGACGGAATTCCCATCACTAATTGCAACAGTGTGTCTCTCCTCTTCCTGTCCCCAGTCATGTGACCTCCCTGCAGCCTGTCACTGCTGTCCCTGGAAACACTGCAATCCACTTGTCACTGCTATAATTGGATACTAATACAGGGAAAGTTACATAGTTATTTTGGTTGAAAAAAGACATACGTCCATCGAGTTCAACCAGAGAACAAAGTACAACACCAGCCTGCTCCCTCACATATCCCTGCTGATCCAGAGGAAGGCACAACACCAGCCTGCTCCCTCACATATCCCTGCTGATCCAGAGGAAGGCACAACACCAGCCTGCTCCCTCACATATCCCTGCTGATCCAGAAGAAGGCACAACACCAGCCTGCTCCCTCACATATCCCTGCTGATCCAGAGGAAGGCACAACACCAGCCTGCTCCCTCACATATCCCTGCTGATCCAGAGGAAGGTACAACACCAGCCTGCTCCCTCACATATCCCTGCTGATCCAGAGGAAGGCACAACACCAGCCTGCTCCCTCACATATCCCTGCTGATCCAGAGGAAGACACAACACCAGCCTGCACCCTCACATATCCCTGCTGATCCAGAGGAAGGTACAACACCAGCCTGCTCCCTCACATATCCCTGCTGATCCAGAGGAAGGCACAACACCAGCCTGCACCCTCACATATCCCTGCTGATCCAGAGGAAGGCACAACACCAGCCTGCTCCCTCACATATCCCTGCTGATCCAGAGGAAGGCACAACACCAGCCTGCTCCCTCACCTATCCCTTCTGATCCAGAGGAAGGCACAACACCAGCCTGCTCCCTCACCTATCCCTGCTGATCCAGAGGAAGGCACAGGACCAGCCTGCTCCCTCACATATCCCTGCTGATCCAGAGGAAGGCACAACACCAGCCTGCTCCCTCACATATCCCTGCTGATCCAGAGGAAGGTACAACACCAGCCTGCTCACTCACATATCCCTGCTGATCCAGAGGAAGGCACAACACCAGCCTGCACCCTCACATATCCCTGCTGATCCAGAGGAAGGCACAACACCAGCCTGCTCCCTCACATATCCCTGCTGATCCAGAGGAAGGCACAGCACCAGCCTGCTCACTCACATATCCCTGCTGATCCAGAGGAAGGCACAACACCAGCCTGCACCCTCACATATCCCTGCTGATCCAGAGGAAGGCACAACACCAGCCTGCACCCTCACATATCCCTGCTGATCCAGAGGAAGGCACAGCACCAGCCTGCTCCCTCACATATCCCTGCTGATCCAGAGGAAGGCACAACACCAGCCTGCTCCCTCAAATATCCCTGCTGATCCAGAGGAAGGTACAACACCAGCCTGCACCCTCACATATCCCTGCTGATCCAGAGGAAGGTACAACACCAGCCTGCTCCCTCACATATCCCTGCTGATCCAGAGGAAGGCACAACACCAGCCTGCACCCTCACATATCCCTGCTGATCCAGAGGAAGGCACAACACCAGCCTGCTCCCTCACATATCCCTGCTGATCCAGAGGAAGGCACAACACCAGCCTGCACCCTCACATATCCCTGCTGATCCAGAGGAAGGCACAGCACCAGCCTGCTCCCTCACATATCCCTGCTGATCCAGAGGAAGGCACAACACCAGCCTGCTCCCTCACATATCCCTGCTGATCCAGAGGAAGGTACAACACCAGCCTGCTCCCTCACATATCCCTTCTGATCCAGAGGAAGGCACAACACCAGCCTGCTCCCTCACATATCCCTGCTGATCCAGAGGAAGGCACAGCACCAGCCTGCTCCCTCACATATCCCTGCTGATCCAGAGGAAGGCACAACACCAGCCTGCTCCCTCACATATCCCTGCTGATCCAGAGGAAGGTACAACACCAGCCTGCACCCTCACATATCCCTGCTGATCCAGAGGAAGGTACAACACCAGCCTGCTCCCTCACATATCCCTGCTGATCCAGAGGAAGGTACAACACCAGCCTGCACCCTCACATGTCCCTGCTGATCCAGAGGAAGGTACAACACCAGCCTGCTCCCTCACATATCCCTGCTGATCCAGAGGAAGGTACAACACCAGCCTGCACCCTCACATGTCCCTGCTGATCCAGAGGAAGGCACAACACCAGCCTGCTCCCTCACATATCCCTGCTGATCCAGAGGAAGGTACAACACCAGCCTGCACCCTCACATATCCCTGCTGATCCAGAGGAAGGTACAACACCAGCCTCCTCCCACACCAGCCTGCTCCCTCACATATCCCTGCTGATCCAGAGGAAGGAACAACACCAGCCTGCACCCTCACATATCCCTGCTGATCCAGAGGAAGGTACAACACCAGCCTCCTCCCACACCAGCCTGCTCCCTCACATATCCCTGCTGATCCAGAGGAAGGCACAACACCAGCCTGCACCCTCACATATCCCTGCTGATCCAGAGGAAGGTACAACACCAGCCTCCTCCCACACCAGCCTGCTCCCTCACATATCCCTGCTGATCCAGAGGAAGGCACAACACCAGCCTGC
Organism: Hyperolius riggenbachi; assembly: GCF_040937935.1. Lineage (NCBI taxonomy): Eukaryota > Metazoa > Chordata > Amphibia > Anura > Hyperoliidae > Hyperolius > Hyperolius riggenbachi. The sequence goes on from NC_090652.1 coordinate 319,920,714, forward strand.
ACCCTCACATATCCCTGCTGATCCAGAGGAAGGCACAACACCAGCCTGCTCCCTCACATATCCCTGCTGATCCAGAGGAAGGCACAGCACCAGCCTGCTCCCTCACATATCCCTGCTGATCCAGAGGAAGGCACAACACCAGCCTGCTCCCTCACATATCCCTGCTGATCCAGAGGAAGGCACAACACCAGCCTGCTCCCTCACATATCCCTGCTGATCCAGAGGAAGGCACAGCACCAGCCTGCTCCCTCACATATCCCTGCTGATCCAGAGGAAGGCACAACACCAGCCTGCTCCCTCACATATCCCTGCTGATCCAGAGGAAGGTACAACACCAGCCTGCACCCTCACATATCCCTGCTGATCCAGAGGAAGGTACAACACCAGCCTGCTCCCTCACATATCCCTGCTGATCCAGAGGAAGGTACAACACCAGCCTGCTCCCTCACACATACCTGCTGATCCAGAGGAAGGCACAACACCAGCCTGCTCCCTCACATATCCCTGCTGATCCAGAGGAAGGCACAGCACCAGGCTGCTCCCTCACATATCCCTGCTGATCCAGAGGAAGGCACAACTCCAGCCTGCTCCCTCACATATCCCTGCTGATCCAGAGGAAGGTACAACACCAGCCTGCACCCTCACATGTCCCTGCTGATCCAGAGGAAGGCACAACACCAGCCTGCTCCCTCACATATCCCTGCTGATCCAGAGGAAGGTACAACACCAGCCTGCACCCTCACATATCCCTGCTGATCCAGAGGAAGGTACAACACCAGCCTCCTCCCACACCAGCCTGCTCCCTCACATATCCCTGCTGATCCAGAGGAAGGCACAACACCAGCCTGCACCCTCACATATCCCTGCTGATCCAGAGGAAGGTACAACACCAGCCTCCTCCCACACCAGCCTGCTCCCTCACATATCCCTGCTGATCCAGAGGAAGGCACAGCACCAGCCTGCTCCCTCACATATCCCTGCTGATCCAGAGGAAGGCACAACACCAGCCTGCTCCCTCACATATCCCTGCTGATCCAGAGGAAGGTACAACACCAGCCTGCACCCTCACATATCCCTGCTGATCCAGAGGAAGGTACAACACCAGCCTGCTCCCTCACATATCCCTGCTGATCCAGAGGAAGGTACAACACCAGCCTGCTCCCTCACACATACCTGCTGATCCAGAGGAAGGCACAACACCAGCCTGCTCCCTCACATATCCCTGCTGATCCAGAGGAAGGCACAGCACCAGGCTGCTCCCTCACATATCCCTGCTGATCCAGAGGAAGGCACAACTCCAGCCTGCTCCCTCACATATCCCTGCTGATCCAGAGGAAGGTACAACACCAGCCTGCACCCTCACATGTCCCTGCTGATCCAGAGGAAGGCACAACACCAGCCTGCTCCCTCACATATCCCTGCTGATCCAGAGGAAGGTACAACACCAGCCTGCACCCTCACATATCCCTGCTGATCCAGAGGAAGGTACAACACCAGCCTCCTCCCACACCAGCCTGCTCCCTCACATATCCCTGCTGATCCAGAGGAAGGCACAACACCAGCCTGCACCCTCACATATCCCTGCTGATCCAGAGGAAGGTACAACACCAGCCTCCTCCCACACCAGCCTGCTCCCTCACATATCCCTGCTGATCCAGAGAAAGGCACAACACCAGCCTGCACCCTCACATATCCCTGCTGATCCAGAGGAAGGTACAACACCAGCCTCCTCCCACACCAGCCTGCTCCCTCACATATCCCTGCTGATCCAGAGGAAGGCACAACACCAGCCTGCACCCTCACATATCCCTGCTGATCCAGAGGAAGGTACAACACCAGCCTGCACCCTCACATATCCCTGCTGATCCAGAGGAAGGCACAACACCAGCCTGCTCCCTCACATATCCCTGCTGATCCAGAGGAAGGCACAGCACCAGCCTGCTCCCTCACATATCCCTGCTGATCCAGAGGAAGGCACAACACCAGCCTGCTCCCTCACATATCCCTGCTGATCCAGAGGAAGGCACAACACCAGCCTGCTCCCTCACATATCCCTGCTGATCCAGAGGAAGGCACAGCACCAGCCTGCTCCCTCACATATCCCTGCTGATCCAGAGGAAGGCACAACACCAGCCTGCTCCCTCACATATCCCTGCTGATCCAGAGGAAGGTACAACACCAGCCTGCACCCTCACATATCCCTGCTGATCCAGAGGAAGGTACAACACCAGCCTGCTCCCTCACATATCCCTGCTGATCCAGAGGAAGGTACAACACCAGCCTGCTCCCTCACACATACCTGCTGATCCAGAGGAAGGCACAACACCAGCCTGCTCCCTCACATATCCCTGCTGATCCAGAGGAAGGCACAGCACCAGGCTGCTCCCTCACATATCCCTGCTGATCCAGAGGAAGGCACAACTCCAGCCTGCTCCCTCACACATACCTGCTGATCCAGAGGAAGGCACAACACCAGCCTGCTTCCTCACATATCCCTGCTGATCCAGGGGAAGACACAACACCAGCCTGCTCCCTCACATATCCCTGCTGATCCAGAGGAAGGCACAACACCAGCCTGCTCCCTCACATATCCCTGCTGATCCAGGGGAAGGCACAGGACCAGCCTGCTCCCTCACATATCCCTGCTGATCCAGGGGAAGACACAACACCAGCCTGCACCCTCACATATCCCTGCTGATCCAGAGGAAGGTACAACACCAGCCTCCTCCCACACCAGCCTGCTCCCTCACATATCCCTGCTGATCCAGAGGAAGGAACAACACCAGCCTGCACCCTCACATATCCCTGCTGATCCAGAGGAAGGTACAACACCAGCCTCCTCCCACACCAGCCTGCTCCCTCACATATCCCTGCTGATCCAGAGAAAGGCACAACACCAGCCTGCACCCTCACATATCCCTGCTGATCCAGAGGAAGGTACAACACCAGCCTCCTCCCACACCAGCCTGCTCCCTCACATATCCCTGCTGATCCAGAGGAAGGCACAACACCAGCCTGCACCCTCACATATCCCTGCTGATCCAGAGGAAGGTACAACACCAGCCTGCACCCTCACATATCCCTGCTGATCCAGAGGAAGGCACAACACCAGCCTGCTCCCTCACATATCCCTGCTGATCCAGAGGAAGGCACAGCACCAGCCTGCTCCCTCACATATCCCTGCTGATCCAGAGGAAGGCACAACACCAGCCTGCTCCCTCACATATCCCTGCTGATCCAGAGGAAGGCACAACACCAGCCTGCTCCCTCACATATCCCTGCTGATCCAGAGGAAGGCACAGCACCAGCCTGCTCCCTCACATATCCCTGCTGATCCAGAGGAAGGCACAACACCAGCCTGCTCCCTCACATATCCCTGCTGATCCAGAGGAAGGTACAACACCAGCCTGCACCCTCACATATCCCTGCTGATCCAGAGGAAGGTACAACACCAGCCTGCTCCCTCACATATCCCTGCTGATCCAGAGGAAGGTACAACACCAGCCTGCTCCCTCACACATACCTGCTGATCCAGAGGAAGGCACAACACCAGCCTGCTCCCTCACATATCCCTGCTGATCCAGAGGAAGGCACAGCACCAGGCTGCTCCCTCACATATCCCTGCTGATCCAGAGGAAGGCACAACTCCAGCCTGCTCCCTCACACATACCTGCTGATCCAGAGGAAGGCACAACACCAGCCTGCTTCCTCACATATCCCTGCTGATCCAGGGGAAGACACAACACCAGCCTGCTCCCTCACATATCCCTGCTGATCCAGAGGAAGGCACAACACCAGCCTGCTCCCTCACATATCCCTGCTGATCCAGGGGAAGGCACAGGACCAGCCTGCTCCCTCACATATCCCTGCTGATCCAGGGGAAGACACAACACCAGCCTGCTCCCTCACATATCCCTGCTGATCCAGAGGAAGGCACAACACCAGCCTGCTCCCTCACATATCCCTGCTGATCCAGAGGAAGGTACAACACCAGCCTGCTCCCTCACATATCCCTGCTGATCCAGAGGAAGGCACCACACCAGCCTGCTCCCTCACATATCCCTGCTGATCCAGAGGAAGGTAAAACACCAGCCTGCTCCCTCACATATCCCTGCTGATCCAGAGGAAGGCACAACACCAGCCTGCTCCCTCACATATCCCTGCTGATCCAGAGGAAGGTACAACACCAGCCTGCTCCCTCACATATCCCTGCTGATCCAGAGGTAGGCACAACACCAGCCTGCTCCCTCACATATCCCTGCTGATCCAGAGGAAGGCACAGGACCAGCCTGCTCCCTCACATATCCCTGCTGATCCAGAGGAAGGCACAGGACCAGCCTGCTCCCTCACATATCCCTGCTGATCCAGAGGTAGGCACAACACCAGCCTGCTCCCTCATATATCCCTGCTGATCCAGAGGAAGGCACAGGACCAGCCTGCTCCCTCACATATCCCTGCTGATCCAGAGGAAGGTACAACACCAGCCTGCTCCCTCACATATCCCTGCTGATCCAGAGGAAGGCACAACACCAGCCTGCTCCCTCACATATCCCTGCTGATCCAGAGGTAGGCACAACACCAGCCTGCTCCCTCACATATCCCTGCTGATCCAGAGAAAGGCACCACACCAGCCTGCTCCCTCACATATCCCTGCTGATCCAGAGGAAGGCACAACACCAGCCTGCTCCCTCACCTATCCCTGCTGACCCAGAGGAAGGCACAACACCAGCCTGCTCCCTCACATATCCCTGCTGATCCAGAGGAAGGCACAACACCAGCCTGCCCCCTCACATATCCCTGCTGATCCAGAGGAAGGCACAACACCAGCCTGCTCCCTCACCTATCCCTGCTGATCCAGAGGAAGGCACAACACCAGCCTGCACCCTCACATATCCCTGCTGATCCAGAGGAAGGTACAACACCAGCCTGCACCCTCACATATCCCTGCTGATCCAGAGGAAGGCACAACACCAGCCTGCTCCCTCACATATCCCTGCTGATCCAGAGGAAGGTACAACACCAGCCTGCACTCTCACATATCCCTGCTGATCCAGAGGAAGGTACAACTCCAGCCTGCACCCTCACATATCCCTGCTGATCCAGAGGAAGGCACAACACCAGCCTGCATCCTCACATATCCCTGCTGATCCAGAGGAAGGCACAACACCAGCCTGCACCCTCACATATCCCTGCTGATCCAGAGGAAGGCACAACACCAGCCTGCTCCCTCACATATCCCTGCTGATCCAGAGGAAGGCACAACACCAGCCTGCACCCTCACATATCCCTGCTGATCCAGAGGAAGGCACAACACCAGCCTGCTCCCTCACATATCCCTGCTGATCCAGAGGAAGGCACAACACCAGCCTGCTCCCTCACATATCCCTGCTGATCCAGAGGAAGGCACAACACCAGCTTGCCCCCTCACATATCCCTGCTGATCCAGAGGAAGGCACAACACCAGCCTGCCCCCTCGCATATCCCTGCTGATCCAGAGGAAGGCACAACACCAGCCTGCCCCCTCGCATATCCCTGCTGATCCAGAGGAAGGCACAACACCAGCCTGCTCCCTCACCTATCCCTGCTGATCCAGAGGAAGGCACAACACCAGCCTGCCCCCTCACATATCCCTGCTGATCCAGAGGAAGGCACAACACCAGCCTGCTCCCTCACATATCCCTGCTGATCCAGAGGAAGGCACAACACCAGCCTGCTCCCTCACATATCCCTGCTGATCCAGAGGAAGGCACAACACCAGCCTGCTCCCTCACATATCCCTGCTGATCCAGAGGAAGGCACAACACCAGCCTGCTCCCTCACATATCCCTGCTGATCCAGAGGAAGGCACAACACCAGCCTGCTCCCTCACATATCCCTGCTGATCCAGAAGAAGGCACAACACCAGCCTGCTCCCTCACATCTCCCTGCTGATCCAGAGGAAGGCACAACACCAGCTTGCCCCCTCACATATCCCTGCTGATCCAGAGGAAGGCACAACACCAGCCTGCCCCCTCGCATATCCCTGCTGATCCAGAGGAAGGCACAACACCAGCCTGCCCCCTCGCATATCCCTGCTGATCCAGAGGAAGGCACAACACCAGCCTGCTCCCTCACCTATCCCTGCTGATCCAGAGGAAGGCACAACACCAGCCTGCCCCCTCACATATCCCTGCTGATCCAGAGGAAGGCACAACACCAGCCTGCTCCCTCACATATCCCTGCTGATCCAGAGGAAGGCACAACACCAGCCTGCTCCCTCACATATCCCTGCTGATCCAGAGGAAGGCACAACACCAGCCTGCTCCCTCACATATCCCTGCTGATCCAGAGGAAGGCACAACACCAGCCTGCCCCCTCACATATCCCTGCTGATCCAGAGGAAGGCACAACACCAGCCTGCACCCTCACATATCCCTGCTGATCCAGAGGAAGGCACAATACCAGCCTGCTCCCTCACATATCCCTGCTGATCCAGAGGAAGGCACAACACCAGCCTGCTCCCTCACATATCCCTGCTGATCCAGAGGAAGGCACAACACCAGCCTGCTCCCTCACATATCCCTGCTGATCCAGAGGAAGGCACAACACCAGCCTGCACCCTCACATATCCCTGCTGATCCAGAGGAAGGCACAACACCAGCCTGCTCCCTCACATATCCCTGCTGATCCAGAGGAAGGCACAACGCCAGCCTGCTCCCTCACATCTCCCTGCTGATCCAGAGGAAGGCACAACGCCAGCCTGCTCCCTCACATCTCCCTGCTGATCCAGAGGAAGGCACAACACCAGCCTCCACCCTCACATATCCCTGCTGATCCAGAGGAAGGCACAGCACCAGCCTGCACCCTCACATATCCCTGCTGATCCAGAGGAAGGCACAACACCAGCCTGCTCCCTCACATATCCCTGCTGATCCAGAGGAAGGCACAGCACCAGCCTGCTCCCTCACATATCCCAGCTGATCCAGAGGAGGGCATAACACCAGCTTGCTCCCTCACATATCCCTGCTGATCCAGAGGAAGGCACAACACCAGCCTGCTCCCTCACATATCCCTGCTGATCCAGAGGAAGGCACAGCACCAGCCTGCTCACTCACATATCCCTGCTGATCCAGAGGAAGGCACAACACCAGCCTGCTCCCTCACATATCCCAGCTGATCCAGAGGAGGGCATAACACCAGCTTGCTCCCTCACATATCCCTGCTGATCCAGAGGAAGGCACAACGCCAGCCTGCTCCCTCACATCTCCCTGCTGATCCAGAGGAAGGCACAACACCAGCCTCCACCCTCACATATCCCTGCTGATCCAGAGGAAGGCACAGCACCAGCCTGCACCCTCACATATCCCTGCTGATCCAGAGGAAGGCACAACACCAGCCTGCTCCCTCACATATCCCTGCTGATCCAGAGGAAGGCACAGCACCAGCCTGCTCCCTCACATATCCCAGCTGATCCAGAGGAGGGCATAACACCAGCTTGCTCCCTCACATATCCCTGCTGATCCAGAGGAAGGCACAACACCAGCCTGCTCCCTCACATATCCCTGCTGATCCAGAGGAAGGCACAGCACCAGCCTGCTCACTCACATATCCCTGCTGATCCAGAGGAAGGCACAGCACCAGCCTGCTCCCTCACATATCCCAGCTGATCCAGAGGAGGGCATAACACCAGCTTGCTCCCTCACATATCCCTGCTGATCCAGAGGAAGGCACAACACCAGCCTGCTCCCTCACATATCCCTGCTGATCCAGAGGAAGGCACAGCACCAGCCTGCACCCTCACATATCCCTGCTGATCCAGAGGAAGGCACAACACCAGCCTGCACCCTCACATATCCCTGCTGATCCAGAGGAAGGCACAGCACCAGCCTGCTCCCTCACATATCCCTGCTGATCCAGAGGAAGGCACAACACCAGCCTGCTCCCTCAAATATCCCTGCTGATCCAGAGGAAGGTACAACACCAGCCTGCACCCTCACATATCCCTGCTGATCCAGAGGAAGGTACAACACCAGCCTGCTCCCTCACATATCCCTGCTGATCCAGAGGAAGGCACAACACCAGCCTGCACCCTCACATATCCCTGCTGATCCAGAGGAAGGCACAACACCAGCCTGCTCCCTCACATATCCCTGCTGATCCAGAGGAAGGCACAACACCAGCCTGCACCCTCACATATCCCTGCTGATCCAGAGGAAGGCACAGCACCAGCCTGCTCCCTCACATATCCCTGCTGATCCAGAGGAAGGCACAACACCAGCCTGCTCCCTCACATATCCCTGCTGATCCAGAGGAAGGTACAACACCAGCCTGCTCCCTCACATATCCCTTCTGATCCAGAGGAAGGCACAACACCAGCCTGCTCCCTCACATATCCCTGCTGATCCAGAGGAAGGCACAGCACCAGCCTGCTCCCTCACATATCCCTGCTGATCCAGAGGAAGGCACAACACCAGCCTGCTCCCTCACATATCCCTGCTGATCCAGAGGAAGGTACAACACCAGCCTGCACCCTCACATATCCCTGCTGATCCAGAGGAAGGTACAACACCAGCCTGCTCCCTCACATATCCCTGCTGATCCAGAGGAAGGTACAACACCAGCCTGCACCCTCACATGTCCCTGCTGATCCAGAGGAAGGTACAACACCAGCCTGCTCCCTCACATATCCCTGCTGATCCAGAGGAAGGTACAACACCAGCCTGCACCCTCACATGTCCCTGCTGATCCAGAGGAAGGCACAACACCAGCCTGCTCCCTCACATATCCCTGCTGATCCAGAGGAAGGTACAACACCAGCCTGCACCCTCACATATCCCTGCTGATCCAGAGGAAGGTACAACACCAGCCTCCTCCCACACCAGCCTGCTCCCTCACATATCCCTGCTGATCCAGAGGAAGGAACAACACCAGCCTGCACCCTCACATATCCCTGCTGATCCAGAGGAAGGTACAACACCAGCCTCCTCCCACACCAGCCTGCTCCCTCACATATCCCTGCTGATCCAGAGGAAGGCACAACACCAGCCTGCACCCTCACATATCCCTGCTGATCCAGAGGAAGGTACAACACCAGCCTCCTCCCACACCAGCCTGCTCCCTCACATATCCCTGCTGATCCAGAGGAAGGCACAACACCAGCCTGCACCCTCACATATCCCTGCTGATCCAGAGGAAGGCACAACACCAGCCTGCTCCCTCACATATCCCTGCTGATCCAGAGGAAGGCACAGCACCAGCCTGCTCCCTCACATATCCCTGCTGATCCAGAGGAAGGCACAACACCAGCCTGCTCCCTCACATATCCCTGCTGATCCAGAGGAAGGCACAACACCAGCCTGCTCCCTCACATATCCCTGCTGATCCAGAGGAAGGCACAGCACCAGCCTGCTCCCTCACATATCCCTGCTGATCCAGAGGAAGGCACAACACCAGCCTGCTCCCTCACATATCCCTGCTGATCCAGAGGAAGGTACAACACCAGCCTGCACCCTCACATATCCCTGCTGATCCAGAGGAAGGTACAACACCAGCCTGCTCCCTCACATATCCCTGCTGATCCAGAGGAAGGTACAACACCAGCCTGCTCCCTCACACATACCTGCTGATCCAGAGGAAGGCACAACACCAGCCTGCTCCCTCACATATCCCTGCTGATCCAGAGGAAGGCACAGCACCAGGCTGCTCCCTCACATATCCCTGCTGATCCAGAGGAAGGCACAACTCCAGCCTGCTCCCTCACATATCCCTGCTGATCCAGAGGAAGGTACAACACCAGCCTGCACCCTCACATGTCCCTGCTGATCCAGAGGAAGGCACAACACCAGCCTGCTCCCTCACATATCCCTGCTGATCCAGAGGAAGGTACAACACCAGCCTGCACCCTCACATATCCCTGCTGATCCAGAGGAAGGTACAACACCAGCCTCCTCCCACACCAGCCTGCTCCCTCACATATCCCTGCTGATCCAGAGGAAGGCACAACACCAGCCTGCACCCTCACATATCCCTGCTGATCCAGAGGAAGGTACAACACCAGCCTCCTCCCACACCAGCCTGCTCCCTCACATATCCCTGCTGATCCAGAGGAAGGCACAGCACCAGCCTGCTCCCTCACATATCCCTGCTGATCCAGAGGAAGGCACAACACCAGCCTGCTCCCTCACATATCCCTGCTGATCCAGAGGAAGGTACAACACCAGCCTGCACCCTCACATATCCCTGCTGATCCAGAGGAAGGTACAACACCAGCCTGCTCCCTCACATATCCCTGCTGATCCAGAGGAAGGTACAACACCAGCCTGCTCCCTCACACATACCTGCTGATCCAGAGGAAGGCACAACACCAGCCTGCTCCCTCACATATCCCTGCTGATCCAGAGGAAGGCACAGCACCAGGCTGCTCCCTCACATATCCCTGCTGATCCAGAGGAAGGCACAACTCCAGCCTGCTCCCTCACATATCCCTGCTGATCCAGAGGAAGGTACAACACCAGCCTGCACCCTCACATGTCCCTGCTGATCCAGAGGAAGGCACAACACCAGCCTGCTCCCTCACATATCCCTGCTGATCCAGAGGAAGGTACAACACCAGCCTGCACCCTCACATATCCCTGCTGATCCAGAGGAAGGTACAACACCAGCCTCCTCCCACACCAGCCTGCTCCCTCACATATCCCTGCTGATCCAGAGGAAGGCACAACACCAGCCTGCACCCTCACATATCCCTGCTGATCCAGAGGAAGGTACAACACCAGCCTCCTCCCACACCAGCCTGCTCCCTCACATATCCCTGCTGATCCAGAGAAAGGCACAACACCAGCCTGCACCCTCACATATCCCTGCTGATCCAGAGGAAGGTACAACACCAGCCTCCTCCCACACCAGCCTGCTCCCTCACATATCCCTGCTGATCCAGAGGAAGGCACAACACCAGCCTGCACCCTCACATATCCCTGCTGATCCAGAGGAAGGTACAACACCAGCCTGCACCCTCACATATCCCTGCTGATCCAGAGGAAGGCACAACACCAGCCTGCTCCCTCACATATCCCTGCTGATCCAGAGGAAGGCACAGCACCAGCCTGCTCCCTCACATATCCCTGCTGATCCAGAGGAAGGCACAACACCAGCCTGCTCCCTCACATATCCCTGCTGATCCAGAGGAAGGCACAACACCAGCCTGCTCCCTCACATATCCCTGCTGATCCAGAGGAAGGCACAGCACCAGCCTGCTCCCTCACATATCCCTGCTGATCCAGAGGAAGGCACAACACCAGCCTGCTCCCTCACATATCCCTGCTGATCCAGAGGAAGGTACAACACCAGCCTGCACCCTCACATATCCCTGCTGATCCAGAGGAAGGTACAACACCAGCCTGCTCCCTCACATATCCCTGCTGATCCAGAGGAAGGTACAACACCAGCCTGCTCCCTCACACATACCTGCTGATCCAGAGGAAGGCACAACACCAGCCTGCTCCCTCACATATCCCTGCTGATCCAGAGGAAGGCACAGCACCAGGCTGCTCCCTCACATATCCCTGCTGATCCAGAGGAAGGCACAACTCCAGCCTGCTCCCTCACACATACCTGCTGATCCAGAGGAAGGCACAACACCAGCCTGCTTCCTCACATATCCCTGCTGATCCAGGGGAAGACACAACACCAGCCTGCTCCCTCACATATCCCTGCTGATCCAGAGGAAGGCACAACACCAGCCTGCTCCCTCACATATCCCTGCTGATCCAGGGGAAGGCACAGGACCAGCCTGCTCCCTCACATATCCCTGCTGATCCAGGGGAAGACACAACACCAGCCTGCTCCCTCACATATCCCTGCTGATCCAGAGGAAGGCACAACACCAGCCTGCTCCCTCACATATCCCTGCTGATCCAGAGGAAGGTACAACACCAGCCTGCTCCCTCACATATCCCTGCTGATCCAGAGGAAGGCACCACACCAGCCTGCTCCCTCACATATCCCTGCTGATCCAGAGGAAGGTAAAACACCAGCCTGCTCCCTCACATATCCCTGCTGATCCAGAGGAAGGCACAACACCAGCCTGCTCCCTCACATATCCCTGCTGATCCAGAGGAAGGTACAACACCAGCCTGCTCCCTCACATATCCCTGCTGATCCAGAGGTAGGCACAACACCAGCCTGCTCCCTCACATATCCCTGCTGATCCAGAGGAAGGCACAGGACCAGCCTGCTCCCTCACATATCCCTGCTGATCCAGAGGAAGGCACAGGACCAGCCTGCTCCCTCACATATCCCTGCTGATCCAGAGGTAGGCACAACACCAGCCTGCTCCCTCATATATCCCTGCTGATCCAGAGGAAGGCACAGGACCAGCCTGCTCCCTCACATATCCCTGCTGATCCAGAGGAAGGTACAACACCAGCCTGCTCCCTCACATATCCCTGCTGATCCAGAGGAAGGCACAACACCAGCCTGCTCCCTCACATATCCCTGCTGATCCAGAGGTAGGCACAACACCAGCGTGCTCCCTCACATATCCCTGCTGATCCAGAGAAAGGCACCACACCAGCCTGCTCCCTCACATATCCCTGCTGATCCAGAGGAAGGCACAACACCAGCCTGCTCCCTCACCTATCCCTGCTGACCCAGAGGAAGGCACAACACCAGCCTGCTCCCTCACATATCCCTGCTGATCCAGAGGAAGGCACAACACCAGCCTGCCCCCTCACATATCCCTGCTGATCCAGAGGAAGGCACAACACCAGCCTGCTCCCTCACCTATCCCTGCTGATCCAGAGGAAGGCACAACACCAGCCTGCACCCTCACATATCCCTGCTGATCCAGAGGAAGGTACAACACCAGCCTGCACCCTCACATATCCCTGCTGATCCAGAGGAAGGCACAACACCAGCCTGCTCCCTCACATATCCCTGCTGATCCAGAGGAAGGTACAACACCAGCCTGCACTCTCACATATCCCTGCTGATCCAGAGGAAGGCACCACACCAGCCTGCTCCCTCACATATCCCTGCTGATCCAGAGGAAGGTAAAACACCAGCCTGCTCCCTCACATATCCCTGCTGATCCAGAGGAAGGCACAACACCAGCCTGCTCCCTCACATATCCCTGCTGATCCAGAGGAAGGTACAACACCAGCCTGCTCCCTCACATATCCCTGCTGATCCAGAGGAAGGTACAACACCAGCCTGCACCCTCACATATCCCTGCTGATCCAGAGGAAGGCACAACACCAGCCTGCTCCCTCACATATCCCTGCTGATCCAGAGGAAGGTACAACACCAGCCTGCACTCTCACATATCCCTGCTGATCCAGAGGAAGGTACAACTCCAGCCTGCACCCTCACATATCCCTGCTGATCCAGAGGAAGGCACAACACCAGCCTGCATCCTCACATATCCCTGCTGATCCAGAGGAAGGCACAACACCAGCCTGCACCCTCACATATCCCTGCTGATCCAGAGGAAGGCACAACACCAGCCTGCTCCCTCACATATCCCTGCTGATCCAGAGGAAGGCACAACACCAGCCTGCACCCTCACATATCCCTGCTGATCCAGAGGAAGGCACAACACCAGCCTGCTCCCTCACATATCCCTGCTGATCCAGAGGAAGGCACAACACCAGCCTGCTCCCTCACATATCCCTGCTGATCCAGAGGAAGGCACAACACCAGCTTGCCCCCTCACATATCCCTGCTGATCCAGAGGAAGGCACAACACCAGCCTGCCCCCTCGCATATCCCTGCTGATCCAGAGGAAGGCACAACACCAGCCTGCCCCCTCGCATATCCCTGCTGATCCAGAGGAAGGCACAACACCAGCCTGCTCCCTCACCTATCCCTGCTGATCCAGAGGAAGGCACAACACCAGCCTGCCCCCTCACATATCCCTGCTGATCCAGAGGAAGGCACAACACCAGCCTGCTCCCTCACATATCCCTGCTGATCCAGAGGAAGGCACAACACCAGCCTGCTCCCTCACATATCCCTGCTGATCCAGAGGAAGGCACAACACCAGCCTGCTCCCTCACATATCCCTGCTGATCCAGAGGAAGGCACAACACCAGCCTGCTCCCTCACATATCCCTGCTGATCCAGAGGAAGGCACAACACCAGCCTGCTCCCTCACATATCCCTGCTGATCCAGAAGAAGGCACAACACCAGCCTGCTCCCTCACATCTCCCTGCTGATCCAGAGGAAGGCACAACACCAGCTTGCCCCCTCACATATCCCTGCTGATCCAGAGGAAGGCACAACACCAGCCTGCCCCCTCGCATATCCCTGCTGATCCAGAGGAAGGCACAACACCAGCCTGCCCCCTCGCATATCCCTGCTGATCCAGAGGAAGGCACAACACCAGCCTGCTCCCTCACCTATCCCTGCTGATCCAGAGGAAGGCACAACACCAGCCTGCCCCCTCACATATCCCTGCTGATCCAGAGGAAGGCACAACACCAGCCTGCTCCCTCACATATCCCTGCTGATCCAGAGGAAGGCACAACACCAGCCTGCTCCCTCACATATCCCTGCTGATCCAGAGGAAGGCACAACACCAGCCTGCTCCCTCACATATCCCTGCTGATCCAGAGGAAGGCACAACACCAGCCTGCCCCCTCACATATCCCTGCTGATCCAGAGGAAGGCACAACACCAGCCTGCACCCTCACATATCCCTGCTGATCCAGAGGAAGGCACAATACCAGCCTGCTCCCTCACATATCCCTGCTGATCCAGAGGAAGGCACAACACCAGCCTGCTCCCTCACATATCCCTGCTGATCCAGAGGAAGGCACAACACCAGCCTGCTCCCTCACATATCCCTGCTGATCCAGAGGAAGGCACAACACCAGCCTGCACCCTCACATATCCCTGCTGATCCAGAGGAAGGCACAACACCAGCCTGCTCCCTCACATATCCCTGCTGATCCAGAGGAAGGCACAACGCCAGCCTGCTCCCTCACATCTCCCTGCTGATCCAGAGGAAGGCACAACGCCAGCCTGCTCCCTCACATCTCCCTGCTGATCCAGAGGAAGGCACAACACCAGCCTCCACCCTCACATATCCCTGCTGATCCAGAGGAAGGCACAGCACCAGCCTGCACCCTCACATATCCCTGCTGATCCAGAGGAAGGCACAACACCAGCCTGCTCCCTCACATATCCCTGCTGATCCAGAGGAAGGCACAGCACCAGCCTGCTCCCTCACATATCCCAGCTGATCCAGAGGAGGGCATAACACCAGCTTGCTCCCTCACATATCCCTGCTGATCCAGAGGAAGGCACAACACCAGCCTGCTCCCTCACATATCCCTGCTGATCCAGAGGAAGGCACAGCACCAGCCTGCTCACTCACATATCCCTGCTGATCCAGAGGAAGGCACAACACCAGCCTGCTCCCTCACATATCCCAGCTGATCCAGAGGAGGGCATAACACCAGCTTGCTCCCTCACATATCCCTGCTGATCCAGAGGAAGGCACAACGCCAGCCTGCTCCCTCACATCTCCCTGCTGATCCAGAGGAAGGCACAACACCAGCCTCCACCCTCACATATCCCTGCTGATCCAGAGGAAGGCACAGCACCAGCCTGCACCCTCACATATCCCTGCTGATCCAGAGGAAGGCACAACACCAGCCTGCTCCCTCACATATCCCTGCTGATCCAGAGGAAGGCACAGCACCAGCCTGCTCCCTCACATATCCCAGCTGATCCAGAGGAGGGCATAACACCAGCTTGCTCCCTCACATATCCCTGCTGATCCAGAGGAAGGCACAACACCAGCCTGCTCCCTCACATATCCCTGCTGATCCAGAGGAAGGCACAGCACCAGCCTGCTCACTCACATATCCCTGCTGATCCAGAGGAAGGCACAGCACCAGCCTGCTCCCTCACATATCCCAGCTGATCCAGAGGAGGGCATAACACCAGCTTGCTCCCTCACATATCCCTGCTGATCCAGAGGAAGGCACAACACCAGCCTGCTCCCTCACATATCCCTGCTGATCCAGAGGAAGGCACAGCACCAGCCTGCACCCTCACATATCCCTGCTGATCCAGAGGAAGGCACAACACCAGCCTGCACCCTCACATATCCCTGCTGATCCAGAGGAAGGCACAGCACCAGCCTGCTCCCTCACATATCCCTGCTGATCCAGAGGAAGGCACAACACCAGCCTGCTCCCTCAAATATCCCTGCTGATCCAGAGGAAGGTACAACACCAGCCTGCACCCTCACATATCCCTGCTGATCCAGAGGAAGGTACAACACCAGCCTGCTCCCTCACATATCCCTGCTGATCCAGAGGAAGGCACAACACCAGCCTGCACCCTCACATATCCCTGCTGATCCAGAGGAAGGCACAACACCAGCCTGCTCCCTCACATATCCCTGCTGATCCAGAGGAAGGCACAACACCAGCCTGCACCCTCACATATCCCTGCTGATCCAGAGGAAGGCACAGCACCAGCCTGCTCCCTCACATATCCCTGCTGATCCAGAGGAAGGCACAACACCAGCCTGCTCCCTCACATATCCCTGCTGATCCAGAGGAAGGTACAACACCAGCCTGCTCCCTCACATATCCCTTCTGATCCAGAGGAAGGCACAACACCAGCCTGCTCCCTCACATATCCCTGCTGATCCAGAGGAAGGCACAGCACCAGCCTGCTCCCTCACATATCCCTGCTGATCCAGAGGAAGGCACAACACCAGCCTGCTCCCTCACATATCCCTGCTGATCCAGAGGAAGGTACAACACCAGCCTGCACCCTCACATATCCCTGCTGATCCAGAGGAAGGTACAACACCAGCCTGCTCCCTCACATATCCCTGCTGATCCAGAGGAAGGTACAACACCAGCCTGCACCCTCACATGTCCCTGCTGATCCAGAGGAAGGTACAACACCAGCCTGCTCCCTCACATATCCCTGCTGATCCAGAGGAAGGTACAACACCAGCCTGCACCCTCACATGTCCCTGCTGATCCAGAGGAAGGCACAACACCAGCCTGCTCCCTCACATATCCCTGCTGATCCAGAGGAAGGTACAACACCAGCCTGCACCCTCACATATCCCTGCTGATCCAGAGGAAGGTACAACACCAGCCTCCTCCCACACCAGCCTGCTCCCTCACATATCCCTGCTGATCCAGAGGAAGGAACAACACCAGCCTGCACCCTCACATATCCCTGCTGATCCAGAGGAAGGTACAACACCAGCCTCCTCCCACACCAGCCTGCTCCCTCACATATCCCTGCTGATCCAGAGGAAGGCACAACACCAGCCTGCACCCTCACATATCCCTGCTGATCCAGAGGAAGGTACAACACCAGCCTCCTCCCACACCAGCCTGCTCCCTCACATATCCCTGCTGATCCAGAGGAAGGCACAACACCAGCCTGCACCCTCACATATCCCTGCTGATCCAGAGGAAGGCACAACACCAGCCTGCTCCCTCACATATCCCTGCTGATCCAGAGGAAGGCACAGCACCAGCCTGCTCCCTCACATATCCCTGCTGATCCAGAGGAAGGCACAACACCAGCCTGCTCCCTCACATATCCCTGCTGATCCAGAGGAAGGCACAACACCAGCCTGCTCCCTCACATATCCCTGCTGATCCAGAGGAAGGCACAGCACCAGCCTGCTCCCTCACATATCCCTGCTGATCCAGAGGAAGGCACAACACCAGCCTGCTCCCTCACATATCCCTGCTGATCCAGAGGAAGGTACAACACCAGCCTGCACCCTCACATATCCCTGCTGATCCAGAGGAAGGTACAACACCAGCCTGCTCCCTCACATATCCCTGCTGATCCAGAGGAAGGTACAACACCAGCCTGCTCCCTCACACATACCTGCTGATCCAGAGGAAGGCACAACACCAGCCTGCTCCCTCACATATCCCTGCTGATCCAGAGGAAGGCACAGCACCAGGCTGCTCCCTCACATATCCCTGCTGATCCAGAGGAAGGCACAACTCCAGCCTGCTCCCTCACATATCCCTGCTGATCCAGAGGAAGGTACAACACCAGCCTGCACCCTCACATGTCCCTGCTGATCCAGAGGAAGGCACAACACCAGCCTGCTCCCTCACATATCCCTGCTGATCCAGAGGAAGGTACAACACCAGCCTGCACCCTCACATATCCCTGCTGATCCAGAGGAAGGTACAACACCAGCCTCCTCCCACACCAGCCTGCTCCCTCACATATCCCTGCTGATCCAGAGGAAGGCACAACACCAGCCTGCACCCTCACATATCCCTGCTGATCCAGAGGAAGGTACAACACCAGCCTCCTCCCACACCAGCCTGCTCCCTCACATATCCCTGCTGATCCAGAGGAAGGCACAGCACCAGCCTGCTCCCTCACATATCCCTGCTGATCCAGAGGAAGGCACAACACCAGCCTGCTCCCTCACATATCCCTGCTGATCCAGAGGAAGGTACAACACCAGCCTGCACCCTCACATATCCCTGCTGATCCAGAGGAAGGTACAACACCAGCCTGCTCCCTCACATATCCCTGCTGATCCAGAGGAAGGTACAACACCAGCCTGCTCCCTCACACATACCTGCTGATCCAGAGGAAGGCACAACACCAGCCTGCTCCCTCACATATCCCTGCTGATCCAGAGGAAGGCACAGCACCAGGCTGCTCCCTCACATATCCCTGCTGATCCAGAGGAAGGCACAACTCCAGCCTGCTCCCTCACATATCCCTGCTGATCCAGAGGAAGGTACAACACCAGCCTGCACCCTCACATGTCCCTGCTGATCCAGAGGAAGGCACAACACCAGCCTGCTCCCTCACATATCCCTGCTGATCCAGAGGAAGGTACAACACCAGCCTGCACCCTCACATATCCCTGCTGATCCAGAGGAAGGTACAACACCAGCCTCCTCCCACACCAGCCTGCTCCCTCACATATCCCTGCTGATCCAGAGGAAGGCACAACACCAGCCTGCACCCTCACATATCCCTGCTGATCCAGAGGAAGGTACAACACCAGCCTCCTCCCACACCAGCCTGCTCCCTCACATATCCCTGCTGATCCAGAGAAAGGCACAACACCAGCCTGCACCCTCACATATCCCTGCTGATCCAGAGGAAGGTACAACACCAGCCTCCTCCCACACCAGCCTGCTCCCTCACATATCCCTGCTGATCCAGAGGAAGGCACAACACCAGCCTGCACCCTCACATATCCCTGCTGATCCAGAGGAAGGTACAACACCAGCCTGCACCCTCACATATCCCTGCTGATCCAGAGGAAGGCACAACACCAGCCTGCTCCCTCACATATCCCTGCTGATCCAGAGGAAGGCACAGCACCAGCCTGCTCCCTCACATATCCCTGCTGATCCAGAGGAAGGCACAACACCAGCCTGCTCCCTCACATATCCCTGCTGATCCAGAGGAAGGCACAACACCAGCCTGCTCCCTCACATATCCCTGCTGATCCAGAGGAAGGCACAGCACCAGCCTGCTCCCTCACATATCCCTGCTGATCCAGAGGAAGGCACAACACCAGCCTGCTCCCTCACATATCCCTGCTGATCCAGAGGAAGGTACAACACCAGCCTGCACCCTCACATATCCCTGCTGATCCAGAGGAAGGTACAACACCAGCCTGCTCCCTCACATATCCCTGCTGATCCAGAGGAAGGTACAACACCAGCCTGCTCCCTCACACATACCTGCTGATCCAGAGGAAGGCACAACACCAGCCTGCTCCCTCACATATCCCTGCTGATCCAGAGGAAGGCACAGCACCAGGCTGCTCCCTCACATATCCCTGCTGATCCAGAGGAAGGCACAACTCCAGCCTGCTCCCTCACACATACCTGCTGATCCAGAGGAAGGCACAACACCAGCCTGCTTCCTCACATATCCCTGCTGATCCAGGGGAAGACACAACACCAGCCTGCTCCCTCACATATCCCTGCTGATCCAGAGGAAGGCACAACACCAGCCTGCTCCCTCACATATCCCTGCTGATCCAGGGGAAGGCACAGGACCAGCCTGCTCCCTCACATATCCCTGCTGATCCAGGGGAAGACACAACACCAGCCTGCTCCCTCACATATCCCTGCTGATCCAGAGGAAGGCACAACACCAGCCTGCTCCCTCACATATCCCTGCTGATCCAGAGGAAGGTACAACACCAGCCTGCTCCCTCACATATCCCTGCTGATCCAGAGGAAGGCACCACACCAGCCTGCTCCCTCACATATCCCTGCTGATCCAGAGGAAGGTAAAACACCAGCCTGCTCCCTCACATATCCCTGCTGATCCAGAGGAAGGCACAACACCAGCCTGCTCCCTCACATATCCCTGCTGATCCAGAGGAAGGTACAACACCAGCCTGCTCCCTCACATATCCCTGCTGATCCAGAGGTAGGCACAACACCAGCCTGCTCCCTCACATATCCCTGCTGATCCAGAGGAAGGCACAGGACCAGCCTGCTCCCTCACATATCCCTGCTGATCCAGAGGAAGGCACAGGACCAGCCTGCTCCCTCACATATCCCTGCTGATCCAGAGGTAGGCACAACACCAGCCTGCTCCCTCATATATCCCTGCTGATCCAGAGGAAGGCACAGGACCAGCCTGCTCCCTCACATATCCCTGCTGATCCAGAGGAAGGTACAACACCAGCCTGCTCCCTCACATATCCCTGCTGATCCAGAGGAAGGCACAACACCAGCCTGCTCCCTCACATATCCCTGCTGATCCAGAGGTAGGCACAACACCAGCGTGCTCCCTCACATATCCCTGCTGATCCAGAGAAAGGCACCACACCAGCCTGCTCCCTCACATATCCCTGCTGATCCAGAGGAAGGCACAACACCAGCCTGCTCCCTCACCTATCCCTGCTGACCCAGAGGAAGGCACAACACCAGCCTGCTCCCTCACATATCCCTGCTGATCCAGAGGAAGGCACAACACCAGCCTGCCCCCTCACATATCCCTGCTGATCCAGAGGAAGGCACAACACCAGCCTGCTCCCTCACCTATCCCTGCTGATCCAGAGGAAGGCACAACACCAGCCTGCACCCTCACATATCCCTGCTGATCCAGAGGAAGGTACAACACCAGCCTGCACCCTCACATATCCCTGCTGATCCAGAGGAAGGCACAACACCAGCCTGCTCCCTCACATATCCCTGCTGATCCAGAGGAAGGTACAACACCAGCCTGCACTCTCACATATCCCTGCTGATCCAGAGGAAGGCACCACACCAGCCTGCTCCCTCACATATCCCTGCTGATCCAGAGGAAGGTAAAACACCAGCCTGCTCCCTCACATATCCCTGCTGATCCAGAGGAAGGCACAACACCAGCCTGCTCCCTCACATATCCCTGCTGATCCAGAGGAAGGTACAACACCAGCCTGCTCCCTCACATATCCCTGCTGATCCAGAGGTAGGCACAACACCAGCCTGCTCCCTCACATATCCCTGCTGATCCAGAGGAAGGCACAGGACCAGCCTGCTCCCTCACATATCCCTGCTGATCCAGAGGAAGGCACAGGACCAGCCTGCTCCCTCACATATCCCTGCTGATCCAGAGGTAGGCACAACACCAGCCTGCTCCCTCATATATCCCTGCTGATCCAGAGGAAGGCACAGGACCAGCCTGCTCCCTCACATATCCCTGCTGATCCAGAGGAAGGTACAACACCAGCCTGCTCCCTCACATATCCCTGCTGATCCAGAGGAAGGCACAACACCAGCCTGCTCCCTCACATATCCCTGCTGATCCAGAGGTAGGCACAACACCAGCCTGCTCCCTCACATATCCCTGCTGATCCAGAGAAAGGCACCACACCAGCCTGCTCCCTCACATATCCCTGCTGATCCAGAGGAAGGCACAACACCAGCCTGCTCCCTCACCTATCCCTGCTGACCCAGAGGAAGGCACAACACCAGCCTGCTCCCTCACATATCCCTGCTGATCCAGAGGAAGGCACAACACCAGCCTGCCCCCTCACATATCCCTGCTGATCCAGAGGAAGGCACAACACCAGCCTGCTCCCTCACCTATCCCTGCTGATCCAGAGGAAGGCACAACACCAGCCTGCACCCTCACATATCCCTGCTGATCCAGAGGAAGGTACAACACCAGCCTGCACCCTCACATATCCCTGCTGATCCAGAGGAAGGCACAACACCAGCCTGCTCCCTCACATATCCCTGCTGATCCAGAGGAAGGTACAACACCAGCCTGCACTCTCACATATCCCTGCTGATCCAGAGGAAGGTACAACTCCAGCCTGCACCCTCACATATCCCTGCTGATCCAGAGGAAGGCACAACACCAGCCTGCATCCTCACATATCCCTGCTGATCCAGAGGAAGGCACAACACCAGCCTGCACCCTCACATATCCCTGCTGATCCAGAGGAAGGCACAACACCAGCCTGCTCCCTCACATATCCCTGCTGATCCAGAGGAAGGCACAACACCAGCCTGCACCCTCACATATCCCTGCTGATCCAGAGGAAGGCACAACACCAGCCTGCTCCCTCACATATCCCTGCTGATCCAGAGGAAGGCACAACACCAGCCTGCTCCCTCACATATCCCTGCTGATCCAGAGGAAGGCACAACACCAGCTTGCCCCCTCACATATCCCTGCTGATCCAGAGGAAGGCACAACACCAGCCTGCCCCCTCGCATATCCCTGCTGATCCAGAGGAAGGCACAACACCAGCCTGCCCCCTCGCATATCCCTGCTGATCCAGAGGAAGGCACAACACCAGCCTGCTCCCTCACCTATCCCTGCTGATCCAGAGGAAGGCACAACACCAGCCTGCCCCCTCACATATCCCTGCTGATCCAGAGGAAGGCACAACACCAGCCTGCTCCCTCACATATCCCTGCTGATCCAGAGGAAGGCACAACACCAGCCTGCTCCCTCACATATCCCTGCTGATCCAGAGGAAGGCACAACACCAGCCTGCTCCCTCACATATCCCTGCTGATCCAGAGGAAGGCACAACACCAGCCTGCTCCCTCACATATCCCTGCTGATCCAGAGGAAGGCACAACACCAGCCTGCTCCCTCACATATCCCTGCTGATCCAGAAGAAGGCACAACACCAGCCTGCTCCCTCACATCTCCCTGCTGATCCAGAGGAAGGCACAACACCAGCTTGCCCCCTCACATATCCCTGCTGATCCAGAGGAAGGCACAACACCAGCCTGCCCCCTCGCATATCCCTGCTGATCCAGAGGAAGGCACAACACCAGCCTGCCCCCTCGCATATCCCTGCTGATCCAGAGGAAGGCACAACACCAGCCTGCTCCCTCACCTATCCCTGCTGATCCAGAGGAAGGCACAACACCAGCCTGCCCCCTCACATATCCCTGCTGATCCAGAGGAAGGCACAACACCAGCCTGCTCCCTCACATATCCCTGCTGATCCAGAGGAAGGCACAACACCAGCCTGCTCCCTCACATATCCCTGCTGATCCAGAGGAAGGCACAACACCAGCCTGCTCCCTCACATATCCCTGCTGATCCAGAGGAAGGCACAACACCAGCCTGCCCCCTCACATATCCCTGCTGATCCAGAGGAAGGCACAACACCAGCCTGCACCCTCACATATCCCTGCTGATCCAGAGGAAGGCACAATACCAGCCTGCTCCCTCACATATCCCTGCTGATCCAGAGGAAGGCACAACACCAGCCTGCTCCCTCACATATCCCTGCTGATCCAGAGGAAGGCACAACACCAGCCTGCTCCCTCACATATCCCTGCTGATCCAGAGGAAGGCACAACACCAGCCTGCACCCTCACATATCCCTGCTGATCCAGAGGAAGGCACAACACCAGCCTGCTCCCTCACATATCCCTGCTGATCCAGAGGAAGGCACAACGCCAGCCTGCTCCCTCACATCTCCCTGCTGATCCAGAGGAAGGCACAACGCCAGCCTGCTCCCTCACATCTCCCTGCTGATCCAGAGGAAGGCACAACACCAGCCTCCACCCTCACATATCCCTGCTGATCCAGAGGAAGGCACAGCACCAGCCTGCACCCTCACATATCCCTGCTGATCCAGAGGAAGGCACAACACCAGCCTGCTCCCTCACATATCCCTGCTGATCCAGAGGAAGGCACAGCACCAGCCTGCTCCCTCACATATCCCAGCTGATCCAGAGGAGGGCATAACACCAGCTTGCTCCCTCACATATCCCTGCTGATCCAGAGGAAGGCACAACACCAGCCTGCTCCCTCACATATCCCTGCTGATCCAGAGGAAGGTACAACACCAGCTTGCCCCCTCACATATCCCTGCTGATCCAGAGGAAGGCACAACACCAGCCTGCTCCCTCACATATCCCAGCTGATCCAGAGGAAGTGTAAGAATAACCTGCCCTCTGTCAGCTCCTCAGTCCAGTGCTCTGCCCCCTGTCAGTAGAGTGTCAGCTCCTCAGCCCAGTGTGCTGCCCCCTGTCAGTAGAGTGTCAGCTCCTCAGTCCAGTGTTCTGCCTCCTGTCAGCTCCTCAGCCCAGTGTGCTGCCCCCTGTCAGTAGAGTGTCTGCACCTCAGCCCAGTGTTCTGCCCCGTCAGTAGAGTGTCAGCTCCTCAGTCCAGTGTTATGCTCCCTGTCAGTAGAGTGTCAGCTCCTCAGTCCAGTGTTCTGCCCCCTGTCAGTAGAGTGTCAGCTCCTCAGCCCAGTGTCCTGCCCTCCTGTCAGTAGAGTGTCAGCTCCCCAGTCCAGTCTTCTTCCCACTGTCAGTAGAGTGTCAGCTCCTCAGTCCAGTCTTCTGCCCCCTGTCAGTAGAGTGTCAGCTCCTCAGCCCAGTGTTCTGCCCCCTGTCAGAAGAGTGTCAGCTCCTCAGTCCAGTGCTCTGCCCCCTGTCAGTAGAGTGTCAGCTCCTCAGTCCAGTGTTCTGCCCCCTGTCAGTAGAGTGTCAGCTCCCCAGCCCAGTGTTCTGCCCCCTGTCAGTAGAGGGTCAGCTCCTCAGTCTAGTGTTCTGCCCCTCTGTCAGTAGAGTGTCAGCTTCTCAGCCCAGTGTTCTGCCCCATGTCAGAAGAGTGTCAGCTCCTCAGCCCAGTGTTCTGCCCCGTCAGTAGAGTGTCAGCTCCTCAGCCCAGTGCTCTCTCTCTCTCTCTCTCTCTCTCAGGAGATGCAGCAGCTGTAATAAGAGACATTTCTGGAGGGAGTTCCCAGAAGAGGAGGAGAAACTCCACCCAATAGCAAGAAACAGAAAGTGAAAGTCTGCAGCCATCTTCAGGATGGGAAGTTCGGATCTTTTCAATGATCCGGATGATTCGAATCGGATCATTGAAGAGATCCGGATCTTTGATCCGAATCTCGGATCATTTTACTACCGGAAGCATTCGGGGGTGAAATGAACAGCAGGACAGGTCTGTGGACAGGAGAAGGGGAGGGGGGTGGACACACAGAGAAGGGGAGAAGATGGACAGAGGGCAGGGAGTGGACAGGGAAGGGAGGAGGGACGAGCAGAGAGCAGAAATGTTTGCACGTAATACCCACATGCTGAAGTCATATGCTTTACATATATTTCACCTATATGTTCATCTGTACACTTTGAAAGAAAAGGTCGCACAGTGAAAGAAAGCATTCCCAGAAGATAAGTGCAGCTGTTTAGTGCCGAGTGCAGGAGGATTATATTGCCTTTCAATCACAGTGTCTGCAAAGTTACTGAGCTGTGCTGAGCCAAAAGCTTCCAATGTGTTCACTGTGCAGCACTACGGAACAGCCAGCCTATAATCAGCAGCAGGTTATAGCCAGTATGTGTGCTCTACACATATCTGGCAGTGGCACCCATGTCCCCTCTCTCTCATCTACCTGTCCCTGCAAGGCTACCTCCCATCCAACAGAGCGATCCCTGCTTCCAGGACCCCGCTGCCCGCTGAGAGGGGGCGTGTCGCTCCTGGCCCCGCCCCTTTTCCGATCCGAATCACTCATTTTGATGATTCGGATGATCGACTCATAAAATAGATTCGGATCAAAGATCCGAATCGTTCATGATCCGGACAACACTAGAGGAATCTTCTGTTTCCTGATCGCAGCCAGCTTGTCCCCGACTCAGATCCTGCACCATGGCGGAGACCCCCCCACCCACTACATACCCTGTGGCCCTAAAGTGGGATCAGGGGCCAGACAAGCTGAAACAACAACTCAAGAATAAACTTCAAATATATTTCCAAAGCAAGACAGCAGAAGGAGGAGAATGTGAAATCCTAGACACCGACTGCAGCCAGGGATACGTCCTCATACACTTCAAGGAGAGGGCAGGTAAGTGATAATAGAAGATTTGGCGTAGAATGGTTGGTGTAAAGGTGACAATCTCCCAGATTAATTGTACAACTGAATGATCGTTCTATGGATCATTCTATCAATCTTAACGGACTTACGAGGCCAAATATCGAAATTTTGGTCATTACCTGTTTCATATTAGAATCCATAGATGATTTCCTCCGCTCCCTCTGTCCCATTCCGCCTCAAATGTATTTATAGTGGCAGAGGAGGCAGGATGCAGCCTCCGTAGATGCGCAGACGTGCGCGAAACGGCCGTCAGGCTTAAGCACCCAGCACCCACCGCACCACTACAGGTATCCTACCAAGTTATTTGAACTTTATATTTGTACTGTACCACAGCGCTCACAGCCTGTTTTGCATCGCATGTATTATCCACCTATTAGCCAATAAATACAGCTTTCAGCAGTGCCGGTTCCTTCTATTTCCTGCCTCCTCTGCCACTATGAAAATGTCTTACTACCTGAGCACGCTAGGCTGATGCAAGTAGGAATACCGTTACGCCACCGCAAGAGACCCGCTCCAGCAGTAGTGCCAACCTGCTTTTTTCTTTCGATCGTGATTAAATGTATTTATTACATGTCCCCCAGGCTGCGACCTGACCCCACAGCACAGGTCGTCTCGTATGCCACAATCAAGATGGCCGCCGCCAAGATCCGCGCCTGCGCAGTACGCATGGCGGAGAGTGCGGCTGCGCAGCTCTCCGCCCTCGCCCAGCCGCGTACTCGATGTCAGCGTCCTCCTAGCGTGGCAGCGGGCGCGCTCACATCGATTATGCTGACATCGAGTACGCGGCTGGGCGAGGGCAGAGAGCTGCGCAGCCGCACTCTCCGCCATGCGTACTGCGCAGGCGCGGATCTTGGCGGCGGCCATCTTGATTGTGGCATACGAGACGACCCGTGCTGTGGGGTCAGGTCGCAGCCTGGGGGACATGTAATAAATACATTTGAGGCGGAATGGGACAGAGGGAGCGGAGGAAATCATCTATGGATTCTAATATGAAACAGGTAATGACCAAAATTTCGATATTTGGCCTCGTAAGTCCTTTAACGATTCTATAAGTCTGATCTGATTGCTATGTGAGCCCTGTCCCTCTTTCCTCCTCATTTGTCCCTCTTTCAGGACTTTGTCCCTCTTTCTATGCAAATATATAGATTTCTCTACTAAAAAATGTGTTTGACTCTAAACTTTATTCCCATCATTTAAATTGATATATTACTAATTATAAAATGTTACTATGAAGGAAAATGAACCAGGATAGAAAGGACCAGTGTGGTTTAAATTATAAAACAACATATGTTTCTTATGAAATCTTTAGGCTACTTGCACACCAAGACGTTGCGTTAGGTGCTACGTTAAGGTCGCATAACGTGCACCTAACCAACGTGCACCTAACGCAACGCCTGGTGCTCTCTGGTGTGCACGTCAGAGTGAGCCGCATTGTGCAGCTCGCTCTGGCGTCCGTGATGCGTACTCTTGGACGCATGCGGCATCACGTGGTCCCGCCGGCCAATCGCCGCACACAGCGGAGGCACCAGGAAGTAAACACTGCACGTCCCACCGTGCAGTGAATATTAATTAGCCATGTGCCTGGCCGCTCTCCGCTCCTCCCCAACATTACTGAGCATGTGCAAACAGTCTAACGCGGCTTAAGCCGCTGTAACGCTATAGTATGCTGTACTTTCAGAAGAACGTGCAGCGTTACATGTAACGCAACGTGGGCAGTGTGAACAGCCCACTTGTGTTACATTGCTGTGCGTTGGGGGAGCGTTACAGGCGTACTAACATGCGCCTGTAAAGTCCCTGTGTGTAAGCAGCCTTATGGTATGCGTGACTAAAGGCATGATGGGGGCGTGGTTATGGGTGTGACAGGGGCGTGGCTTAAGTGTTCCTCTTTCTCGGCTCAAAAAGTTGGGCGATATGGATTGCTTATCGTTTTTTTTGGTTGGCCCAAGAGACAATTAGAATGCATTACAATGATGGGTTGGTCAATCATTTGGGAAACCAGGTCATTATTGGGCGCCTTGGAGGATATCTGAGGTGCTTAATAAAATCTATCTACACTTACCTGGGGCTTCTTTCAGCCCCAAGAAGTCACATTTCCCTCGCTGCAGCTCTGGTCTTCTCCGGGGTCCCGCTGGCCGCCTTTCCAGGATCGCTGACCACTGATGTGCATGCGATATGTGAGAACGTGTATCATCCATTGCACTCTGCCACCATGCACAGTAGTACTGCACAGGAGGGCAGCATGCTTCTGATAACGGGAGCGCATTTGCGTGAGGTGAAGACGCCGCCCCATCTAGGTTCAGTGATCCTTAGAGGCGACCAGCGGGACACCGAGGAGGACCAGATCTGCAGTGAGGGACTCGCGAGACCTCTAGGGGCTGGAAGAAGACCCAGGTGAGTATAGATAGATTTTAGCTGTTTGCCTGGAAGATTATTTATTTTTTATTTATTTATTGCATTTATAAAGTGCCAACATATTACGCAGCGCTGGACATTAGTTTAGGTTACAGACAATATTTAGGGGTGACATACAGCAATATGACAATACAAGAAAGACCAGATCACACAACAGCACAGTATGAGTACAAGGTAATGCTTGAGATATTGCGGCTGTCAGCCATGCATGCTGCCACTCCAGGAATAATCAGTATAATGTCAGCAATGGCTCATACTTCTGTGTGAGA
This sequence comes from Hyperolius riggenbachi, assembly GCF_040937935.1. Taxonomy (NCBI): domain Eukaryota; kingdom Metazoa; phylum Chordata; class Amphibia; order Anura; family Hyperoliidae; genus Hyperolius; species Hyperolius riggenbachi. The sequence continues at coordinate 319,949,710 of NC_090652.1, forward strand.
ATTTCTGAATATTTACATTTCAAGCTTTTTTTGACAATTTTCTGTATTTCCTCCTCAGCACAAGAAGGGGTTTTACGGAAGAAGAGTCACGAGCTGAAAGGAGATGGAAAATCAGAGAAATTATATCTGAAGGTTTTTCCTGTAGAGGAAATAAAGACCAGGATTGTTTCCTCACCAGCTGTAAGTCCCCTGGATAATGTTACAGTGTTATATGCCGTGGTCTGTGACGTGGTCATCATTTTGAGTTGAAGGAAATTATGTTCATTTAAATGCACATTTATGTAGCTGGGGATTGGACCAATGTGAATCTCCAGGTGTTGCATCTGCATACTTCCCAACATTTTGAGATAAGAAAGAGAGACACTTAAGCCACACCCCTTTCACAACCCTTACCACGCCCCTGACACACCCCTAGCTACGCATACCATAAAGATTTCATAAGAAACCACAACATGAAAAAAATAATCATATGACCTTGCAACAGCATGATAATATGCATAGCACCGCCCCAGACCCCCCCCCCCCCCCCCCGGTCGGTGACATACTCTCTGCTGGGCAGGGTCATATGCATAGGCCTGCCCCGCTCAGTGATGTACTCCCTGCTGGACAGGGTCATATGAATAGGCCCGCCCCCGCTCAGTGATGTACTCCCTGCTGGACAGGGTCATATGCATAGGTCCGCCCCCACTCAGTGATGTACTCCATGCTGGACAGGGTCATATGAATAGGCCCGCCCCCACTCAGTGATGTACTCCCTGCTGGACAGGGTCATATGCATAGCGCCGTCCTCTGTTCAGTGACGCTCTCCTTGCTGTGCAGGAAGTACATCACTGGGATTTCCATCAGTCTGCGCATGCATGCCGCACCACACTGTGCTACTTCATTTACACTGCACGTGTCGCTCCTAGACTTCCATTACCCCAAGCACCGTGCGTTAAGTGTGTTGTTCGCGGTAAATAATGCTTTTGCTGCCCCTTCCCATGTGGTAAAATAGGGTAACTCAACACAGGAATAACCTGCGAGTATAAAAGGGCCTTCAAGGATACGAGGCCAAAAAAATAATGCATTTTTACTTACCTGCTTCCATCCCCTAGAAGTTTGTGTCTCTCACCGTAGTTCCGCTGTCACCCGATCTTCTGCTGTCCCCTGTAGTGCTGTAGTGGCCGACGACCTGACCGGGTCCGCAGCTTCTGCGCAGGTTGCAGGTGCGTTGTGGTGTAATGGCATGTTAACTCACGGGTAACCTATGGCGCCTATTTCCTAATCTTTTGCATTCCCTTTGTTATAGGGAACACAACACGAAGGCCAGTGCTTGAGGCAGGTGCCGGGAGAGGGAGGCTGTACAGCTGTGGCAGGTGCAGGGAGAGGGAGGCTGTACAGCTGTGGCAGGTGCAGGGAGAGAGAGGCTGTACAGCTGTGGCAGGTGCAGGGAGAGAGAGGCTGTACAGCTGTGGCAGGTGCTGGGAGAGAGAGGCTGTACAGCTGTGGCAGGTGCAGGGAGAGGCTGTACAGCTTGTGGCAGGTGCAGGGAGAGAGAGGCTGTACAGCTGTGGCAGGGGCAGGGAGAGAGAGGCTGTACAGCTGTGGCAGGTGCTGGGAGAGAGAGGCTGTACAGCTGTGGCAGGTGCAGGGAGAGAGGCTGCACATCTGTGGCATGTGCAGGGAGAGAGAGGCTGTATAGCTGTGGCAGGTGCAGGGAGGGAGAGGCTGTTCAGCTGTGGCAGGTGCAGGGAGAGAGGCTGTACAGCTGTGGCATGTGCAGGGAGAGAGAGGCTGTACAGCTTGTGGCAGGTGCAGGGAGAGAGAGGCTGTACAGCTGTGGCAGGTGCAGGGAGAGATAGGCTGTACAGCTTGTGGCAGGTGCAGGGAGAGAGAGGCTGTACAGCTGTGGCAGGTGTAGGGAGAGAGAGGCTGCACAGCTGTGGCAGGTGCATGGAGAGAGAGGCTGTACAGCTGTGGCAGATACAGGGAGAAAGAGGCTGTACATCTGTGGTAGGTGCAGGGAGAGAGAGGCTGTACAGCTTGTGACAGGTGCAGGGAGAGATAGGCTGTACAGCTTGTGGCAGATGCAGGGAGAGAGAGGCTGTACATCTGTGGCAAATGCAGGGAGAGAGAGGCTGTACATCTGTGGCAAATGCAGGGAGAGAGAGGCTGTACATCTATGGCAGATGCAGGGAGAGAGAGGCTGTACAACTGTGGCAGGTGCAGGGAGAGAGAGGCTGTACAGCTGTGGCAGATGCAGGGAGAGAGAGGCTGTACAGCTGTGGCAGGTGCAGGGAGGGAGAGGCTGTGACAGGTGCAGGGAGGGAGAGGCTTTACATCTGAAGCAGATGCAGGGAGAGAGAGGCTGTACATCTGTGGCAAATGCAGGGAGAGAGAGGCTGTACATCTGTGGCAAATGCAGGGAGAGAGAGGCTGTACATCTGTGGCAAATGCAGGGAGAGAGAGGCTGTACATCTGTGGCAAATGCAGGGAGAGAGAGGCTGTACATCTGTGGCAAATGCAGGGAGAGAGAGGCTGTACATCTGTGGCAGATGCAGGGAGAGAGAGGCTGTACAGCTGTGGCAGGTGCAGGGAGAGAGAGGCTGTACAGCTGTGGCAGGTGCAGGGAGAGAGAGTCTGTACAGCTGTGGCAGGTGCAGGGAGGGAGAGGCTGTACATCTGAGGCAGATGCAGGGAGAGAGAGGCTGTATATCTGTGGCAAATGCAGGGAGAGAGAGGCTGTACATCTGTGGCAGGTGCTGGGAGAGAGAGGCTGTACAGCTTGTGGCAGGTGCAGGGAGAGAGAGGCTGTACTGCTGTGGCAGGTGCAGGGAGGGAAAGGCTGTACAGCTGTGGCAGGTGCAGGGGGAGAGAGGCTGTACAGCTTGTAGCTGGTGCAGGGAGAGAGGCTGTACAGTTGTGGCAGGTGCAGGGAGAGAGAAGCTTTACAGCTGTGGCAGGGAGAGAGAGGCTGTACAGCTGTGGCAGGGAGAGAGAGAGGCTGTACAGCTGTGGCAGGTGCAGGGAGAGAGAGGCTGTACAGCTGTGGCAGGTGCAGGGAGAGAGAGGCTGTACAGCTGTGGCAGGTGTAGGGAGAGAAAGGCTGTGGCAGGTGCAGGGAGAGAGGCTGTACAGCTGTGGCAGGTGCAGGGAGAGAGAGGCTGTACAGCTGTGGCAGGTGCAGGGAGAGAGAGGCTGTACAGCTGTGGCAGGTGTAGGGAGAGAGAGGCTGTACAGTTGTGGCAGGTGTAGGGAGAGAGAGGCTGTACAGCTGTGGCAGGTGTAGGGAGAGAGAGGCTGTACAGCTGTGGCAGGTGTAGGGAGAGAGAGGCTGTACAGCTGTGGCAGGTGCAGGGAGAGAGAGGCTGTACAGCTGTGGCAGGTGCAGGGAGAGAGAGGCTTTACAGCTTCGGCAGGTGCAGGGAGAGAGGTTGTACAGCTGTGGCAGGTGCAGGGAGAGAGAGGTTGTACAGCTGTGGTAGGTGCAGCAAGAGATAGACTGTACAGCTTGTGGCAGGTGCAGGGAGAGAGAGGCTGTACAGCTTGTAGCTGGTGCAGGGAGAGAGAAGCTTTACAGTTGTGGCAGGTGCAGGGAGAGAGAAGCTTTACAGCTGTGGCAGGGAGAGAGAGGCTGTACAGCTGTGGCAGGGAGAGAGAGGCTGTACAGCTGTGGCAGGTGCAGGGAGAGAGAGGCTGTACAGCTGTGGCAGGTGTAGGGAGAGAAAGGCTGTGGCAGGTGCAGGGAGAGAGGCTTTACAGCTGTGGCAGGTGCAGGGAGAGAGAGGCTGTACAGCTGTGGCAGGTGCAGGGAGAGAGAGGCTGTACAGCTGTGGCAGGTGTACGGAGAGAGAGGCTGTACAGTTGTGGCAGGTGTAGGGAGAGAGAGGCTGTACAGCTGTGACAGGTGTAGGGAGAGCGAGGCTGTACAGCTGTGGCAGGTGTAGGGAGAGAGAGGCTGTACAGCTGTGGCAGGTGCAGGGAGAGAGAGGCTGTACAGCTGTGGCAGGTGCAGGGAGAGAGGGGCTTTACAGCTTTGGCAGGTGCAGGGAGAGCGGTTGTACAGCTGTGGCAGGTGCAGGGAGAGAGAGGTTGTACAGCTGTGGCAGGTGCAGGGAGAGAGAGGCTGTGGAGATGTGGCAGGTACAGAGAGAGAGAGAGTCTGTACATTTATGGGAGGTGCAGGGAGAAAGAGGCAGTACAGCTTTGACAGGTGCAGGGAGAGAGAGGCGGTACAGCTTGTGGCAGGTGCAGAGAGAGAGAGGCTGCACAGTATTTGGCAGGTGCAGGGAGAGAGGCTGTGGCAGGTGTATGGAGAGAGAGGCTGTACAGCTATGGCAGGTGTAGGGAGAGAGAGGCTGTACAGCTGTGGCAGGTGTAGGGAGAGAGAGGCAGTACAGCTGTGGCAGGTGCAGGGAGAGAGAGGCTGTACAGCTGTGGCAGGTGCAGGGAGAGAGAGAGAGGCTTTACAGCTTTGGCAGGTGCAGGGAGAGAGGTTGTACAGCTTGTGGCAGGTGCAGGGAGAGAGAGGCTGTGGAGATGTGGCAGGTACAGAGAGAGAGAAAGTCTGTACATTTATGGGAGGTGCAGGGAGAAAGAGGCAGTACAGCTTTGACAGGTGCAGGGAGAGAGAGGCGGTACAGCTTGTGGCAGGTGCAGAGAGAGAGAGGCTGCACAGTATTTGGCAGGTGCAGGGAGAGAGGCTGTGGCAGGTGTATGGAGAGAGAGGCTGCACAGCTGTGGCAGGTGTAGGGAGAGAGAGGCTGTACAGCTGTGGCAGGTGTAGGGAGAGAGAGGCAGTACAGCTGTGGCAGGTGCAGGGAGAGAGAGGCAGTACAGCTGTGGCAGGTGCAGGGAGAGAGAGGCTGTACAGCTGTGGCAGGTGCAGGGAGAGAGAGGCTTTACAGCTTTGGCAGGTGCAGGGAGAGAGGTTGTACAGCTGTGGCAGGTGCAGGGAGAGAGAGGTTGTACAGCTGTGGTAGGTGCAGCAAGAGATAGACTGTACAGCTTGTGGCAGGTGCAGGGAGAGAGAGGCTGTGGAGATGTGGCAGGTACAGAGGGAGAGAGAGTCTGTACATTTATGGGAGGTGCAGGGAGAAAGAGGCAGTACAGCTTTGACAGGTGCAGAGAGAGAGAGGCTGCACAGTATTTGGCAGGTGCAGGGAGAGAGGCTGTGGCAGGTGTATGGAGAGAGAGGCTGTACAGCTGTGGCAGGTGCAGGGAGAGAGGCTGCACAGCTATGGCAGGTGTAGGGAGCGAGAGGCTGTACAGCAGTGGCAGGTGTAGGGAGATAAAGGCTGCACAGCATGTGGCAGGTGCAGGGAGGGAGATGCTGTACAGCTGTGGCAGGTGCTGGGAGGGAGAGGCTGTACAGCAGTGGCAGGTGCAGGGAGAGAGAGGCTGTACAGCTTGTGGCAGGTTTAGCGAGGGAGAGGCTGTACTTCTGTGACAAAGTGCAGGGAGAGAGAGGCTGTACAGCTGTGGCAGGTGTAGGGAGATAGAGGCTGCACAGCATGTGGCAGGTGCAGGGAGGGAGATGCTGTACAGCTGTGGCAGGTGTAGGGAGAGAGGTTGTACAGCTGTGGCAGGTGTAGGGAGATAGAGGCTGCACAGCTTGTGGCAGGTTTAGCGAGGGAGAGGCTGTACAGCTGTGGCAGGTGCAGGGAGAGAGAGTCTGTACAGCTGTGGCAGGTGTAGGGAGAGAGAGGCTGTACAGTTGTGGCAGGTGTAGGGAGAGAGAGGCTGTACAGTTGTGGCAGGTGTAGGGAGATAGAGGCTGCACAGCATGTGGCAAGTGCAGGGAGGGAGATGCTGTACAGCTGTGGCAGGTGTAGGGAGAGAGAGGCTGCACAGCTTGTGGCAGGTGTAGGGAGAGAGAGGCTGCACAGCTTGTGGCAGGTTTAGCGAGGGAGAGGCTGTACTTCTGTGACAAGGTGCAGGGAGAGAGAGGCTGTACAGCTGTGGCAGGTGTAGGGAGGGAGAGGCTGTACAGCATGTGGCAGGTGCAGGGAGGGAGATGCTGTACAGCTGTGGCAGGTGTAGGGAGAGAGAGGCTGTACAGCTGTGGCAGGTGCTGGGAGGGAGAGGCTGTACAGCTGTGGCAGGTGTAGGGAGAGAGAGGCTGCACAGCTTGTGGCAGGTTTAGCGAGGGAGAGGCTGTACTTCTGTGACAGGTGCAGGGGGAGAGAGGTTTTAATGCTGTGGCAGGTGTAAGGAAGGAAGGCAGTACAGCTTGTGGGGGGTGCAGGGCGAGAAAGAAAGGTACAGCTGTGACAGGTGCAGGGCGGGAGGCAGTACAGCTTGTGGGGGGTGCAGGGCGAGAAAGAAAGGTACAGCTGTGACAGGTGCCACAGCCATACAAACTCCTCTTATGATCTATTTGAGAAAAGGTAAAGATTTATCTCCTGGGAAGGGGTATGCGCTGGTTCCGTTAGCATCCGCATATGTTCCGTTAGCGGAGCGGGAACGCAAGGCCCCGACATGTCGGGAACGTCCGCTCCGATGGACGGAACGCAGGGAACGGAGTGGAACGTAGCAATGTGAACTTTCCCATCGGGAAAGCATTGCTGCAGCTGCTGCGTTCCTCTCATCGGAGCGTAACGTAAGCGGAATAACCACAATGTGTAAGAACCCCTTGTGAAATATGGTATATGTTATGACTGTATTTTTACTAAAGGTGGCCATACACTGGTCGATTTGCCATTAAATCGACCAGCTGACAGATCCCTATCTGATCGAATCTGATCAGAGAGGGATCGTATGGCCACCTTTACTGCAAACAGATTGTGAATCGATTTCAGCCTGAAACCGATCACAATCTGTTCAGCTGCTCCTGCCGCCTGGATCCCAGGATCGAATCTGCTGTCGAAACGGACGAGAATCGGGCCAGTGTATGGCCACCTTAAAGGCCACCATAATACGTTCTCTTAGACACCCTCTCAACACATGCACCTATTGTCTCCACCCCCACCCTTTAGATTGTAAGCCTCTGGCATGGCCCTCCTCCCTAATGTATCCAGCTTGATTATGCAATCTTACTCACAATCACCCCTCTTGTAGACTAGAACAGTCTCTATTTTGACCTATGACACTGTATTGTTATCAAATCATTTGCATGATCTTGTTTTGTTGTGAGTTTCCTGTATGTCCTACCTTGTATGTTAACCCATTTATCTATTGTGCAGCGCTTCGTAATATGTTGGCGCTTTATAAATACAATAAATAATAATATGTGTGTGTGATACCATTGGTCAAATATTTCAAATGTTACAATCAGTAAGCTAAAAAGTATTGTAATTCCTGAATTAAAAGAAATAATATAAAAAGTTATATCCTGTGTGGTCCCCTCTATACGGACCACGGTACGATCTCACGGCCTGCCTGGTGCGCCACCTCTTGGACAGCTTCCATCAATGCACCTGTTTACTGTGCCCCATGCAAATAAAGGCAATGCTCGTTGGTCAGGGGCAGATCCAGCGTCCTAATTAAAGTGGACCTGAACTCTTGCACAGGACAGAAGGAAAACATAGAGAAATGCCCCCTGTATGTATTTAGAGAGTTTAGCCTGTCTAATCCTCCCTCATCTGTGACTAAGCACAAGCTGTATTGTGATCTCTGCCCCTGTGTCAGCTGACTGCCACAGCAGATAAGCTCATTTCAAAAGCACAGGATTTTAATAATCTCTCTGCTTCCATGAAAGCAGGGAGTAGACACACTGCAGACTTATTGCAGGATTTGTATCAGCTGTAACAAAGAAATGTTTTTCTTTAACCACTTAAGTACCAGCGGTCTCTGCCCCCTTAAGGACCAGAGACCGCTGGTACAGGAACGGCGGAATTCTGACGAAATACCGATGAATCGCGGCACATACCCATCGCAACCGCCGCACGTCAGGATCCTGGGCCACCCACTCTGCCTGTCTCTATGACGGCAGAGTCATGTGAGCTGGTAAGGAGCTGATTTCATTGGCTCCTGACCCTGCCTATCAATGTACGCCAATGAGAGTTGCTTACATTGATAGACAGTGCTAGGAACCAATGAAATCAGCTCCTGACCAGCTCACATGGCTCTGCAGTCATAGAGACAGGCAGAGCTAGTGAGCTGTGGCAACAGACGGTGGGGATTAAGCGACGGAAACGGCGAATGCGCACAGAGGCAGCTAATTGAAATCTACACCCTGCCAGCCAGGAGCCCACCAAAACAGGGCGTAGCTTTCAATTAGCGCGGCCCTTAAATGGTTATTATGCTGTTGAGTATAATTTAGAGCACATAGGAAGTTTTGCGTTCATGTCCACTTTAATGAGATTTGTAAAATGTAAGATGACGGATCATATAGTTATGATAGGCTATATGGCACAGATCCCAACTGCCCTGAATCCCTCTGACCCTCCTGCATGAGGCCTGATCTACAGATCTGCAGAAATATATACCTTACTCTGTAATGCATTTCACCTTGTCACCCTGGAGGAAGCCTGCAAATAACTTTTGGACCTCAAGGAACCCCTGCAAATAATTTTTTTAACTTGAGGAACCCCTGCATTTATTTTTCAGGAGGCGTGGTCTTTAAAAGTAGGAGAGGCTGTTTATTTCACTACCTCCTATTACACTGCCACTCATTCTACTGTCTCCTGAGCTCCCAATTTAGTGTTTCTTAATGCATACCTCCCAACTTTTTGAGATGATAAAGAGGGACACTTAAAGGGAACCAGAGATGAACGATTCACACAAAATAAACATATCAGTTGATAGCTTGTAAAGAATAAATGCTCTACCTGATAATTTTGCCGCTCTGGTGTGCCTTTTTGAGTGTTTTTTATCCATTATTGCTCCAGGAAAAATCAAATATGGCCGCCGGCTCATATCCCTCCTCCTTCCGGGTTATATGAGTTGTTCTGGATGTGCTGTCTAGGCTATATGAGACTATGCTGCTATCTAGGCTAAATGCAGCCTTTCATCTATGTGCTTTCATTTTGGTATGATGTACAGCTGCCTGTAGGAAGTGTCTCTCATAGGAATGAAACTGCCGTTATTATCAGTATCTAGTGCACACAGCGATCATATTGCAGCCACAGAGCTTCTCTCTGAGCAGGAGCAGCCCCTCCCATGTCATCACAGCTCTCAGTATGCAAAGCAGGAACTCTAAGCCAGGAGGTGGCAGGCTTGGGCTTGAAAAGACTACACAGAAGAGTGACTCAGCTATAATGATTCCAGGTCAAACCTCGACTGAATAGTCGGTGGATTCTTATCACAGCTGCTAATAGACTAATTAAGCAGATAACAATGAAACTAAAAGCAGGGTAGGTGTTTACTGTCATGTTCCCACTGATAAATGTAATAAAATACATGAGGGTGCTTCATCTCTGGTTCTCTTTAAGCCACACCCCTTATCATGCCCCTGACACAACCCTAGTCACGCATACCATAAAGATTTCATAAGAAAAATATGTTTGTTTTATAATTCAAACAACCCTGGTCGTCTCTATCCTGGTTCATTTTCCTTCATATTAACATTTTAATACTAGTAATATATTAATTGAAAGGATGGGAATAAAGTTTAGAGTCAATCAAACACATTTTTAGTAGAGAAATATATATATTTACATAGAAAGAGGGACAAAGTCCTGAAAGAGGGACAAATGGGGAGGAAAGAGGGACAGAGGGACAGGGCTCCCAAAGAGGGACAGTTGGGAGCTATGATAATGTGCTCTATTATACTTCCCCCACGATGGGGAAAAATGCCAAGGATCCCCTGCAGAGCCCTCAAGGAACCCTGGGGGAGAAAGTCTGGTCTAAGCTCTATTTCTGTTTTCTAAATTGACACATTGCTTATTTTAAAATGTTAATTTTAAATGGCCAGTAATCTATGTGTATAAGGGGTGTAGCAATAGCCATAGCAGCCACGGCAACTTCTTTGGGGTCCTGGAGCAGAGAGGGGTCAGGTGGTATTAAATGTATTCACCATTCACTTTCTTGTGTTCTTTCACCCTCTGACTTTGTTCCAGTATCCATGGACTATATGCAGTGTAGATTGCATGAGAATGTAAATTGCCCAAATAACTACAATCCATAGGGTAGGGGCAGGTGGCATTGCTTAAAGGTGGCCATACACTGGTCGATTTGCCATCAGATTTGACCAACTGATACATTCCTCTCTGATCGAATCTGATCAGAGAGGGATCTTATGGCTGCCTTTACTGCAAACAGATTGTGAATCGATTTCGGCATGACGCTTTGGGCTCCAGCGCTGCAGCTTCACTTCCTGTCTGGGGAAGCTTAAACAGTAGAGGGCACTCTACTGTTTAAACTTTCTGTCGGGCCAGGAAGTAAGTGAAGCCAGCCGGAGCCCAGCGGAGAAGGAGCAGTGGGGACATGGGGGATCCGCGCCGGCCGGATCAAGTAATGTATTGCCGCTAGTGTCGGTCGTCAGACATTCGAACGCCACCATCGACGCACTCCAGACCCGCCGGCGATCAAGCAAAATCTTCCGCACGGACAGATCAACAGGAGCGATCGATTTCGGGCGAAAATCTATTGTTCGGTCGGCATTTGCGCAACGATTTCACAGCAGATTCGGTCACAGTGATTGAATCTGCTGTATATCGGCGGGAAATAGTATAAGTGAATGGGCCCCTTAACCACCCTGGCGTTCTGATTAAATCGCCAGGGTGGCTGCGGGAGGGTTTTTTTTAAATAAAAAAAAAACTATTTCATGCAGCCAACTGAAAGTTGGCTGCATGAAAGCCCACTAGAGGGCGCTCCGGAGGCGATCTTCCGATCGCCTCCGGTGCCCAGAATAAACAAGGAAGGCCGCAATGAGCGGCCTTCCTTGTTTTGCTTATATCGTCGCCATAGCGACGAGCGGAGTGACGTCATCGACGTCAGCCGACGTCCTGACGTCAGCCGCCTCCGATCCAGCCCTTAGCGCTGGCCGGAACTTTTTGTTCCGGCTGCGCAGGGCTCAGGCGGCTAGGGGGGCCCTCTTTCGCCGCTGCTCGCGGCGAATCGCCGCAGAGCGGCGGCGATCAGGCAGCACACGCGGCTGGCAAAGTGCCGGCTGCGTGTGCTGCTTTTTATTTCATCAAAATCGGCCCAGCAGGGCCTGAGCGGCAGCCGCTGGCGGTGTTGGACGAGCTGAGCTCGTCCAGACCGCTCAGCTGGTTAAGAGTGGCTACATCTGAGGGCCCCTTGAAAGTTTTGCTATGAAGCCCCATAATCTCTAGCTATGCCACTGATGTGTATGACTGACGTGTTGTATATGTGCCACAATAAAAAGATTCAAAATCAAACAAAAACATTTAGAGAGGAAAATTAGTGATGATAGAAAGGGCCAGTGGTTTCAGTGATGCAAAAGACGTATTTTATTTCCCACCATGATTTGTTTGTTGCACAGGTTATTAGAGACATCACAGGGGTGTGGCTTGGGTGGGCGTGGCAGGGGAATGTTTCAGGGGTGTGGCTAGGGCATGTCTTTATCATGTCAAACATTTGGGAAGTATGTCTGTTGTTCCACCTCTTCTGTTGTCACTCTGTGGCCGGCAGACAGAGTTGGGTGAAGGGTAAGGTATCAGAATCCTATTTATTCTCCAAGTGCAGCAGTTACCACACTCGGAATTGTTTGTGGTACACATCGGTATAGACCATAGTGCAAGAACAACATTAAAAACACGGTGGTGCAATACAGAAAGCATTGAAGAACAGACATAGGCATTGAAATAATAGTTGTGCAAGTACACATGCAATGAAGACAGACATAGGGTAGGTGCGTAGCCGTCAGTCTAGCTAATTAGTTAATTAGTCCTAGGTGCAAAAACACATGGAATGAAGAACGAAGAACCGCCCCAGGCCTGCGTGACAGTCCTGCTATTCAGCTTTGCTGTGTGCAGGGCTCGAGTTCAGAAGGCACACTGCTTGGGGGAAGAAGGAGTTCCTGTGTCTGGAGGTTTTGGTGGAAATAGCTCTGTAGCGGTGGTTGGAGCTCATGCAGTTGAAGAAGCGTGATCCTATTTGCCCTTATCCTCAGCCTGGATGCATGGAGGAGGTCCAGTGGTGGCAGGGGTGTACCGATAGTTCTTTCTGCAGCATTGATTACTCTTGTAGTCTGTACTTGTCGCTTGTGGTGGCGCCACCATTCCAGACGATGATGGAGGAGCACAGGATAGACTCGATGGTGGCAGTGTAGAAGCTTGACATCAGCTCCTGCGGCATGCCAAACTTCCTTAGTTGTCATAAGGTACATACACACGTTGGATTTTTTTCAAACGACCCGTCGTTTGAACGTCCAAACGACGGGTCATTTGCAAAAATCCGACCTGTGTACGAGCCTTTAGGAAGAACAGCCGTTGCTGAGCCTTCTTATGGCATTTAGTGGTGTTCTCCCTCCATCTTAAGTCATTGGTGATGGTGGTGCCCAAGAACCGAACAGTGCTTCCTGAAGTCCACAACCAGCTCGACAGTCTTTGAAGCGTTTAGGTGGAGCATGTTATCCTTACAACAACTGCAGATACGCTCAATCTTCCTGTGGTAGGAGCGTTCATCCTCACCACTGATGAGGCCCAGTATAGTGGTGTCATCCGCAAATGTAATGACCTTAACGCAGTCGGCAGTTGAGGTACATCTGTTCATATACAGGGAAAAAAGGATCGGGGACAGTACACAGCCTTGGGGGGCGCCAGTGTTCATGGTCCTCACTCGGGAGAGGCAGCTGCCCAGTTTGACTCGTTGCGTCCGAATCGTGAGAAAGTCTTTGATCCAAGCGCAGAGAGTTTGATCAAGCCCGAGTTGCGCTAAGTTGTTATGCAGGATGTCCGGGCTGATTGTATTAAAAGCAGAGCTGAAGTCAAGGAAGAGGATCCTAGCGTAGGGTTAGGTCTGTCCAGATGTTCCATGATGAATTCCAGACTGATGTTAATGGCATCCACTATGGACCTGTTTGCTCTGTATGCAAATTGTAGAGGGTCTAGGAGAGCAATGGGTGGAGGCTTTCAGATGACTGAGGACCAGTTTTTCAAAGATCTTCATGACAGTTGGGGTAAGGGCAACGGGTCTGTAGTTGTTGAGGTCCGAGGCAGGAAGGGACTATGCCGCTCGTCAGGGATTTCTGAAATATGGCAGACAGTAAAGGAACTAGCTGGCTAGCGCATGTTCTCAGGCACATGGATGATACGCCGTCTGGGCCAGAGGCTTTCCTGGGATTCAATTTCCGGAGGTGCTTTAGGACGTCAGTCACCTGGACTTTCTAACGGAACTGGGAGGACCCTGTCCATGCTGGGGGAAGTGGATGTGGAGGGTACCCTGGGGGTGACCCCGTGGTGTGCTATGTGGATGGATTGGTTTTCGAACCTGCAGTAGAAATCGTTGAGTTTTTCAGCTAGTGCGAGGCTCGGAGGAGCATGTTGAGGAGAGGGTTTGAAATTTGTGGCTGCCCTAAGGCCTTTCCAGACCTCCCTTGCGTTGTTGGATCGAAGGCTGAGGCCCAGCTTGCTGGAGTAGTCCTTCTTTGCAGCACTAAGTTCACGCTTAAGGGTGTACCTAGCTGCCTTGAACTCCTCCGGTGTGCTGGACTTTTGCGCTACTTCCTTGATTTTCCGGAGCCGGCGTAGCTTGCCGTTAAACCAAGGCTTGTTGTTAGGGTAGACCCTGAATGTCTTTGTGGGGATGCACAACTCCTTGCAGAAGCTGATGTAGGAGATGACGTTCTCTGTCCATTCCTCCAGGCAGGGTGCCTCAAGAGCCTCCCATTCGGTGCAGTCAAAGCAGGCCTGTAGCTGCAGCTTAGCTTCCTCCGTCCACTTGCTTACGGTCTTGAGGACTGTCTTGGATGACTCAAGGTGTCTCCTGTAGGTGGGTATAAGGTGGATTAGGCAGTGGTCAGAGTTGCCTATGGGTGCCCGACGTGTATGCATCTTTAAGGACCGTGTAGCAATGGTCTAGGGTGTTTTGATCCCTGGTGGGGCAAGTAATGTGCTGTTTGTAGCGAGGCATCTCCGTGCGGAGGTTCGCGCTGTTGAAGTACCCGCAGATGATGAAAAGGGAGTCAGTTAGGAATGTCTCCCACTGTGAGATGGTGTTGCTGAGCATACACAGCGCGATCTTGGAGTTGGCACTAGGGGGAATGTATACTCCCACAAGAACGTAGGAGGAGAACTCTCTTGGAGAGTACTGAGGTCTGTAATTGATGGCTAGGAACTCGATGTCTGGAGAACAGCAATTGTCTATGGTGGATGTGTTTGTGCACCAAGAGGCTTAATATAGAAGCAGATGCCACCACCTCTCTGTTTACTGGAGAGTGCGCTGTTCTGGTCTGCGCGGAAGAGGTTGAAACCTGGTAGTTGAAGGGATCTGTCCGGGATGGTGTCCTTAAGCCACGTTTCGGTGAAGCAAAGGACTGGCGTGTTTGCGCCCATAGATCGATTGCTGCCAAGTAGCCCGAGCAGTTCGTCGAGCTTGTTCGGGAGGGAGCAGATATTAGCAAGGAGAATGGCTGGGATGGGTGAACGCAGGCCTTTCTTTTCAAGCCTCACTTGTACTCCTGCCCTATTTCCCCTGAGGCGGTGATACCTACTGGCCCACCTGTAGTGATGGACCGAACCTCCGATGTTAGGTTCGCGAACCGGGTTCGCGAACTTCCGCGGAAGGTTCGGTTCGCGAAAAAGTTCGCGAACCGCAATAGACTTCAATGGGGAGGCGAACTTTGAAAAATAGAAAAAATTATGCTGGCCACAAAAGTGATAGAAAAGATGCTTCAAGGGGTCTAACACCTGGAGGGGGGCATGGCGGAGTGGGATACACGCCAAAAGTCCCGGGGAAAAATCTGGATGTGACGCAAAACAGCGTTTTAAGGGCAGAAATCACATTGAATGCTAAATTGCAGGCCTAACGTGCTTTAAAACATCTTGCATGTGTATACATCAATCAGGTAGTGTAATTAGAGTACTGCTTCACACTGACGCACCAAACTAACTGTGTAACGCACCGCAAGTTACCAGCTGTTTGTGTAGTGACGGCCATGCTGGACTACTGCGCAACATGGCGAAATTGCTCTTCCTCACTCAGTGATGTCAGGTAATGTGTGACTGCCTTCTCAACTTTCCATGGCATTGTTAAAAAGCTTACGTTTTGTTTTTAATTTACATTTTCTACTTGCTGTGTACTTGTTCAGTACCGCTACAATGAGAATCCTGTGGAGGCGGGCAAGTCTGCCATTGTGACCCCGGGTAATGGCCGGGGAATGAGGGTTTGAATCCGGTGTGGAGCCTGAGCAACGGCTACCACTACACATCCAAGGAGGGCAGCGGGCACGCAGGCACGCACGCCCGCCCCGAGGTAGTGACCAAAAATAACAATACAGGAGGACTATCGAGGGCTTGCTGTATTTGAAATGAATGTACTTTAAATCCTTTAACGAGAACCAGTTATGGCGGGCAAAGATGACACCACATTCCTTTCACGAGAATTATTTGGAGGCGGGCAAGTCTGCCATTTGTGACCCCGGGTAATGGCCGGGGAATGAGGGATGGAATCCGGTGTGGAGCCTGAGCAACGGCTACCACTACACACCCAAGGAGGGCAGCAGGCAGGCCTGCACACCCGCCCCGAGGTAGTGACCAAAAATAACAATACAGGACTCAGGAGGACTTTTGAGGCCCTAATTGTAATGAATCAACTTTAAATCCTTTAACGGGAATCCGTTATGGAGGGCAAGTCTGCCATTGTCACCGCGGGGAATGAAGGTTAGATTCCGGCCCAAAGTGGGATCCTGCTGAGACCCATGCTGTAGCTGCCCTGACCGTGCTTTGCAGACCAGGCATCTGTGGTCAGATGGACCCTTGACCCAGCGGAAGACAAACCAAGTCGAAAGCATTTGCGAAGAATGTTTTACGGAGGGCAAATTTTTTGCCATTTTTTTTAAATTGTTTGAAACTGTAGATGGTTGTATTTTTAAATTGTTTTAAAATGTAGATGGTTATATTTTTAAATTGTTTGAAATTGTAGATGGTTGTATTTTTAAATTGTTTGGAACTGTAGATGGTTGTATTGCGTTCCGGAGTTGGAGCCTGAGCAACGGCTACCACTACACATCCAGGCAAGGAGGGCAGCAGGCAGGCAGGCATGCACGCCCGCCCCGAGGTAGTGACCAAAAATAACAATACAGGACTCAGGAGGACCTTTTGAGGCCCTAATTGTAATGAATCAACTTTAAATCCTTTAACGGGAATCCTTTATGGAGGGCAAGTCTGCCATCCATTCAAGTGCAAGTTATGCACTGACTGCCAGGTATAATGTGCAGTCACAGATGCAGTGAAAGGTATGCAGTGACTGCAAACAGCCATTTGTGTAGTGACGGCCGTGCTGGACTGGTGCGCACCATGACGAGAGTGCAGGTGATGGTGGCTTTTCAGCCCATATGCTCGCCCGGCTGATGTAGCTGAATGACAGAACCGTGACTGTCCAGCTGATCAAATTTGGTCTGACCACAATGAAACAACGACCTTATTATCTTTGGTGTGCCACCCCCACCCAAGACACTCATATAGCCAGTGGTCATTGCTTCATTGTGATACGCAAGCCCCTTCACTGCGGCAAGGTAATGATCACGAAGGGGGATGGGCACATGTACATGCCTTTTGTTTTTTTGTTGCAGCCGCCTGCAGTTCAGCCAGAAAAATTAGGCAGGCATGTGCACGCCCCAGAAAAATTAGTATAGCGGCCGCTGCTAGCAGCGACCTTAAAAATTCTGGAATCCGCCTAGAGTCCTGGACCCTGGTGGTGGTGGCGGAGAAGGCAGTCAAGCAGCCTGCAGGCAGAGATGCTGTGTGTGGGGACTGACTTAGTCTTTGGTCGTGCAATAGCCCTCAGGGATCCATGCCTCATTCATTTTGATAAAGGTCAGGTACTGAACACTGTCATGACTTAGGCGACTTCTCTTCTCAGTGACAATGCCTCCACCTGCACTGAAGGTCCTTTCTGACAGGACGCTTGCAGCAGGGCAAGAGAGAAGTTGTATGGCAATTTGGGACAACTCTGGCCACAGGTCAAGCATGCGCAACCAGTAGAGCAAGGGTTCATCGTCGCTGCTCGCAGTCGCAGTGTGTACATCCACACTTAAGGCCAGGTAGTCGGCTACCTGCCGGTCCAGGCGTTGGTGGAGGGTGGATCCCGAAGGGCTACTGCGAGGCGTTGGACTAAAGAATGTCCGCATGTCCGACATCACAACGAGATCGCTGGAGCGTCCTGTTCTTGCCTGCAAGGACTGGTGAGGAGGAGGAGGATTACTGCCAGTGGTACCTTTATTGCGTTGTACTGTCACATCACCCTTAAATGCATTGTAAAGCATCATTGACAGCTTGTTCTGCAAGTGCTGCATCCTTTCCGCCTTCTGTTGAGTTGGTAACAGGTCTCCCACTTTGTGCCTGTACCGAGGGTCTAGTAGCGTGGCCACCCAGTACAGGTCATTCCCCTTGAGTTTTTTGATACGGGGGTCCCTCAACAGGCTGGACAACATGAAAGAGGCCATCTGCACAAAGTCGGATCCAGACGTACTCTCCATCTCCTCTTGCTCTTCCACAGTGACGTCACGCAACTCCTCTTCCTCCCCCCAGCCACGAACAATACCACGGGAACGTGGAGCAGCAGAAGCCCCCTGTGATGGCTGCTGCGGTTGTTCTTCTGCCACCGCCGCCGCCTCTTCCTCCTCCACAGAAACACCTTCCTCATAATCGTCATCCGAGTCTGACTCCTCTCCTTCCACACACGACTCCTCTTCTTCCTCCTCCTCCCCCCTCTGTGGTGCCGCAGGTGTCGAGGAAACATGTGGTTCGGATGTAAATCGCTCCCACGAATCCTCCTGCCGTAGCTGTTCCTGTTTGCGCTCCTCCACAGCTTAATCCACCACTCTACGCACGGCACGCTCCATTAAGTAAGCGTAAGGGATCAAGTCGCTGATGGTGCCTTCAGCGGGACTCACCAGGTTGGTCACCTCCTCAAACGGCCGCATGGTCCTGCATGCATTTCGCATCAGTGTCCAGCTGTTGAGCCACAACATCCCCATCTTCCCAGATTGTGTCCTTCTACTGTAGTTGTACAGGTACTGGGTGACGGCTTTCTCCTGGTCTAGCAGGCGAGAGAACAATGAGCAGGGTGGAATTCCAGCGAGTTGGGCTATCGCATATCAAGCGTCTCACCGGCAAGTTGTTTTTCCGCTGAATGTCAGCAAGGCATGCCATGGCCGTATAAGACCGCCTGAAATGCCCACACAACTTCCTGGTCTGCTTCAGGACGTCCTCTAAGCCTGGGTACTTTGAGACAAATATTTGCACGACCAGATTCAGCACATGTGCCATGCAGGGTACATGTGTCAGCTTTCCTAAATTCAAAGCGGAAAGGAGATTGCTGCCGTTGTCACACACCACGTTGCCGATCTCCAGCTGGTGCGGGGTCAGCCATTGCTCCACCTGTTTGTTAAGAGCAGCCAGGAGAGCTGCTCCAGTGTGACTCTCCGCTTTGAGGCAAGACATATCTAAAATTGCGTGACACCGTTGTACCTGGCATGCAGCGTAGGCTCTGGGGAGATGGGGCTGTGTAGCTGGAGAGGAAGAGGAGATGGCAGCACCGCTACAGTTCAACTTACACTCAGCCAAGGAGGAGGAGGAGGTTGACAGCGAAGAGGATGTAGCTGGAGGAGAAGGAGAGGAGGTGGCAGGAGGCGCAGCGACGTACTCCCTGCTTGCTGCCATCGGTCACCAGGTTGACCCAATGGGCTGTGTACGTAATGTAGCGGCCCTGCCTGTGCTTGGCAGACCAGGCATCCGTGGTCAGGTGGACCCTTGACCCAACGCTCTTCGCAATAGATGACACCACTTGCCTCTGAACTGCACGGTACAGTTGGGGTATGGCCTTTCGTGAAAAATAAGTGCGGCCTGGTATCTTCCACTGCGGTGTCCTAATGGCCACAAATTTACGGAAAGCCTCAGACTCCACCAGCTTGTATGGTAATAGCTGGCGAGCTAATAGTTCCGCCACACCAGCTGTCAGACGCCGGGCAAGAGGGTGACTGGCCGAAATTGGCTTCTTCCGCTCAAAGACTTCCTTCACGGACACCTGGCTACTGCTGTGGGCAGAGGAGCAGGAACCGCTCAAGGGCAGAGGCGGTGTGAAGGAGGGTGGCTGTGAAGGTTCAAGGGAGAAAGCGGATGAAGACGATGCACCTGAAGGAGGAAGAGGAGAAGGAGGGTGGCTTGTCTTTTGAGGGGTGCTGCTTTTCCTCAGGTGTTCTTGCCATAGCTGTTTGTGCCTTCTCTCCAGGTGCCTTCGTAAGGTACTTGTCCCTACGTGAGAGTTGGCCTTTCCACGGTTCAATTTTTGCTGGCAGAGACAACAGATGGCTTTGCTCCGATCTGAGACACACACGTTAAAAAATTTCCACCCCCCCTGGGGTGATGGCGCTACGGTGGCATCAGCAGCTGACGTTGAAGGGCATGTTGGCTGGCTGGCCATAGCTGGCGATACATGGCACCGGACACTGCCCCCAGCTGTTTCTGAGGACGAGCTCCCTCTGCTTCTATCATGGAGTCGTCTCCTCCTACTCCTCTCTGGCTCCCCCTCTGAACTGTCCCCCTGGTCATCTCCTCTATTGGGAACATACGTGACATCCGTATAATCGTCATCATAATCCTCCTGCCCAGCTTCGCTTTCCTCAGACAACTCCTCAACTGCACCGACTTCAGGTGGTTCATCATCCACATCCACACACGTTACGTCCATACTATCGCCACCTAACTCAGACATATGAGGTGGTGTACCTGCGCCTTCTTCTTGTTGTTGCAGTAGTGGCTGGGAATCAGTGATTTCACCACCACCACCAAATAACTCCTGCGAAGTGTCAAATGCAGCGGATGTGGTGCTTGTTGTAGCGCTGGTGGCTGCGGGAGATGAGGTGTGCTGTGTTAAATACTCAAGCACGTCCTCACAATTTTGGGAAGTGATGGCACGTGCCTTCTTCTGAGCACTGTATTTTGGGGCAGGTCCGCACGAAATCACAGCAACACCACCTCGCACAGACCTGCCAGTGCCTGGTGGCCTTCCTCTGGGTCTGCCTCTACCTCTTCCTCTACCTGGTTTGTCCATTTTGTCCATCTCGGGGGGGAAGCTAGGTATATGCAGTGAGGTGAGTTCACGCAACAGAAAAGGTAGCTATATGCAGTGAGGTGAGTTCACTGAACACAACAGGTAGTTAGATGCAGTCAGCTGAGTTCACTCAAAACAAAGGTAGTTATATGCAGTGAGGTGAGTTCACTGAACACAAAAGGTAGTTAGATGCAGTGAGGTGAGTTCACTCAACCCAAAGGTAGTTATATATGCAGTGAGGTGAGTTCACTAAACACAAAAGGTAGTTAGATGCAGTGAGGTGAGTTCACTCAACCCAAAGGTAGTTATATATGCAGTGAGGTGAGTTCACTGAACACATCAGGTAGTTAGATGCAGTCAGCTGAGTTCACTTAACCCAAAGGTAGTTATATATGCAGTGAGGTGAGTTCACTGAACACAACAGGTAGTTAGATGCAGTCAGCTGAGTTCACTCAACACAAAGGTAGTTAATTAGTTATATGCATTGAGGTGAGTTCACTCAACAGAAAAGGTAGATATGCAGTGAGGCAAGTTCACTCAACACAAAAGGTAGTTATGTGCAGCGAGGTGGGTTCACTCAACACAAACGTAGGTGTATGCAGTGATGAGGTGGGTTAACTAAACACAACAGGTACTAGTAGTAGGTAAATGCAGTACTGGGTGGGTAGTACAATGTGCAGCTCCCTGTCACACACACAGGTAGTCACTGAATGTGCTGCTGAATGCTGGTGGGCTGCTGGCAGTGGGACACACACATTATGAATTAGCAATGCTGTCTAAGCAACACAAGTGTCTCTCACACACACAGGTAGTCACTGAATGTGCTGCTGCTGGCAGTGGGACACACAGTATGAATTAGCAATGCTGTCTAAAAAACACAAGTGTCAGTTTCAAACACAGAAAAAAAAAATTGATCACACGAACAGGATGAGCTCTGAAAAGAGCTGTTCTGGGGCGCTATTATAGCAATAAGATTCAGCTAGGAGCAAGTTAAGAAGGCAAGAGCCTGACTAATCTGTCCCTAAGAGAACAAGTCTGCAGCAGCTGTCCCTATTCCGTCTCTAGCAGGCACACGAGTGAGGCTAATGGCCGCCGGAGCCTGCCTTCTATAAGGGGGGGGGGGGGGGCCTCCAGGGCTTAGTGTAGCGTGAATGGCTACAATGTGCCTGCTGACTGTGATGCAGAGGGTCAAAGTTGACCCTCATAGAGCATTATGGGGCGAATCGAACTTCCGGGAAAGTTCGCTTGGTCCAGGCGAACGCGAACCTCCGAAGTTCGCCTGGAACCGTTCGCCGGCGAACCGTTCCGACCATCTCTACCCACCTGTTCCTTCTGGTTAGTAGCTTGATGTGATCCCAGATTGTGTTCCACAGGGATGCATAGGTCGCTGCGCTGCAGGCCTCCCGTTGCAGAAGTTTTGCTCTGGTGTACGTGGTGGTGCGTGTGGCACTTGGGGGGTGTGGCTGCGTCTGAGCCATGGAGCCGCGGTTGCAGCGGGGGCAGGTGAGGTGTGGGGGTGCAGTTTGCGGTGGGACCCCTATGGGGCAGTGTACTAGCCATTGCTATTTAGAGAGTTTAGCCTGTCCAATTCACCCACATCTGTGTCTAATCTCAACTTTAATTTGATCCCTCAGCTGCGTGAGCTGGCTGCCCAAGCAGAGCAGCTCATTTGTAAAAACAGTTTAACACAATGAAGTTTATCTTTTAGTAGCCCTGCTACTTTGAAGGCCCTGTTCTTCCTGGAAAGCATCTGGATAGTGGATCTTTTCTCAGAGAATCATGGGATGTCGTCAGCCAGGGGACTTGGAATGGTCAATGTCATGCAAATAGTTCAGAGTTGATTCAGGATTATGTAAATTGTGTATGCAAATATATGCAGTTTAAAAAATGGCCAGTAAAATTCTACCTGGTGGGATCTGATTGGTCCATTTTCAAGCTGCGTATTTCACTACAAAATGTTCCTAATCCTGCGTCATTTAGGAATTATTTGCATCTCACTAACCCTCCCTTCATAGGACAGAGGATATGGGGGACTGGGCTCCTTACTGGGGAAGTAATGACTGCTGGCAGATTCCTTCCTTTTTTTTTTCTTTGTATAGCGCTCTTCTTCTGTCGGACTCAAAGCGCCAGAGCTGCAGCCACAAGAACGCACTCAGTAGGCAGTAGCAGTGTTAGGAAGACTTGCCCAAGGTCTCCCTACTGAATAGGTGCTGGCTTACTGAACAGGCAGAGCCGAGATTCGAACTCTGGTCTCCTGTGTCAGAGGCAGAGCCCTTAACCATTACACCATCCAGCCAGCTAGGGAGGGGCTTCTCCTAGAAATTACTGGCCCCCCCTGCAAAACTTTGGATGGGGCCCCCTCCTGCCAACCAGGGGGCAGGGCATTGTACACATGAACCTGCTGCACACTGAATAGGGACTGTCTACAAATCTTTGTCTGCAAAACTTTGTATAAATCCTTATCAGTGGCTGAGCAGATGCAGTCATTAGAACAATTGTGCAGAGAGCAGAACCATGCCCCTAGCTGTCTGTCTCTCAGGACGGGGCACCCCTGTGGCTTCTCGGCCCCCCTGCAGCTGCATTCCTTGCAGGGTCTATTGTTACGCCCCTGCAGAGTGATGCTAGATGGGGAGGAGAAGCAGCTGCAAGAAGGCTGGAGATGGAAATCAGTGGAAGGACAGGAGGCCAGTAATCGGCAGTCACTGGAGGGCCTTTATATAAGGAGTGTAACTCTGAGGAAGAGGTGTGGCACTAAGGGAGGGGCATGTCACTGGTTGCATGTCACTGAGGAAGGGACGTGTTGCTGAGGGAGGGGCGTGTTGCTGAGGGAGGGGCATAACACTGAAGGGCATGGGGGAGCACATGGCTGCATGTGAGAGACATGGCGGCACTTATAAGTAATGTCATTATTATTATATTTGCTCTTTAGGAATCCCAGGATCAGCCTGGACACAAATGCTGCTAATGTCACAGTATTGCTATTACTACATATATGTGAGGATTTCACTGTTCCTGATGACTGTTGCTCTGTGTTGTGCAGGATAACGCTGCAGCGGCCCCGCCCTCCTCGTCACATGATGCAGGTAATTAACTCTCTCCTCTCACAACCATCTCCTGTCTGACATGTTTTCATGGTTATTTATTAATATTATTGTTTATAAACTATATTCATAAAGCACTAACATATGCAGAGCTGTATAATAGATAGGGGAGAAGTTACAACATTGAAGGAAACTTAAAGGATACCAGATGTGAAACAAGCTAGAGAAGCGGGGGGAGCAGGCATATACTGTGACCTGACGCCTACCACTATGCCTACCGTTCTCCTCTCTGCCCCCGCTGTCCACCTAAATGCTCCAGTGGCAGCCTCTTCCGGGTCACCGGAGTCGGGCACTACTGCGCAGGCGCCGGCCGAGCTGTGTGCATCCTCGGATCAGTGAATAATGGCGCACAGCGCCTATGCATAAAAATGGCGCCACATTAAAAAGATACGCTTGCATGTGCATCCTACAGCCTGTCCTAGAGCAGTAGTGCCCGACTCCAGTGACCCGGAGGAGGCTGCCAGAGGAGCATTTAGGTAGACAGCGGGGGCAGAGGGGAGAACGGGGGAGTGGTAGGCATCTAATCCTACCATAGTCATAGTCTAATGTCCTACCATATTAATATGATGTATTTATATAGCACTGACATCTCCTGCAGCACATTACAGAGTACATAGTCATGTCACTGACTGTCCTCAGAGGAGCTCACACTCTAATCCTACCATAGTCATAGTCTAATGTCCTACCATATTAATATTATGTATTTATATAGTACTGACATCTCCTGCAGCACATTACAGAGTACATAGTCATGTCACTGACTGTCCTCAGAGGAGCTCACACTCTAATCCTACCATAGTCATAGTCTAATGTCCTACCATATTCTTATTATGTATTTATATAGCACTGACATCTTCTGCAGCACATTACAGAGTACATAGTCATGTCACTGACTGTCCTCAGAGGAGCTCACACTCTAATCCTACCATAGTCCTAGTCTAATGTCCTATATTATTATTATTATGTATTTATATAGCACTGACATCTTCTGCAGCACTGTACAGAGTACATAGTCATGTCACTGACTGTCCTCAGAGGAGCTCATACTCTAAGCCTACCATAGTCATAGTCTAATGTCCTACCATGTTATTATTATGTATTTATATAGCACTGACATCTTCTGCAGCACATTACAGAGTACATAGTCATGTCACTGACTGTCCTCAGAGGAGCTCACACTCTAATCCTACCATAGTCATGGCCTAATGTCCTACCATATTATTATTATGTATTTATATAGCACTGACATCTTCTGCAGCACTTTACAGAGTACATAGTCATGTCACGGATTGTTATTAGAGGAGCTCACAATCTAATCCCACCATAACAAAATGATCATCTTCACCAACTGCTACCTCCTTTTCCTTCTAAACGTTTGTCAAGGCAAGAAGCGAACAGTCACATGACTGTTAAACCCGACCTTCCTGCGTATGGCAGATACTGATTGGATTTTACTTCCATCTATCAGGGAACTATTGCTGAGATGTGTAGATTTAGCCAGTGGCCAATAACCGTGTCAATCCCTGTAACCTGAGTAACACAGCCTCTACAGTGCAGTCTGGCAGGTACAAATGTCGCATAGATATTACATATATGTCAGTTCTCCATGTGCTTGGGGGACAAGCGTGTGCAACGTGTGTGCCACTGGTCAGACGACTCATGTTCCTCAATCCTATCTGTATACAGATCTGCCAGGAGCTGCTGAGGGCCACACTGAAGGGCAATATGCGAAAAGAGCAAACATGGATACAAACACTTCCACAGGACAGGAAGAAGATCCTCCACAGCCAGAAGCAAACGATGATGGCCAAAGATGTGATTCCCACAAACGCAGAAAACACCACAACGATGATGTTACAAACAGTGATTCTCCTGGAAGTGAAGGCGGAAGCAGATCAGGACCTCCGAATTCTTGGACAGGGGATGAAGATGATCAAAATTCTGAAACAGTTACCAAAAAAATGTCTGAAATGGATGTCAGAAACAATGATGTTCCTCGAACCGAAAAAGGAAGCACATCAGGGCCTCCGGATTCTGGGGATGGGGATTCTCAGAGGATCACCCATCAGTCCTCCACATTGGACTATGGAAGTGGTGGAGCCGGGTCACCAGCATATGGTGGAAGTGCTGAGCATGATGTCAGGGAAGACAGACGTAAATATAACCAGGGTTATCCAGGAGATACTGGGGTGAATAGATGGGGTGAAGCTTCCTCAGACAATTATTCCAAATATGGGGCTGAAAATCCTGGAAATAGTTCTGATACCTTCAGGGAAGACAGAGGCAAATATGGCCCGCGTTATCCAGGAGATACTGGGGTGAATAAATGGGGTGAAGCTTCCTCAGACAATTATTCCAAATATGGGGCTGAAAATCCTGGAAATAGTTCTGATACCTTCAGGGAAGACAGAGGCGGATATGGCCGGCGTTATCCAGAAGGAGATACTGGGGTGAATAAAGGAGGTGGAGCTTCTTCTCACAATGATTCCCGATATGAGGCTGAAAATCCTGGAAATAGTTCTGATACCAACGCTTCTGGCCGCCCTATAAACGTGCAGCCACGCCAACCTCTGCGCCCACCTGCGCGCCCCCATATAGAGGTAAGTGTAAAAAACGTCTGCTGTTAGCAGGAACTGCTCTATATATCTGTTTGTTTATTGCCAGGCTGATACATTTCATCCTAAGTATATAAATGAGTGAAAATCAAAGGAGCAGTACAGATAGTTCAAGCTGTTCCTACACTGTTCTATCATCCCTTGAGTTTTTTTACGACCAGTGAAGGATTAGTGTTGGTGTTTGTTGGTGTTTGAATTTGGCATAGCAGATTGGAAACACCTGAAGTCTGCTGCTTTTCAGCACTGAATGAGCGGATCGGGTCACAAGAACTTCTTCTCAGTCGTGAGTCTTCACTTGTTTCCAATCAGCTACAGTGGTTTGCAAAAGTATTCGGCCCCCTTGAAGTTTTCCACATTTTGTCACATTACTGCCACAAACCAATTGTATTGTAATTCCACATGAAAGACCAATACAAAGTGGTGTACATGTGAGAAGTGGAACGCAAATCATACAGGATTCCAAACATTTTTTACAAATAAATAACTGCAAAGTGGGGTGTGCGTAATTATTCGGCCCCCTGAGTCAATACTTTGTAGAACCACCTTTTGCTGCAATTACAGCTGCCAGTCTTTTAGGGTATGTCTCTACCAGCTTTGCACATCTAGAGACTAAAATGCTTGCCCATTCTTCTTTGCAAAACAGATCCAGCTCAGTCAGATTAGATGGACAGCGTTTGTGAACAGCAGTTTTCAGATTTTGCCACAGATTCTCGATTGGATTTAGATCTGGACTTTGACTGGGCCATTCTAACACATGGCTATGTTTTGTTTTAAACCATTCCATTGTTGCCCTGGCTTTATGTTTAGGGTCATTGTCCTGCTGGAAGGTGAACCTCCGCCCCAGTCTCAAGTCTTTTGCAGTCTCCAAGAGGTTTTCTTCCAAGATTGCCCTGTATTTGGCTCCATCCATCTTCCCATCAACTCTGACCAGCTTCCCTGTCCCTGCTGAAGAGAAGTATCCCCAGAGCATGATGCTGCCACCACCATATTTGACAGTGGGGATGGTGTGTTCAGAGTGATGTGCAGTGTTAGTTTTCCGCCACACATAGCGTTTTGCATTTTGGCCAAAAAGTTCCATTTAGGTCTCATCTGACCAGAGCACCTTCTTCCACATGGTTGCTGTGTCCCCCACATGGCTTGTGGCAAACTGCAAACAGGACTTATTATGCTTTTCTGTTAACAATGGTTTTCTTCTTGCCACTCTTCCATAAAGGCCAACTTTGTACAGTGCACGACTAATAGTTGTCCTATGGACAGAGTCTCCCACCTGAGCTGTAGATCTCTGCAGCTCGTCCAGAGTCACCATGGGCCTCTTGACTGCATTTCTGATCAGCGCTCTCCTTGTTCGGCCTGTGAGTTTAGGTGGACGGCCTTGTCTTGGCAGGTTTACAGTTGTGCCATACTCCTTCCATTTCTGAATGATCGCTTGAACAGTGCTCCGTGGGATGTTCAAGGCTTTGGAAATCTTTTTGTAGCCTAAGCCTGCTTTAAATTTCTCAATAACTTTATCCCTGACCTGTCTGGTGTGTTCTTTGGACTTCATGGTGTTGTTGCTCCCAATATTCTCTTAGACAACCTCTGAGGCCGTCACCGAGCAGCTGTATTTGTACTGACATTAGATTACACACACACCTGTACATTAGATTACACACTATTTAGTCATTAGCACTCTCATCAGGCAATGTCAATGGGCAACTGACGGCACTCAGACCAAAGGGGGCTGAATAATTACACACATCCCACTTTGCAGTTATTGATTTGTAAAAAATGTTTGTAGTAGCAAAAAAGTTTATGTACCGTGTTAGCCAAACAAATTATATAGGTAGAAAAAAAACAATGTTTTGTAAGAAATAATACCTTTTAATGGCTAACTAATAGAGTTAAATGATGCAAGCTTTCTGGGATCTAGTCCCCTTCTTCAGGCATATTTCCAGATGTTAGCTGAAGTAAAACACTGATGCAGATAAATGGTAAACACGAAGATGACAGTTGCGCTGGTTACTGTTTATCCGTTAGGTGTCAGGTGATCAGCAGGCTGGAGCCAGTGAGTTAGTGCAACCATACATGAAATCCAGCAGGTTTCTGAAGATCATGAAGCCAAATCAATCATGTTACATAAGGTGTCATGAATCCTGTTCCACAATTTAAACCTTCTGTTAATGTCTTGAACATTTGCATAAATTTGTACTCAGAAATTTTTCTTGATTGATCATTTTTGAAGTTACCCTTAAGAACAAGTAGTTTTAGATCTTGCATGCTAACACAGAAATATCATCAAATACAAGACCAATTTTCCTGTGAGTCATCCAATGTTGTATACATGATACGCTGCATGAAATGCCCCTCAAGAGGAATCTATATAGGAGAAACAGGACAAAAACTGCGCACAAGAATGAACCATCACCGCTTTAAAATCAATGAAGGTAAAATGGACACACCAGTGGGCCAACACTTCTGTGAACCAGGACACAGCATGCAAGATCTAAAAGTACTTGTTCTTAAGGGTAACTTCAAAAATGATCAATCAAGAAAAATTTCTGAGTACAAATTTATGCAAATGTTCAAGACATTAACAGAAGGTTTAAATTGTGGAACAGCGTTCATGACACCTTATGTAACATGATTGATTTGGCTTCATGATCTTCAGAAACCTGCTGGATTTCATGTATGGTTGCACTAACTCACTGGCTCCAGCCTGCTGATCACCTGACATCTAACGGATAAACAGTAACCAGCACAACTGTCATCTTCGTGTTTACCATTTATCTGCATCAGTGTTTTACTTCAGCTAACATCTGGAAATATGCCTGAAGAAGGGGACTAGATCCCAGAAAGCTTGCATCATTTAACTCTATTAGTTAGCCATTAAAAGGTATTATTTCTTACAAAACGTTGTTTTTTTTCTACCTATATAAAAAATGTTTGGAATGATGTATGATTTTCGTTCCACTTCTCACATGTACACCACTTTGTGTTGGTCTTTCATGTGAAATTCCAATAAAATTGCTTCAGGTTTGTGGCAGTAATGTGACAAAATGTGGAAAACTACAAGGGGGCCGAATACCTTTGCAACCCACTGTATGTCCATACACTGCTACAGATGAACATTCACAATCAATCTCTCGGCTGACTTTAGCCTTTGATATTTATCGGAATGTGATTCTTCTTTTACTCAATTTTATTGAACTATATGTTTGGTTGGTTGCAACATCTGCAGGCCATACAAATACAATTCTGCAAAATTGCAACACATTCATGGTTTAAAATGCATAATGGAAATAAAAGAACTGGAATCCCTAGCTGGGGACCTACAACAATAATATACCCCTAAACAGTGAGTGAGAGATATACTGAAATTATATATGGAAAATAGGCAGAGTAACAGGAAGAAGAAGGGAAAAAGAAGAAAAGGGTAGATAGGTAGGTAGGCAGGTAGGTAGGTAGGTAGAAGAATAGAGTTATGGTTACATGTGAGGTAATCAAATAAAGCAAACATAAGATTCTAAGTAATGTTCCAGTCAGTTTGTTTATGAAGAACTCCATACAACTCAATACTTAATGCTACAAATGATCCCCCGTCTATCTGCCCGTTAATGCAAGATGGCAGCCATATCTGGAGGACAGTTTCCAGATCCTCGGGGAGTGGCTGTGCGGGCACAGGATGTCTGCGGGGGGGGTGGAGCCTCGGGGAGTGGCTACGCAGGCACAGGACGACTGCAGGGGGGGTGGAGCCTCGGGGAGTGGCTGCGCGGGCGCAGGATGTCTGCGGGGGGGGGGGGAGAGGTGGTGGAGCCTCGGGAGTGGCTGCGTGGGCACAGGACGTCTGCGGGGGGGTGGAGCCTTGGGGAGTGGCTGCGCGGGCACAGGACGTCTGCGGGGGGGTGGAGCCTCGGGGAGTGGCTACACGAACACAGGATGCCTGCGGGGGACCATTAGAAGCCCGGGGTAAGTTCAACCCATTTTCCCCCGACCCCCCCCCCCCTACAGTATCCCTTTAACCAGGGGCAAGGTATTGTATATGAAACACTATGTGAATTGTCAAACCAGTAATGTGGTCTATATGATCACTTGTAATATTTGCAACTTACAATATATTATTATTATTATTATTGATTTATAAAGCGCCAACATATTCCGTGGCGCTGTTATATATTGGCTGCACTACTCACTCTTTACATAAGCAAAATTCTGAGCATTATAATGGCCCTAATTTATGTCTGGATGGTACTGCGATCATTACAAACCTTTCACGTGTGTCCAAGCATTTCCTGCAGGTTCACAGTGGAGACATAACAGCATTCAGATTCCAGGGGGTGGAGACGGGGGTGTGGTCAGCCAGAGGTGGTGACTTACACAGGATCCTTCTCAAGCCAGAGGCCTTTTAGTTTTGGCAGCTTGGGACACGTGTCCCACAAGGAATGGATAGACGGTGGGATCTTAGTCTAGTATATGATGTAACAGTTTAACTGGATTTTATTTCAGATTTGTTCCTGTTGTTTTTCTATGAATGAAATCCTTATGCAACTACCATATATACTCGCAAGCAAGCCGACTCGCATATAAGCCGACCCCCCAACTTTTACCTGAAAAACCAGGGAAAAATGATTGACCCTCATATAAGCCGGGGGTAGGAAATGCTGGCCGCATGATCCCCCCCAGTGTGTCCCAGTATAGCTAGTATAGTGCCCAGTATGGGTAGGTAGTGCCCTAGTATAGCTAGTAAAGTGCCCAGTATAGTGCCCAGTATGGGTAGGTAGTGCCCCAGTATAGCTAGTATAGTGCTCAGTATAGTGCCCAGTATGGGTAGGTAGTGCCCTAGTATAGCTAGTAAAGTGCCCAGTATAGTGCCCAGTATGGGTAGGTAGTGCCCTAGTATAGCTAGTAAAGTGCCCAGTATAGTGCCCAGTATGGGTAGGTAGTGCCCTAGTATAGCTAGTATAGTGCCCAGTATAGCTAGTATAGTGCCCCAGTATAGCTAGTATAGTGCCCCAGTATAGCTAGTATAGTGCCCCAGTATAGCTAGTATAGTGCCCCAGTATAGCTAGTATAGTGCCCAGTATAGCTAGTATAGTGCCCAGTATAGTGCCCAGTATGGGTAGGTAGTGCCCAGTATAGCTAGTATAGTGCCCAGTATAGCTAGTATAGTGCCCCAGTATAGCTAGTATAGTGCCCCAGTAAAGCTAGTATAGTGCCCAGTATAGCTAGTATAGTGCCCCAGTATAGCTAGTATAGTGCCCAGTATGGGTAGTATAGTGCCCCAGTATAGCTAGTATAGTGCCCAGTATGGGTAGGTAGTGCCCCAGTATATCTAGTACAGTGCCCAGTATAGATAGGTAGTGCCCCCTCCTCTTCCCCCCCCCCCCACCCTGCGGCCGCCGCTATTACCTGAGCCACCGGCGCCGCATCTTCTATTATTCCCCTCTCCGCTCGTAAAAGTAATTCACAGCAGCGCGCCCCACGGCGGCTGCCGTGATGACGAGGCAGGAAACCATAGAGAGAGAGAGCGGTTCCCATAGCTACAGGAAGCGGCTCTCTCTCTATGGTTTCCTGCTTCATCATCACAGCAGCCGCCGTGGGGCGCGCTGCTGGAAATTACTTTTACGAGCGGAGAGGGGAATAATAGAAGATGCGGCGCCGGCTCAGGTAATAGCGGGGGGGGGCGCGGACCACAGGTGACTCGCAAGCAAGCC
The DNA here is from genome assembly GCF_040937935.1 of Hyperolius riggenbachi. Lineage (NCBI taxonomy): Eukaryota > Metazoa > Chordata > Amphibia > Anura > Hyperoliidae > Hyperolius > Hyperolius riggenbachi. The sequence continues at coordinate 319,981,216 of NC_090652.1, forward strand.
GACCCCCCAACTTTTGACCCCCTTTTTGGGGGTCAAAAATTCGGCTTGCTTGCGAGTATATACAGTAAGTTATAATCTATGACTGCTGCTTCTAACACATGGAGTGCATTTGAGTTTTCTCTGTTTTTGTGGCTATTTATGGAGATACTTAATTTTAAATAGATTTGCATGATATGGTAATTTTATTGTGTTATATTAATTGTGTAGTATCCCTTTATAGGGACTCCGAGCAGTGCAGTAACTATGGAAAGATGCATATCATTTTAAAGCTCTCTTTCTCCTCTTTCCAATGATATATAAACCGCCGCCCTACGCCATTTAGTTTTCGCTATTTTCGCGATTGAAATTGCAGCGGCCGCGATTTCGATCCCGAAAATAGAGAAAACTAAAAGGCGTAGGGTGACGATTTAGGTGTCGTCAGAAAAATGATATCCATCTTTCCATAGTTACATTGTATTACACAGGACGACTTTTTCTCAAAGTCAGCAGCTCCATTCAGCAGAAAAAGTCGGCCTGTGTAATACAATGTAACTATGGAAAGATGGATATCATTTTAAAGCTCTCTTTCTCCTCTTTCTGGCCGCTGCCATTTCAATCGCGAAAATAGCCAAAACTAAAAGGCGCAGGGCCGCGGTTTATATATCATTGGAAAGAGGAGAAAGAGAGCTTTCAAATGATATGCATCTTTCCATAGTTTCTGCACTGCTCGGAGTCCCTTTAAGGCTGCTGGGATGCCCATGGTGGGCGGATCTCACCTGCCTATTTAGACTGTGTGCATTTACCTGTAAGCTATGACTAAGGAGTCATGTTTGCTCTGATACGAGTGAGCTTTTGATGTTTTGTCCATTGATGTCCCAATACAAATTGGACTTTTAACCGATCTCACAGTGCAGCAGTATATCTTCCTTACAACGATTGTCAGTTGACTGTATTTACACCCCAAGTCGGCAGCTGCCCACCTCAGAAGCTCAGAGCGCTTTAAATTGTAATGTTGAAAAGTGCCATATAAAATGTAGTGTCTGATTTTGTTCTTTTCTTTTATAGATTTTTACTTCAGTTACAGCAAGTTTACCAACTGACATATACAACAAGACTTTGAGGGGAAATATGGCAGAGATGTTTCCAGGCGTCGCTGTGAAAGAATCTTCTGATGGTGCATTGGTGAAGGGAACATTCATGCAAATAGATGCCGTGCATAGCTATCTGCAGCAGGAACTAAGTGGGGAGATGCGTTCAGCCACACAGAGTGAGGAGAGTGGCCAGGAGATGAAGACAGACCATGTGTGCGTCCCAACAGCACTATGTGACTATGTTATGGAGGTTTACCAAATGAAAGTGCAAGACATGGAGGGACGATATAAAGTGAAGCTTGTCCCTGAACCCAGAGAAGATGGGACCACATATATAAAGTTCATTCCTCAGGGACCGGGTTCCTCAGTTGAGGCAGCCAAGGAGAGGTTTACTGAGAAGGTGCAGACCACCATGAATGACTGGTGCCAGGAGACTGTGGATTCCTCCTCTGCCCTCTTGCCATTCTCTGACATCAAACAATGCCTGAGATCCCAGTTCAGTAACCTCCTGGTGATAGAGGAAGGGAAGAAGATCATTCTGCGTGGCCCTAAGGAGGAATTATTCCAGGCAAAGAAGTGTTTAGAGAAAGGCCAGTATGAACCAGCTCATCCTCCGAGACCTGAACCAGCTCATCCTCCGAGACCTGAACCAGCTCATCCTCCGAGGCCTGAACCAGCTCATCCTCCGAGGCCTGTGTCCATCTCCAACAGGGACATGAAGACTGAGATCCCGGTTGATGCGAGGCACTTGGATATCCTGAGGAAATTAAAGCACCAGGAAATCTGTGACATTGAGAAGAAATATAATGTGATGTTGGCAGAGAAAAAAGAAAAGAATGGTATTATCACATTCAGACCTGTAAATGGGTCCCCTGACCTTTCCCCCCACGCAGCTCACAGCTTCATCACTCTTCTGCAGAAAACCTTCTTCAATATTAAGCAGAAAGTAATATCTGTAAAGTCTGATGTCTCCCAAGACCAGGTCAGTGTTCTGGAGGAGCAGCTGAAGATGGGAGGAGTAAATGTCATCATGATATATTCAACGGGTTCTGTGGCTATTATTGGCCATACAAGCCACATCGCCTTTGCCGAAGAGATGCTCACTGGCCACCAGAAGCTAGGCAGAGCTCCAGCAGTGGCTCCCCCTAAAGGTAACACTGAGGAGCCAATGGACACCAGTGATTCTGCCAGCAGTAAACCAAAACCAGAAGAAGAAGAAGATAAGTGTCCAGTCTGTCAGTATGAGATAAAAGATAAGGTGACATTTCCAAAGTGCAAGCACGGCTACTGTAGGCCATGTCTAAAGGCACTCATGTCCCATAAGCCCGTGTGTGCGATATGTGGGGTCGCCAGTGGGGAGGTCAGAGGAAACCAGCCAGAGGGAACTATGACCTGGAGAACATCTAGTTTCAACCTGTCAGGGTTTCCTGGATGTGGGACCATAGAGATTTCCTACAGTTTCCCAAGTGGCACCCAGAAGGTGAGTCATGATCAGAATAACTGTGAAAGCCATTCACTTATCCTGATATGATTTTGTACTCAGGTTTGATTTGACGTTTGGTGCAGCGTAGACAGCCACTCCCCAGCCACCAATCACACCATTTGTTTTCTGATGGGTCATCATTGTTTGTAGTTTTTGATCAGGTGAATACTCCATTTCTTGTACTGTAAAGACCTCTGGATAAGCAATTATTATACAGGTTGTCCCCACTTAACGAACGAGATAGGGACTGTAGGTGCGTTCCTAACCTGAATCCGTTCTTAACTTAAGTCAGAACATTCTGCCATCTCTGTCCCCTGTACCTCCTCTGTGCCTCCAGTGCCCCCCTCTGTGTCACCTCTGCCCTCTGTACCTCCTCTGTTCCCCCCTGTGCCTCCAATGCCCCCTCTGTGTCACCTCTTCACCCTGTACCTCCTCTGTGCCTCCAGTGTCCCCCTCTGTTTCACCTCTGCCCTCTGTATCTCCTCTGTGCCTTCAGTGTCCCCCTCTGTGTCCCCTCTTCCCCCAGTACCTCCTCTGTGCCTCCAGTGTCCCCCTCTGTATCATCTCTGCCCTCTGTATCTGCTTATACAAGTTTAAAAGCCATTTTTACTTTGACATTTTTTTAACCGATTTTCTCCAGTCCGAAGTCCAATTTGAAACTTTTTTTTTTTTTTTTGATTTGCTCCCATGGAAACACTGAATCCATGCCGTTCGTATCGGCGGGTCGTTCGTAAGTCGGGCACTACCTGTACTCTGAATGCTACACGATAGGTATGCATTTCCACGATAGGTATGCATTTCCAGAAGTGGACAGAAATTATAGCATCTGTTCACCCAAACCGTTGTTCCATCTATTGATCTGATCCTCAAAACTTTTATCTGATTTTTTTTTTTTTGGGGGGGGGGGCTTCTTCAAGTCTTCAAGTTATAGTTTTAGGTTTGTAGTTTTAGTTAAAGCAGAACTCTGGGCAGAAAACAAAATGGCAGCAGATTTCCCTCATCCCTCCTTATTGTATATCTATATGTAACGATATGTTCCTTCCATTGCCTGCAGTCAGCACAAAAGCTGGAGGTCAGGTGACCGCTTGCTGCATTTCCAACTACTTCCTGAATGTGGTCCCTGACACATGATAATGGTGCAGCTCCTGTTTATCTTTATGGGTCTTTGGTGCAGGTCTATAAGTCAGAATGAGCAGGATGCCTCCATGTGACAGCCAGCATATACCCAGATTTTAAGGAAATTGGCATACATTTAAAGCAAGTCTGAAGCAAAAATAAACTTGCGTAAAATGAATTGTATGTGTAGTACGGATAATTACCAGAACATTAGTAAAGAAGAGAGTCTCATATTAATTTTTTTTTTCAGTTATATAGCTTTTTTTTCTTTCTTTTTTTTTATAACATTGCATCAGTCTGTCATATTTGCAGTTTACAAGCCACACACGGTCTTATTTAAATGTGACATTTTTTTATTGAATTTTTCAAAGCAATGTACATTAACCACTTGAGGACCGCAGTGTTAACCCCCCTAGTGACCAGGCCATTTTTAGTAAAATAGGCCACTGCGGCTTTAAGGCCAAGCACACAAGTGATCCCCCCTTCTTTTCAGCCTATCACAGGGGATCGTTTCCCTGTGTCCTAGAGGGACAGCCGTCTCATGCGGCTATCCCCAGTACAGCTGTAACAACCAACTCACGTACCTGAAGGCTGGAGTCTAGTGCAGGGATAACAGCGGCTTATGCGGCTCACCACACAGAACCTCTGGGTTTGGAACAGAGTCTCTATGGAGCAAGGGGCAGAAGCGCTGACAGTTGACAGACGCTTCCGCGAGCTGAGTAAGGTGGTGCAATAACTCAGCAACCTGAAATGGCAAGTCCTTGGCACAGATCCGGGTCTAGCAACAAGACAGGTCCTCTTCCAATCCGAGTCGGGTATCAAGGCGGGTAGTCGTCCAGGCAAAGGCTGGCAGCAGAGCGGATAGTCAGACGGGCAGAGGTCGGCAACGAGGCGGGTAGTCAGGCAGGCAGAGGTCGGCAACGAGGCGGGTAGTCAGGCAGGCAGAGGTCGGCAACGAGAATCAATCAACAGGAACAGGTTCAGCAGGACGGGTCACACAGGAAACTTGCTGCAATACCACAGCACCAGGCAATGCACTCTGAGGCCTTTTATAGGCCATTTGACCTTACTGCGCATGCGCAATGACGCACGCGCACTGCCGCGCACGTACTGCACTACGGCGCACGCGCGCAACACGCAACGCCATCGCGCGATGCACAATGCCGTACGCGCATGCGCATGACAACGCGCGCACCAAAATGTGCACGCGCGCATGCGCACAAGCCAATCACCCGCACACACAGCAACAGGCTGGAAGAGAGGTATACACAGGACAAAACCCCGCGCGTGTACGCGCACAGCACGCAGACCCCTACACCTCCCGATGCAGAGGACCACTATGCCGCACACGACCCGCACGGGCACACACCGCCAGCACTCCCTTTCTGAGAGTACGACGGCATGCCCCGAGATGCCCCCGGACACCCGAACGTGCCAGCCACCCAGGCCTTACTGGTGAGTGACCATGACAATGCCCCCCCCTAAGGAGCAGCCTCCGGATGCCTTCAGGTGCAGGCTTAGCAGGATATTTCCGATGAAAGTTCTTTATCAAACGATCAGCATGGACATTAATGGCTGGTTCCCATGTGTTGTCTTCAATGCCATACCCCCTCCACTTGATGAGGTACTGTACTTGCCTGCCTCTCTTCCTGGAGTCCAAAACGGATTCTACTTCATACTCTTCTTCATCTTCCAGTATAATGGGTGGCAGAGGAGTAGGTACCTGGCCAGGAAAGGGATCCGGACTCACGGGTTTTAATAAGGAAACATGAAAGACTGGATGAATCTTATAAGCTGTAGGTAAAGTTAACTTATATGCCACCGTACTTATCTTCTTACAGACTGGAAAAGGTCCAATGAACTTAGGGCTCAACTTTCGAGAAGGACCAGGAAGCCTTAGATTAGCCGTAGACAGCCACACCATATCCCCTTCCTTCAATAATAATTCCCCTCTTCTATGCAGATCAGCTTTCTCCTTAAATCGTTCCTGAGCTTTGGCCATGTTCTCCTTTAAAAGTTCATTGTTCTGGATAATTGCTTCCGCCAATGAATCTGCAGCAGGGACTGCGGTCTCGTTTTCTATACTTGGTGAGAAGGTTGGATGAAACCCATAATTTGAAAAAAATGGGGATTGATTGATTGATTGATGTATAGCATTGTTGTATGCAAATTCAGCCAAGGGCAGAAACTGTACCCAATCGTCCTGGGAATAGTTAGTAAAGCACCTCAAGTACTGCTCCAAGGTCTGGTTTGTACGTTCAGTCTGGCCGTTGGACTGTGGATGGTAGGCAGAAGAAAAAAACAATTCGATCTTTAGTAACTTACATAAGGCAGTCCAGAATCTTGAGGTAAACTGTACCCCTCTATCAGATACGATATCATGAGGAATACCGTGTAAACGTATGATCTCCTTGATGAACACTGTTGCTGTAGTCTTAGCCGTAGGTGTACCTCTCATAGGGATAAAATGAGCCATCTTGGAGAGACGGTCCACCACCACCAAGATTGAGTTAAATTCTTCAGAAGTTGGAAGCTCCACAATAAAATCCATGGAGATGGAATACCAAGGCCTAGGCGGAACAGGTAAAGGTTTGAGTAGACCCCAAGGTTTAAGCTTTGACCCTTTACAGCGGTTACAGGTAAGACAGGATGCTACATATCTCTTGCAGTCCTTCTTCAGCCCTGGCCACCAATATGTTCTCAGGACCAATTCAGCTGTTTTGTGGCCACCGAAATGCCCTGCCAGCTGATGATCGTGACAGATTCTAAGAATTGCTGGCCTGAATTTTTCTGGAATAAACATTTTATCTTTGAAGAACCAAAGCCCATTCTTGGAAAGTAATTTTGGTTGGACATTACTACGTGGGGGTACGTTTTCCTGCTGAATTTCTTTAATTAAAGTAGACTGGAGTAACAGGAAATGCTGACTTGATAAAATCGTATCAGGTATGTCTTGGTTAGAATCTTCAGGAAACATACGGGATAACGCGTCTGGTTTCCCATTCTTGCACCCCGGCCTATACGTGATGTGGAAGGAAAACCTGGAGAAAAAAAGTGCCCATCTTGCCTGTCGTGGATTCAACCTTTTTGCCGTCTTTAAATATTCTAGATTCCGATGGTCTGTAAATATCAGAATAGGATTCGCTGCCCCTTCCAACAAGTATCTCCATTCCTCCAGTGCATCTTTGATGGCCAGTAGCTCTCTTTCTCCTACATCATAGTTTCTCTCGGCTGAAGATAATTTGCGAGAAAAGAATGCTACTGGATGCATTAGCATCTTGGGGCCTTGTCTTTGAGAAAGAATTGCGCCCACCGCGGAATCAGACGCATCCACCTCCAGAATGAATGGTAAAGCGGGATCTGCATGCTTCAGTACTGGGGCTGACGTGAACATTCTTTTCAACTTTGTAAAGGCAACCTGAGCTTCTTGACTCCAGTAGAACTTCTTTTGTTGTTTCGTGAGTTGTGTTAAAGGTAATACAATAGAGGAAAAGTCCTTGATAAATCTTCTATAAAAATTCGCAAAACCCAAAAATCTTTGAACCCCCTTTCTGTCTACTGGAGCAGGCCAATCCAGTATTGCCTGAATCTTGTGGGGGTCCATTGAGAATCCATCAGCAGAGATGATTAATCCCAGGAATTGGATTATGTCCTTGTGGAATTCACATTTTTCCAGTTTCACGTAGAGTTTATGCTGCCTCAATCTACCCAAGACCATCCTAACTTGATCTATATGTTCATCTTCAGATATAGAAAAAATTAGTATGTCATCAAGATACACTATAATAAAGTGGTCAATCATATCTTTAAAAATATCATTAACAAAGTGCTGAAATGTTGCCGGAGCATTGCACAGTCCAAATGGCATCACCAGATACTCGAAATGTCCGTAGCGAGAGCGGAATGCGGTTTTCCATTCGTCACCAGCACGAATTCTTATTAGGTTATATGCTCCTCTCAGATCAAGTTTAGTAAAAATTCTTGCTTCTTTTAATCTTTGAAACAGTTCAGGCACCAGAGGTAGAGGGTAGCGATTTTTAACTGTAACTTTATTTAGTTCACGGTAATCTACACACGGGCGTAGAGAGCCATCCTTTTTCTCGACGAAAAAGATTCCCGCCCCGGCTGGGGATCTGGATGGGCGGATAAATCCTTTTTCCAGGTTCTCATGGATATATTTTTTGAGGGTCTCCTGTTCAGGGTCGGATAATGGGAACATTCGACCAAAAGGAACTGGGGCTCCTGGTACCAGGTCTATTGGACAGTCGTATGGACGATGTGGGGGTAACTGATCAGCCTTTTTCTTGTCAAAGACATCTTGAAAGTGATGGTAACAGGCAGGAATCTGATCCAGGTCTATTGACATGTTTAGTAGAGGCCCAGAAGAGGCAGTGTTTTCTAAGTTACAGTGCTCTCCACAGTAAGTTGATGGGAATGAAACTAAGCCCGTGGACCAATCAATGGAAGGATTGTGTGCCCTAAGCCAAGGGAAACCAAGAATGACAGGATACAAGGGAGATGACACTACATCAAAACGGATAAACTCCTGATGGGATGGTGATATGATGGACAGTATAGGTGGGGTTTCAGAGATAACAGGTCCAGAACTGATGGAGGATCCATCAGCCAGATGAATGTGTAATGGTTCTTTACGGTTTTGCAGAGGGAACTGATGTCTAGATGCAAAGGCTGAGTCCAGAAAACAGCTGCAGGCTCCAGAGTCTATGATAGCGGTGGTGTTAAGGATTCTTCCTGGGAGCTGAAATGAAATCGAGACAAAACAGTAATTAGTAGAACTGCGGGGTGCTTCAGGGATATGGGTGGTATTGGGACTTGTCTTACCCGCAGGCTTCACAGGACATGTTCTTACGAAGTGCCCAGCCGTGCCACAGTATAGACAGAGATTCTCTCTACGGCGGCGTTGACGTTCTTCAGGTGTTAACGGGGGGCGAATCAGGCCTAATTGCATAGGCTCAGGGGTATCAAATGATTGGGCTGAAGGAGCAGGTGAAGACATGGCCGCAGGGCTCCAGAAGACTTGACTTCCGCTACTTTTTTCCAGTTGGCGTTCTCGAAAACGCCGATCCAATTGGATAGCCAGTTTAATCAACTCTTCCAAAGTTCCAGGGATTCCAATCCGAGCTAACTCATCCTTAAGACCTTCAGATAACCCTTTTCGAAAACAACAGAGCAATGCAGACTCATTCCACGAGACATCCGCAGCCCACCGACGAAATTCTGAAGTATATTCCTCGACTGATTTACGTCCCTGTCGGAGGTTCAGGAGTATAGCTTCCGCGGTGGCTCGGCGTTGTGGGTCATCATATAATACCGCCATTGCTTCAAAGAAAGTTGCCATAGACCTCAATGAAGGATCCTCTTTCTCCATAAGATGATGGGCCCATGATTGTGGTTCTCCCGTGAGTAGTGAAATAATAAATCCTACTTTGGTGGTTTCAGCAGCAAAAGTACGGGGTTGAAGGGCGAAATACAGTTCACAGGCATGGCGGAAGGCACGAAATTTGATGCGTTCTCCTGAAAATCTTTCGGGCATAGGTACACGGGGTTCTGGAGCAAGAGCAGATGCAGCTGGAGGATCAGGGGGTGGTGGACCTTGGGCTGCTGCTGGAGGAACAGGAGCTGATGTAGCTGGCTGATGTGTTATTTCATGCAGTCTTCCTTCTAAACGGGTATATCCTTCTTGTAACTCCTTGAAAGCCTCCGTCAGGGTAGCCATTTGTTTGTATAGGGTGTTCAAGACACTAGCTGTATCCCCAGACTCCATTTGAGTGGCTGTGGTATTTTGTAACAACCAACTCACGTACCTGAAGGCTGGAGTCTAGTGCAGGGATAACAGCGGCTTATGCGGCTCACCACACAGAACCTCTGGGTTTGGAACAGAGTCTCTATGGAGCAAGGGGCAGAAGCGCTGACAGTTGACAGACGCTTCCGCGAGCTGAGTAAGGTGGTGCAATAACTCAGCAACCTGAAATGGCAAGTCCTTGGCACAGATCCGGGTCTAGCAACAAGACAGGTCCTCTTCCAATCCGAGTCGGGTATCAAGGCGGGTAGTCGTCCAGGCAAAGGCTGGCAGCAGAGCGGATAGTCAGACGGGCAGAGGTCGGCAACGAGGCGGGTAGTCAGGCAGGCAGAGGTCGGCAACGAGGCGGGTAGTCAGGCAGGCAGAGGTCGGCAACGAGGCGGGTAGTCAGGCAGGCAGAGGTCGGCAACGAGAATCAATCAACAGGAACAGGTTCAGCAGGACGGGTCACATAGGAAACTTGCTGCAATACCACAGCACCAGGCAATGCACTCTGAGGCCTTTTATAGGCCATTTGACCTTACTGCGCATGCGCAATGACGCACGCGCGCAACGCGCACTGCCGCGCACGTACTGCACTACGGCGCACGCGCGCAACACGCAACGCCATCGCGCGATGCACAATGCCGTACGCGCATGCGCATGACAACGCGCGCACGCGCACCAAAATGTGCACGCGCGCATGCGCACAAGCCAATCACCCGCACACACAGCAACAGGCTGGAAGAGAGGTATACACAGGACAAAACCCCGCGCGTGTACGCGCACAGCACGCAGACCCCTACACCTCCCGATGCAGAGGACCACTATGCCGCACACGACCCGCACGGGCACACACCGCCAGCACTCCCTTTCTGAGAGTACGACGGCATGCCCCGAGATGCCCCCGGACACCCGAACGTGCCAGCCACCCAGGCCTTACTGGTGAGTGACCATGACAACAGCACTGCTGCGGATCGCAGCGCTGTACAAAGTAATTAGACGGCGTTTCGCCGTCTAAGTCTTCCAAGCGGCAATCGCCGCTCTGAGACTGTCCGCCCCACCCCCCGAGCAGAAGATGCACGCGCAGCGTGCGCGTGATCTCCTGCTAGCCCCATAGACGGCCATTCACGCCAATGGGCGTGGAGTGGTCCTGGGGCAGCCGCACTGCTCACGCCAATTGCCGTGGAGCAGTCGGCAACTGGTTAATAGCAAAACAAGGGTTCAAATTAGTTTACATTTTATATAAATAACCAACAAAATATCATAGAAAAATTACGGAAAGCAAGTATACAGTTTGTAAGTTAGGTTAAATAGTGAACCAAGGCTATATGTATCATCAATCAGCAAATCAAATAATTCTAATTATTAATGTTCTAAGTGGGTAACAAAATCAACAAAAGAACAATGTAGAAGCATTATGTAGAACAGTTGTTTATCATAAAAATAAATAACTGAATAAAAGGATATCTCTATGCATATCGTTTCCAACTCAAAGTTAACTAAAATTCAAAATGCCACATATACAGGTTCTTCTCCAAAAATTAGCATATTGTGATAAAGTTCATTATTTTCTGTAATGTACTGATAAACATTAGACTTTCATATATTTTAGATTCATTACACACAACTGAAGTAGTTCAAGCCTTTTATTGTTTTAATATTGATGATTTTGGCATGCAGCTCATGAAAACCCAAATTTCCTATCTCAAAAAATTAGCATATCATGAAAAGGTTCTCTAATCATCTGACTCAACTAATTATCTCTAATCACCTGCAAAAGATTCCTGAGGCTTTTAAAAACTTCCAGCCTGGTTCATTACTCAAAACCGCAATCATGGGTAAGACTGCCGACCTGACTGCTGTCCAGAAGGCCATCATTGACACCCTCAAGCAAGAGGGTAAGGCACAGAAAGACATTTCTGGACTAATAGGCTGTTCCCAGAGTGCTCTATCAAGGCACCTCAGTGGGAAGTCTGTGGGAAGGAAAAAGTGTGGCAGAAAACGCTGCACAACGAGAAGAGGTGACCGGACCCTGAGGAAGATTGTGGAGAAGGACCGATTCCAGACCTTGGGGGACCTGCAGAAGCAGTGGACTGAGTCTGGAGTAGAATCATCCAGTGCCACCGTGTACAGGCGTGTGCAGGAAATGGGCTACAGGTGCCGCATTCCCCAGGTCAAGCCACTTTTGAACCAGAAACAGCGGCAGAAGCGCCTGACCTGGGCTACAGAGAAGCAGCACTGGACTGTTGCTCAGTGGTCCAAAGTACTTTTTTTGGATGAAAGCAACTTTTACATGTCATTCGGAAATCAAGGTGCCAGAGTCTGGAGGAAGACTGGGGAGAGGGAAATGCCAAAATGCCTGAAGTCCAGTGTCAAGTACCCACAGTCAGTGATGGTCTGGGGTGCCATGTCAGCTGCTGGTGTTGGTCCACTGTGTTTTATCAAGGGCAGGGTCAATGCAGCTAGCTATCAGGAGATTTTGGAGCACTTCATGCTTCCATCTGCTGAAAAGCTTTATGGAGATGAAGATTTTATTTTTCAGCACGACCTGGCACCAGTGTTGCCAAGCGTCCGTCAATTCACGGACAGTCCGTAAAAAATGAGGCAAAATAGCCCCGTCCGTACTGTCCGTATTTATGCAGTGTGTGTCCGTTTAAATGTGCCTGCGTCCCATTGTGATGTACTGCAGCTCCTCCCTCTTGCTGCAAAACATCACTCAGCCTCACTCATCACAGCCAGTAAGATCGCTTCTCTCTCTCCTAGCGTCCTCTAGCGTGTCTGGCTCCGCCTCCAGCTGCCTCCTACCTCGTGGCATTCTTCAGGAATCTGGAACAGCATGTGCGCAGACAAGTGAGTCACAATCAGGCTCACTACACCTCGGAGCGGCTGGCCAGCATGCAGCACAGTAGGTGGCTCAGTAAATGCTGTCGCTCCTGTCCTCACATTCCATTGGGGCTGCTCTGGCTGGCAGCTGTCTGTGACCACTGACCAGGTCACATATAGGCCATTCATGTCTACATCAAATGCAGAGCAAATTCACAGTTCCCTCCATTCAGGGGTTTTCTGCTGCAGTGTCTGTGAGGTGAGGAACAGTTCACTGCTAAATGAATGAAAAGAGAATATATATACACATTCAGGGACATGAGCGTATCTTCTGTCTGACAGGCAACCATGGACTGTAAACAATCGGCAAGGCTTATTTATTATTTATCTAGTGCCAATATTTTCAGCAGTGCTTTACAGAGTACATAGTCATGTCACTGACTGTCCTCAGAGGAGCTCACACTCTAATCCTACCATAGTCATAGCCTAATGTCCTACCATATTATTACTATGTATTTATATAGCACTGACATCTCCTGCAGCACATTACAGAGTACATAGTCATGTCACTGACTGTGCTCAGAGGAGCTCACACTCTAATCCTACCATAGTCATAGTCTAATGTCCTATCATATTATTATTATGTATTTATATAGCACTGACATCTCCTGCAGCACATTACATAGTACATAGTCATGTCACTGACTGTCCTCAGAGGAGCTCACAATCTAATGCTATCATAGTCATAGTCTAATGTCCTACCATATTATTATTATGTATTTATATAGCACTGACATCCTCTGCAGCACTTTACAGAGTACATAGTCATGTCACTGACTGTCCTCAGAGGAGCTCACATTCTAATCCTACCATAGTCATAGTCTAATGTCCTACCATATTATTATTATGTATTTATATAGCACTGACATCTTCTGCAGCACATTACAGAGTACATAGTCATGTCACTGACTGTCCTCAGAGGAGCTCACACTCTAATCCTACCATAGTCATAGTCTAATGTCCTACCATATTATTATTATTATGTATTTATATAGCACTGACATCTTCTGCAGCACATTACAGAGTACATAGTCATGTCACTGACTGTCCTCAGAGGAGCTCACACTCTAATCCTACCATAGTCATAGTCTAATGTCCTAACATATTATTATGTATTTATATAGCACTGACATCTTCTGCAGCACATTACAGAGTACGTAGTCATGTCACTGATTGTCCTCAGAGAAGCTCACTACCTTATCCTACCATAGTCATAGTCTAATGTACTACCATATTATTATTATGTATTTATATAGCACTGACATCTTCTGCAGCACATTACAGAGTACGTAGTCATGTCACTGATTGTCCTCAGAGGAGCTCACTACCTAATCCCTATCATAGTCATAGCCTAATATCTTACCATATTACTATGATGTAGCGTATAACACATTTCTTTTATGGGGAAACAATTTCCCTCAGTTCAGGAGGGCTGTTTCACATGAGCTTTATTCAGTAATCACCTGCTTCAGCTATCTTTCTTTTTCCCAAAATTCACAATAAGTTCTCTAAAAAGCCCGCTATTGACTCCGCCCTTGACTCCACCCCCTGTCCGTCCAAAATTTGGGGTGTCCAGATTTTTTTACTATTTTGTCCAGGAAAAATGAGAAATTGGGTTGGCAACCCTGCCTGGCACCTGCTCACAGTGCCAAAACCACTGGTAAATGGTTTACTGACCATGGCATTACTGTGCTCAATTGGCCTGCCAACTCTCCTGACCTAAACCCCATAGAGAATCTGTGGGATATTGTGAAGAGAAAGTTGAGACGCAAGACACAACACTCTGGATGAGCTTAAGGCCGCTATCGAAGCATCCTGGGCCTCCATAACACCTGAGCAGTGCCACAGGCTGATTGCCTCCATGCCACACCGTATTGAAGCAGTAATTTCTGCAAAAGGATTCCCGACCAAGTATTGAGTGCATAACTGAACATAATTATTTGAAGGTTGATTTTTTTTGTTTTAAAAACACTTTTATTTTATTGGTCGGATGAAATATGCAATTTTTTTGACATAGGAATTTTGGGTTTTCATGAGCTGTATGTGTAACGATCGGTGTAACACAGAGAGGGTCTGATTACCGGTTATCTGCAGTATCACCGAGAATACAGATATATACCCGATTATTGATGATCTGCAGTATCACCGATAATCAGATATATCTCTAACCTCTGGACACCTGAGTAATAAGAGTGTTTGGTGCAACAGTAATACTTTGAGGATGGCACCTGGGGAGCAGGTGCAAGGCAGTAAGGATTACTGCACAGATAACAGATTCCTTCCACTAGCCTGAGACTCTCCCGAGGGAGGGGTCAGACTGGAAGTAGGAAGGACCAGAGCGTGAGTGACACCAAGGGAGGATGTCACTGACAGATCTGTGAACTATCTCTTAGCTGGGGAGATAGTTCTCGAGGTCGGACGAGCCAGGTCGGCAACAGACAGACAGATCAGGTACAGAGACAGGAGACAGAGGCGGAATCCTAAGACAGGCAGAGTTTGGCAACAGAGTATCGAAGTACTAAATCAGAGATCAGAAGAATAGTCAGGGAAGCAGAAGGTCATAACAAATAATCAACAATGCCTAGTCTTGGGTGTGAGCTCCTTGATCATCTACACCCTGGAACTAGCCTAAGAATAACTAGATGGTAAAGCTAATTCCTAATCTGAGGTGTGAGGTCCTTGGTCATCAACACCCTGGAACTGGTCTAGAATATAACACAGATAACAAACAGAAATCCTAGTCTGAGGTGTGAGGTCCTTGGTCATCAACACCCTGGAACTGGTCTAGAGAATAACACAGATACTGACAAAAGGTCTGAGTGCTACCACGTAGTGATCGCAACGCCAGACACCAGAGAAATGACCAGCACCCAGTAAATATACCAAAGCGCTCCTCAGCGCCTCCCCTAAGTGCTGGACCAATGGGAACTGATAGATTTGTCAGCTGACCGGCCTGGTCAGCTGACACCCTTCTGTCATAAAGGCTCTGTCTCAACGCGCGCATCCTTCTAAACCTGTGTGCACTATCAGTCCCAGCCACCCCAGACATGTGTTGTAATGTATCTGCTGTGCTGAACACGGAACCTGCCGCACCGCTATCCGAGCATGTGGCGGTTTCTCCGCGTTCAGCCGCACTGATAGCTGAGGGCCCATGCATGCCACCTGCTGTGTCAGACGCGGAATCCGACGCTCTGTTCCCAGGACATGCGGCGGTACCTCCGCGCTCTGACAAGCTAGTAGATGCAGGCGCGCAAGCTGCTGTGTTGGACGCGGAATCAGCCGCCTTACTTTGAGTACCCGCGACAGCTCTTCCGCGTTTTCTCACAGTATGCCATATTAAAACAATAAAAGGCTTGAACTACTTCAGTTGTGTGTAATGAATCTAAAATATATGAAAGTCTAATGTTAATCAGAACATCAGAAAATAATGAACTTTATCACAATATGCTAATTTTTTGAGAAGGACCTGTATTTCCAGCAATTACTAGCAAATGGAAATACAAAGGCTTTTTCATGTTTTATGTGAAGAAATGAAGACATTTACAGAGAACATTTCTCACTGTGGGCATTACTATGGATGACTCTATGTTGGATGTGCTGGACACAAACAATCTTCACTGGCTATCCCCCCCCCCCCCCCTCTCTCTCTCTCTCTCTGCCTAACAGTCTAAAGCAGGGGTGCCCAATAGGTCGATCGCGATCTACTGGTAGATCGCGACCGCCTGATCGGTAGATCGTGGCCTCTTGGCCGCGTCCCATTGAATTTAGCAGCCAGCAGCTGTAGAACGCAGTTTCTGCTGCTGGCCGCTGATCGCGAAGGAGGAGAGAGCCTGGCCAATCAAGGGAGGAGAGGCGCGCAGCCATTCAGGGAAGCAGAGGCGCGCAGCCAATCAGGGGAGCAGAGGCACGCAGCCAATCAGGGGAGCAGAGGCGCGCAGCCAATCAGGGGAGGAGAGGCGCGCAGCCATTCAGGGGAGCAGAGGCACGCAGCCAATCAGGGGAGGAGAGGCGCGCAGCCATTCAGGGGAGCAGAGCAACTCCATTCACGCTGCCCACCGGAGCCTCGGCTGAGGGGGTGAATACCTGGACGCTGCCGCAGGAAGAAACCGGCCTTATACCCAGGTAACCTATACTGAAGGGACCTATACCTGGCTAACCTATACTGAAGGGACCTATACCCAGCTAACCTATACTGAAGGGACCTATACCCAGCTAACTTATACTGAAGGGACCTATACCCAGCTAACTTATACTGAAGGGACCTATACCCAGCTAACCTATACTGAAGGGACCTATACCCAGCTAACTTATACTGAAGGGACCTATACCCAGCTAACCTATACTGAAGGGACCTATACCCTGCTAACCTATACTGAAGGGACCTATACCCAGCTAACTTATACTGAAGGGACCTATACCCAGCTAACCTATACTGAAGGGACCTATACCCTGCTAACCTATACTGAAGGGACCTATACCCAGCTAACTTATACTGAAGGGACCTATACCCAGCTAACCTATACTGAAGGGACCTATACCCAGCTAACTTATACTGAAGGGACCTATACCCAGCTAACCTATACTGAAGGGACCTATACCCAGCTAACCTACACTGAAGGGACCTATACCCAGCTAACCTACACTGAAGGGACCTATACCCAGCTAACCTACACTGAAGGGACCTATACCCAGCTAACTTATACTGAAGGGACCTATACCCAGCTAACCTATACTGAAGGGACCTATACCCAGCTAACCTATACTGAAGGGACCTATACCCAGCTAACCTACACTGAAGGGACCTATACCCAGCTAACCTACACTGAAGGGACCTATACCCAGCTAACCTACACTGAAGGGACCTATACCCGGCTAACCTATACTGAAGGGACCTATACCCGGCTAACTTATACTGAAGGGACCTATACCCGGCTAACCTATACTGAAGGGACCTATACCCGGCTAACCTATACTGAAGGGACCTATACCCGGCTAACCTATACTGAAGGGACCTATACCCGGCTTACCTACACTGAAGGGACCTATACCCAGCTAACCTACACTGAAGGGACCTATACCCGGCTAACCTATACTGAAGGGACCTATACCCGGCTAACTTATACTGAAGGGACCTATACCCGGCTAACCTATACTGAAGGGACCTATACCCGGCTAACCTATACTGAAGGGACCTATACCCGGCTAACCTATACTGAAGGGACCTATACCCGGCTAACCTATACTGAAGGGACCTATACCCAGCTAACCTATACTGAAGGGACCTATACCCAGCTAACTTATACTGAAGGGACCTATACCCGGCTAACCTATACTGAAGGGACCTATACCCGGCTAACCTATACTGAAGGGACCTATACCCGGCTAACCTATACTGAAGGGACCTATACCCAGCTAACCTACACTGAAGGGACCTATACCCAGCTAACTTATACTGAAGGGACCTATACCCAGCTAACCTATACTGAAGGGACCTATACCCAGCTAACCTATACTGAAGGGACCTATACCCAGCTAACTTATACTGAAGGGACCTATACCCAGCTAACCTATACTGAAGGGACCTATACCCTGCTAACCTATACTGAAGGGACCTATACCCGGCTAACCTACACTGAAGGGACCTATACCCGGCTAACCTATACTGAAGGGACCTATACCCGGTTAACCTATACTGAAGGGACCTATACCCGGCTAACCTACACTGAAGGGACCTATACCCGGCTAACCTATACTGAAGGGACCTATACCCAGCTAACCTATACTGAAGGGACCTATACCCAGCTAACCTATACTGAAGGGACCTATACCCGGTTAACCTATACTGAAGGGACCTATACCCGGCTAACCTACACTGAAGGGACCTATACCCGGCTAACCTATACTGAAGGGACCTATACCCGGCTAACCTATACTGAAGGGACCTATACCCTGCTAACCTATACTGAAGGGACCTATACCCGGCTAACCTATACTGAAGGGACCTATACCCGGCTAACCTATACTGAAGGGACCTATACCCTGCTAACCTATACTGAAGGGACCTATACCCGGCTAACCTATACTGAAGGGAACTATACCCTGCTAACCTATACTGAAGGGACCTATACCCTGCTAACCTATACTGAAGGGACCTATACCCGGCTAACCTATACTGAAGGGACCTTTACCCGGCTAACCTATACTGAAGGGACCTATACCCGGCTAACCTATACTGAAGGGACCTATACCCAGCTAACCTATACTGAAGGGACCTATACCCGGCTAACCTATACTGAAGGGACCTATACCCGGCTAACCTATACTGAAGGGACCTATACCTAACTGCATTTCCGGGGGGGGGGGGGGGGGGATGGTTGCATTTGAAACATCGGTAGATCTGGCCTCGGCGAATTTTAAAGTAGCTCGCGAGGCGAAAAAGTGTGGGCACCCCTGGTCTAAAGTAAGCAGCTTACAGACATGAAGATCTCATTCTAAAGGGGGGGGCATGCAAGAACCGGAATTAAGTGCAGGTCCTTCTCTTCAGATCCTTTCCCTTCGCTGACAAATCTCTCAGCTGTTCTCATGTGATCTGTGAGAAAGCTGACAGGCTGTAAAAAAACCCCGTTATTTACATTTTGCAGCGCTGTACGGGGGACAGCTCTGTCACTGAGTGGCTCACAAAGTGATCGCCTCTCATAGGCTGATGCCTATGAGAGCCAATCAAACTGATTGGCTCTCAGGGAAGGGGGGGGGGGGGGAGAGAAATTACAAAAAGGACATTTTTATATATAAAAAAAACTTTATAAATTAAAGAAAAAAAAACACACACACATCACAGCAGATGCCACCAACAGAAATCTGTTGGTAGCAAGAAAAGGAGGCAAGATTCATTTGCGTGCTAAGTTGTATGGCCGTGCAGCACTCTGTTAAAGCTGCACAGTGCTGTATTGTAAAAAATGGCCTGGTCACTAGGAGGGTGTACGCCTGTGGTCTTTAAGAGGTTATGGGTATATTGAGTCTTGTCTAACCTAGTTGACATTTGCTAAGAATGTTAACGCTTAGTGATAGTGTTGTTTACCGCAGTGTTAGAGGCCTCTTAGTCTGTGTTTAGTCCAGATTTAATGTGGTTGTTTTTAGTATATAATCTATGTCAGGTGGTAGAGAGTTTTTCCACTCTGTACTTATGGCCTGTCTGGTGGCACAAAGTAGGGGAGTTATTTCAAGTTTGTGTTCTCTATGTACTGTATATCACTCATACCTATATGCAGAAGAGCTAATTCTGGGGAAGGGTGAAATACTGTACATATCCCATGGTATTTCATATAGAGTGACATTTTATTTCTTTATGCTGATTTGATTTTGGGGCACAGCCACATGACATGGAGTAGCCTGCCTGTTTCCCCACATTCTCTCTATTACTGGAGTAATATACCAGTGGACTATCATCATGCAAAGTTCCCCAATGGGAGATACATTTGGAATATTTAATTATGTGTTTTATGGCTTTCATCCATTTCTGTACTGTGCTCAATTGGCCTGCCAACTCTCCTGACCTGAACCCCATAGAGAATCTGTGATATTGTGAAGAGAAAGTTGAGAGACGCAAGACCCAACACTCCCCAAAATACTCAATCTGACAGCAGTGGTTCCCCCAAGAATAGGTAGCCCCAGGTCTATAGGTGTCCCCAGAATAGATGGCCAGAGGTATAGATGTCCCCAGAACAGGTACCCAGGGGTAGAGATGTCCCCAGAACAGGTAGCCAGGGGTATATGTGCCCAGTAAATGTAGCCAGGGGTATATGTGCCAAGTATATGTAGGCAGGGGTATATGTCCCCAGTATATGTAGGCAGGGGTATATGTCCCCAGTATATGTAGGCAGGGGTATATGTCCCCAGTATATGTAGGCAGGGGTATATGTCCCAGTATATGTAGCCAGGGGTAAATGTGCCCAGTATATGTAGGCAGGGGTAGATGTCCCCAGAACAGGTAGCCAGGGGTATATGTGCCCAGTATATGTAGCCAGGGGTATATGTGCCCAGTATATGTAGCCAGGGGTATATGTGCCCAGTATATGTAGCCAGGGGTAAATGTGCCCAGTATATGTTGGCAGGTGTATATGTAGTCAAGGGTATATGTG
The DNA here is from genome assembly GCF_040937935.1 of Hyperolius riggenbachi. Classification (NCBI taxonomy): domain Eukaryota; kingdom Metazoa; phylum Chordata; class Amphibia; order Anura; family Hyperoliidae; genus Hyperolius; species Hyperolius riggenbachi. The sequence continues at coordinate 320,001,709 of NC_090652.1, forward strand.
CCCAGTATAGGTAGTCAGGGGTATATGTAGCCAGAGGTATAGATGACCCCAGTATATGTAGTCAGGGATATATGTAGCCAGGGGTATATGTGCCCAGTATATGTAGCCAGGGGTATATGTGCCCAGTATATGTAGCCAGGGGTATATGTGCCCAGTATATGTAGCCAGCGATATATGTAGTCAGGGGTATATGTCCCAGTAAATGTAAGCAGAGGTATATGTGCCCAGTATATGTAGTCAGGGGTATATGTCCCAGTATATGTAGGCAGAGGTATATATGCCCAGTATATGTAGTCAGGGGTATATGTCCCAGTATATGTAGGCAGAGGTATATGTGCCCAGTATATGTAGTCAGGGTTATATGTGCCCAGTATATGTAGCCACAGGTATATGTGCCCAGTATATGTAGTCAGGGGTATATGTCCCCAGTAAATGTAGGCAGGGGTATATGTGCCCAGTATATGTAGTCAGGGGTATATGTCCCCAGTATATGTAGGCAGGGGTATATGTCCCCAGTATATGTAGGCAGGGGTATATGTAGGCAGGTGTATATGTCCCAGTATAGTAGCCAGAGGTATATGTGCCCAGTATATGTAGGCAGGGGTATATGTCCCAGTATATGTAGCCAGAGGTATATGTGCCCAGTATATGTAGGCAGGGGTATATGTCCCCAGTATATGTAGCCATAGGTATATGTGCCCAGTATATGTAGGCAGGTGTATATGTACCCAGTATATGTAGGCAGGTGTATATGTGCCCAGTATATGTAGGCAGGTGAATATGTGCCCAGTATATGTAGTCGGGGGTATATGTGCCCAGTATATGTAGTCGGGGGTATATGTCCCCAGTATATGTAGGCAGGGGTATATGTGCCCAGTATATGTAGGCAGGGGTATATGTGCCCAGTATATGTAGGCAGGGGTATATGTGCCCAGTATATGTAGGCAGGGGTATATGTGCCCAGTATATGTAGGCAGGGGTATATGTGCCCAGTATATGTAGGCAGGGGTATATGTCCCAGTATATGTAGGCAGAGGTATATGTCCCCAGTATATGTAGGCAAGTGTATATGTGCCCAGTATATGTAGGCAGGGGTATATGTTCCAGTATATGTAGGCAGAGGTATATGTGCCCAGTATATGTAGGCAGGGGTATATGTCCCCAGTATATGTAGCCATAGGTATATGTGCCCAGTATATGTAGGCAGGTGTACAGTATATGTGCCCAGTATATGTAGGCAGGTGAATATGTGCCCAGTATATGTAGTCGGGGGTATATGTCCCCAGTATATGTAGGCAGGTGTATATGTCCCAGTATATGTAGCCAGAGGTATATGTCCCCAGTATATGTAGTCGGGGGTATATGTCCCCAGTATATGTAGGCAGGTGTATATGTGCCCAGTATATGTAGGCAGGGGTATATGTGCCCAGTATATGTAGGCAGGGGTATATGTGCCCAGTATATGTAGGCAGGGGTATATGTGCCCAGTATATGTAGGCAGGGGTATATGTCCCAGTATATGTAGGCAGAGGTATATGTCCCCAGTATATGTAGGCAGGGGTTAATGTCCCCAGTATATGTAGGCAAGTGTATATGTGCCCTGTATATGTAGGCAGGGGTATATGTCCCCAGTATATGTAGTCAGGGGTAAATGTCCCCAGTATATGTAGTCAGGGGTATATGTCCCAGTATATGTAGGCAGAGGTATATGTGCCCAGTATATGTAGTCAGGGTTATATGTGCCCAGTATATGTAGCCACAGGTATATGTGCCCAGTATATGTAGTCAGGGGTATATGTCCCCAGTAAATGTAGGCAGGGGTATATGTGCCCAGTATATGTAGTCAGGGGTATATGTCCCCAGTATATGTAGGCAGGGGTATATGTCCCCAGTATATGTAGGCAGGGGTATATGTAGGCAGGTGTATATGTCCCAGTATAGTAGCCAGAGGTATATGTGCCCAGTATATGTAGGCAGGGGTATATGTCCCAGTATATGTAGCCAGAGGTATATGTGCCCAGTATATGTAGGCAGGGGTATATGTCCCCAGTATATGTAGCCATAGGTATATGTGCCCAGTATATGTAGGCAGGTGTATATGTACCCAGTATATGTAGGCAGGTGTATATGTGCCCAGTATATGTAGGCAGGTGAATATGTGCCCAGTATATGTAGTCGGGGGTATATGTGCCCAGTATATGTAGTCGGGGGTATATGTCCCCAGTATATGTAGGCAGGGGTATATGTGCCCAGTATATGTAGGCAGGGGTATATGTGCCCAGTATATGTAGGCAGGGGTATATGTGCCCAGTATATGTAGGCAGGGGTATATGTGCCCAGTATATGTAGGCAGGGGTATATGTGCCCAGTATATGTAGGCAGGGGTATATGTCCCAGTATATGTAGGCAGAGGTATATGTCCCCAGTATATGTAGGCAAGTGTATATGTGCCCAGTATATGTAGGCAGGGGTATATGTTCCAGTATATGTAGGCAGAGGTATATGTGCCCAGTATATGTAGGCAGGGGTATATGTCCCCAGTATATGTAGCCATAGGTATATGTGCCCAGTATATGTAGGCAGGTGTACAGTATATGTGCCCAGTATATGTAGGCAGGTGAATATGTGCCCAGTATATGTAGTCGGGGGTATATGTCCCCAGTATATGTAGGCAGGTGTATATGTCCCAGTATATGTAGCCAGAGGTATATGTCCCCAGTATATGTAGTCGGGGGTATATGTCCCCAGTATATGTAGGCAGGTGTATATGTGCCCAGTATATGTAGGCAGGGGTATATGTGCCCAGTATATGTAGGCAGGGGTATATGTGCCCAGTATATGTAGGCAGGGGTATATGTGCCCAGTATATGTAGGCAGGGGTATATGTCCCAGTATATGTAGGCAGAGGTATATGTCCCCAGTATATGTAGGCAGGGGTTAATGTCCCCAGTATATGTAGGCAAGTGTATATGTGCCCTGTATATGTAGGCAGGGGTATATGTCCCCAGTATATGTAGTCAGGGGTAAATGTCCCCAGTATATGTAGTCAGGGGTATATGTCCCCAGTATATGTAGGCAAGTGTATATGTCCCAGTATATATAGCCAGAGGTATATGTCCCCAGTATATATAGGCAGGGGTATATGTCCCCAGTATATGTAGTCAGGGTTATATGTGCCCAGTATATGTAGCCAGAGGTATATGTCCCCAGTATATGTAGTCGGGGGGTATATGTCCCCAGTATATGTAGGCAGGTGTATATGTCCCAGTATATGTAGCCAGAGGTATATGTCCCCAGTATATGTGGTTGGGGGGTATATGTCCCCAGTATGGTGTATATGTCCCCAGTATATGTAGTCAGGGGTATATGTGCCCAGTATATGTAGTTGGGGTATATGTGCCCAGTATATGTAGCCAGCGGTATAGATGACCCCAGTATATGTAGTCGGGTATATGTCCCCAGTATATGTAGCCAGCGGTATAGATGACCCCAGTATATGTAGTCAGGAGTATATGTCCCCAGTACATGTAGCCAGAGGTATATGTGCCCAGTATATGTAGTCAGGGTTATATGTGCCCGGTCTATGTAGGCAGGGGTATATGTCCCCAGTATATGTAGGCAGGGGTATATGTAGTTGGGGGTATATGTCCCAGGTATATGGAGGCAGGTGTATATGTGCCCAGTATATGTAGTCAGGGGTATATGTCCCCAGTATATGTAGCCAGAGGTATATGTGCCCAGTATATGTAGTCAGGGTTATATGTGCCCAGTATATGTAGGCGGGTGTATATGTCCCAGTATATGTAGCCAGAGGTATATGTCCCCAGTATATGTAGGCAGGGGTATATGTCCCCAGTATATGTAGGCAGGTGTATATGTGCCCAGTATATGTAGGCAGGGGTATATGTGCCCAGTATATGTAGGCAGAGGTATAAGTCCCAGGATATGTAGGCAGGGGTATATGTCCCAGTATATGTAGGCAGGGGTATATGTGCCCAGTATATGTAGGCAGGGGTATATGTCCCCAGTAAATGTAGCCAGAGGTATATGTGCCCAGTATATGTAGGCAGGTGTATATGTGCCCAGTATATGTAGCCAGAGGTATATGTCCCCAGTATATGTAGTCAGGGGTATATGTGCCCAGTATATGTAGGCAGGGGTATATGTCCCCAGTATATGTAGCCAGAGGTATATGTGCCCAGTATAAGTAGGCAGGTGTATATGTGCCCAGTATATGTAGGCAGGGGTATATGTCCCAGTATATGTAGGCAGGGATATATGTCCCCAGTATATGTAGGCAGGGGTATATGTCCCCAGTATATGTAGGCAGGGGTATATGTCCCCAGTATATGTAGGCAGGGGTATATGTCCCCAGTATATGTAGTCAGGGGTATATGTCCCGTGTATATGTCCCAGTATATGTAGCCAGAGGTATATGTCCCCAGTATATGTAGGCAGGGGTATATGTCCCCAGTATATGTAGGCAGGGGTATATGTCCCCAGTATATGTAGTCAGGGGTATATGTGCCCCAGTATATGTAGGCAGGGGTATATGTTCCCAGTATATGTAGGCAAGTGTATATGTCCCAGTATATGTAGCCAGAGGTATATGTCCCCAGTATATGTAGGCAGGGGTATATGTCCCCAGTATATGTAGTCGGGGGTATATGTCCCCAGTATATGTAGGCAAGTGTATATGTCCCAGTATATGTAGCCAGAGGTATATGTCCCCAGTATATGTAGGCAGGGGTATATGTCCCCAGTATATGTAGGCAGGGGTATATGTCCCAGTATATGTAGCCAGAGGTATATGTCCCCAGTATATGTAGGCAGGGGTATATGTCCCCAGTATGTGTAGTCAGGGGTATATGTGCCCAGTATATGTAGTCAGGGGTATATGTGCCCAGTATATGTAGTCAGGGGTATATGTCCCCAGTATATGTAGGCAAGTGAATATGTCCCAGTATATGTAGCCAGAGGTATATGTCCCCAGTATATGTAGGCAGGGGTGTATGTCCCCAGTATATGTAGTCAGGGGTATATGTGCCCAGTATATGTAGCCAGGGGGTATATGTCCCCAGTATATGTAGGCAAGTGTATATGTCCCCAGTATATGTAGGCAGGGGTATATGTCCCCAGTATATGTAGTCAGGGTTATATGTGCCCCAGTATATGTAGGCAGGGGTATATGTCCCCAGTATATGTAGTCAGGGGTATATGTGCCCCAGTATATGTAGGCAGGAGTATATGTCCCCAGTATATGTAGGCAGGGGTATATGTCCCCAGTATATGTAGTCAGGGGTATATGTGCCCCAGTATGTGTAGGCAAGTGTATATGTCCCAGTATATGTAGCCAGAGGTATATCTCCCCAGTATATGTAGTCAGGGGTACAGTGATGTGAAAAACTATTTGCCCCCTTCCTGATTTCTTATTCTTTTGCATATTTGTCACACTTAAATGTTTCTGCTCATAAAAACCGTTAACTATTAGTCAAAGATAACATAATTGAACACAAAATGCAGTTTTAAATGATGGTTTTTATTATTTAGTGAGAAAAAAAACTCCAAATCTACATGGCCCTGTGTGAAAAAGAAATTGCCCCCCTGAACCTAATAACTGGTTGGGCCACCCTTAGCAGCAATAACTGCAATCAAGCGTTTGCGATAACTTGCAACGAGTATTTTACAGCGCTCTGGAGGAATTTTGGCCCACTCACCTTTGCAGAATTGTTGTAATTCAGCTTTATTTGAGGGTTTTCTAGCATGAACCGCCTTTTTAAGGTCATGCCACAACATCTCAATAGGATTCAGGTCAGGACTTTGACTAGGCCACTCCAAAGTCTTCATTTTGTTTTTCTTCAGCCATTCAGAGGTGGATTTGCTGGTGTGTTTTGGGTCATTGTCCTGCTACAGCACCCAAGATTGCTTCAGCTTGAGTTGACAAACAGATGGCCGGACATTCTCCTTCAGGATTTTTTGATAGACAGTAGAATTCATGGTTCCATCTATCACAGCAAGCCTTCCAGGTCCTGAAGCAGCAAAACAACCCCAGACCATCACACTACCACCACCATATTTTACTGTTGGTATGATGTTCTTTTGCTGAAATGCTGTGTTACTTCTACGCCAGATGTAACGGGACACGCACCTTCCAAAAAGTTCAACTTTTGTCTCGTCGGTCCACAAGGTATTTTCCCCAAAGTCTTGGCAATCATCGAGATGTTTTTTGGAAAATTAAGACGAGCCTTAATGTTCTTTTTGCTTAAAAGTGGTTTGCGCCTTGGATATCTGCCATGCAGGCCGTTTTTGCACAGTCTCTTTCTTATGGTGGAGTCGTGAACACTGACCTTAATTGAGGCAAGTGAGGCCTGCAGTTCTTTAGATGTTGTCCTGGGGTCTTTTGTGGCCTCTCGGATGAGTTTTCTCTGCGCTCTTGGGGTAATTTTGGTCGGCCAGCCACTCCTGGGAAGGTTCATTACTGTTCCATGTTTCTGCCATTTGTGGATAATGGCTGTCACTGTGGTTCGCTGGAGTCCCAAAGCTTTAGAAATGGCTTTATAACCTTTACCAGACTGATAGATCTCAATTACTTTTGTTCTCATTTGTTCCTGAATTTCTTTGGCTCTTGGTATGATGTCTAGCTTTTGAGGTGCTTTTGGTCTACTTCTCTGTGTCAGATAGCTCCTATTTAAGTGATTTCTTGATTGAAACAGGTGTGGCAGTAATCAGGCCTGGGGGTGACTACAGAAATTGAACTCAGGTGTGATAAACCACAGTTAAGTTCTTTTTTTAGCAAGGGGGGCAATCACTTTTTCACACAGGGCCATGTAGATTTGGAGTTTTTTTTCTTACTAAATAATAAAAACCATCATAAAGGCTCCGTTCACATGACAAGCGCGGATGGCCATGCGTGCGGAACGCAACGGATGCGAACGCACGCCATCCGCATTTGTGTGCGTTGCGTGGCTGATCCCATCACTGAAAAGTGAATGGGACAGCCGCGCGTTTTTGCTAAAAATGCATGCAGCATGCGTTCCCGGACCGCACAGGTCCGGAACGCATGCAGTGTGAACATCAGACAGTGCACTCTATGCACTGTCTGATGTCGTGCGTGTCGGCCTCCCGCACGCGTTTCCAAAACGTGGCTGGAAACGCGTGCAGTGTGAACGGGGCCTGCATTTTGTGTTCAATTATGTTATCTTTGACTAATAGTTAACGGTTTTTGATGAGCAGAAACATTTAACCACTTAAGCCCAACTGGACGAGATTTCTCGTCCAGTTGGGCTGCGCGCACTCCCGCGGGTCGCGCCCGCGGGCCCCCCCGTGCGCGCCCCCGCTGCTGGCCGCTAGCCCACCGATCAGTGAAAGGGATTATAAATCCCTTTCGCTGATCGGACCCCCCGGAGAAAAGCCGACAGCGTCTCTTCAGACGCTGCGGCTTTTCTGAGCTCTGGTCTCCTTTCTTCTGCCTGGGAGCGAGATCGATCGCTCCCAGGACTTTTTGATTCTGGCCATCTTGTGGCCAAATAGCAAATTACACCTTAAAAAAAAAAGTTTTAAGAATAAACCTATAAATATATTTAAAAAAACCCTGTATACCTCCCACACCAAAAAATACCCACATACAAGTTTAAATTAAAAAAAAAAAAAAATTACAATAAAAAAAAAAAAAAAAAAAACATAAATAGTTACCTAAGGGTCTGAACTTTTTAAATATTCATGTCAAAGGAGTATATCAATATGATTTAATAAATTATGGGCTTCTAAACAGTGATGGACGCAAAACGGAAAAAATGCACCTTTATTTCCAAATAAAATATTGTCGCCATACATTGTGATAGGGACATAATTTTAACGGTGAAATACCCGGGGCATATGGGCAAATACAATACGTGAGTTTTAATTATGGAGGCATGTATTATTTTAAAACTATAATGGCTGAAAACTGAGAAATAATGAATTTTTTCCATTTTTTTCTTATTCTTCCTGTTAAAATGCATTTACAGTAAAGTGGCTCTTAGCAAAATATACCACCCACAGAAAGCCTAATTGGTGGCAGAAAAAACAAGATATAGATCAATTAATTGTGATGAGTAGTGATAAAGTTATTGGCAAATGAATGGGGGGTGAAAGTTGCTCGGATGTAAAAAAATTTCAACCCTTCGGGCTTAAGTGGTTAAAGGAATACTTAAGGGGAAAAAAAATGGCATTTACTCACCCGGGGCATTCCTCAGCCCCCTGAAGCTGGATGGTGCCCTCGCAGCCCCGCTCCGATCGTCCTGTCCCCGGCGGCGGCTACTTCCGGGTTCGGCGACAGCCGCCGACAGGCTGGGAACGCGGCTGATTTTCCGCGTTCCCACTCGCTATATGCTGCTATAGCGTATATAGCTACGCTATAGCAGCATATAGCGAGTGGGAACGCGGAAAATCAGCCGCTATATGCTGCTATAGCGTATATAGCTACGCTATAGCAGCATATAGCGAGTGGGAACGCGGAAAATCAGCCGCGTTCCCAGCCTGTCGGCGGCTGTCGCCGCACCCGGAAGTGGCCGCCGGCGGGGACAGGACGATCGGAGCGGGGCTGCGAGGGCACCATCCAGCTTCAGGGGGCTGAGGGATGCCCCGGGTGAGTAAATGTCATTTTTTTTTTCCCTTAAGTATTCCTTTAAGTGTGACAAACATGCAAAAGATTAAGAAATCAGGAAGGGGGCAAATCGTTTTTCACATCACTGTAGGTGACTAAGCATAAGAATGCATTCTTCTGTAAACTAAAACCCTGGCTTTTAACTTAGCTGTAGGGATAATAGTGGTGCCTGGATGAGTGAATCTGTTAATGCATTTGTTTGAACATTTGCATGTGAGTGTGCAAAGGGTTAATTGTTTTGTTTGTTTGTTTTTTTGCTATTTTTCTGGCCACACCCCTTTAGCACCTCCCTTTCCTTAATAACTTATTTAAATGTCCCAACTAAAGGTGATGTGCCTGGATATATGTGTTTTTTTTCTTGTTACTGACGTTAGCTCCCTTGTGCGATTGGTAAGATGCACTGTCTGTCCCAGGAGAGGACGTCAGGATGTGTGCTCCTAATCCCTAGATAGGTTTGATGCAATGAATGTTTGCATGTCTGCACTATGCATGTTACAGGGCCAGAGTTAGGACACCTATGTTTACCTGGGTACTTCTGCGCAGTATAGGTGACTAAGCATAAGAATGCATTCTTCTGTGAACTAAAACCCCGGCTTGTAACTTAGCTGTAGGGATAACAGTTGTGCCTGGATGAGTGAATCTGTGAATGCATTTGTTTGAACATTTGCATGTGAGAGTGCAAAGGGTTAATAGATTTTTGCTGTTTTCTGGCCACACCCCCTTCAGCACCTCCCTTTCCTTAATAACTTCTATAATGTCCTAACTAGAGGTGATGTGCCTGGATATATGTATTTTTTTCTTGTTACTGACCCCTGTGGATAGGGTCTAATTCAGTGCACTCCCTCCTTCCCCTGTATGTGTTTGTCAGCATGCACACAGCTTATGCTGGTGTATGTGCATGGTGCACATGGACACATAACGTTAGCTCCCTTGTGCGATTGGTAAGATGCACTGTCTGTCCCAGGAGAGGACGTCAGGATGTGTGCTCCTAATCCATTGATAGGTTTGATGCAATGAATGTGTTTGCATGTTTGCACTATGCATGTTACAGGGCCAGAGTTAGGACACCTATGTTTACCTGGGTACTTCTGTGCAGTGTAGGTGACTAAGCATAAGAATGCATTCTTCTGTGAACTAAAACCCCGGCTTGTAACATAGCTGTAGGGATAACAGTGGTGCCTGGATGAGTGAATCTGTGAATGCATTTGTTTGAACATTTGCATGCTAGTGTGTGAAGAGTTAATTGTTTTTGCTAGGAATTACCCTGATGGAAGACAGAGAAGGTGTCTCTGTCCACCCCAGTGCCAGGTTAATGGCTTGTATAATTCCAAAACTAAAGGCCAGAAGGCGATTGTACCACATAAAACCACTGGCAAGAACCTGGGTAAAACATCACCCCAGGGCGGCACAGACAGACATGGAAGCCGCAGGAGGAGAGACTGTGCAGGCAATGTAACCAGGGGGTCCTGGAGGATGAGGCCCACTTCCTGCTACACTGCAGCAAAGACGCACCTGTGAGGACCGCCCACTTCCAGAGACTCTCCGCCCACAGCCTGGAGGTAGAGACAGGGTGGCACAGACAGACATGGAAGCCGCAGGAGGAGAGACTGTGCAGACAATGTGACCAGGGGGTCCTGGAGGATGAGGCCCACTTCCTGCTACACCGCAGCAAATATGCACCTGTGAGGACCGCCCACTTCCAGAGACTCTCCGCCCACAGCCTGAAGGTAGAGACAGGGTGGCACAGACAGACATGGAAGCCGCAGGAGGAGAGACTGTGCAGACAATGTGACCAGGGGGTCCTGGAGGATGAGGCCCACTTCCTGCTACACTGCAGCAAATACGCACCTGTGAGGACCGCCCACTTCCAGAGACTCTCCGCCCACAGCCAGGAGATAGAGACATGGCGGCACAGACAGACATGGAAGCCCCGGGAGGAGAGACTGTGCAGGCAATGTGACCAGGGGGTCCTGGAGGATGAGGCCCACTTCCTGCTACACCGCAGCAAATACGCACCTGTGAGGACCGCCCACTTCCAGAGACTCTCCGCCCACAGCCAGGAGATAGAGACATGGCGGCACAGACAGACATGGAAGCCGCAGGAGGAGAGACTGTGCAGGCAATGTGACCAGGGGGTCCTGGAGGATGAGGCCCACTTCCTGCTACTGTAGACTATAGGAAAAAGGAAAATCATGCAAAAAGCCGAAATCCATAAATATACATATAAGTTACTCAACAATGTTTTATGCATGCACCATGCCAACAAGGAAATATATATATAAAGACAAGAAAAACAATTGGCTCTTGGGTGCATACACAAAAACTTTTTTATTACTATTATTGCTGTTAATTATATCAAAAAGATTCAAAAATTCACAAAAACCCACAAAAAATACTCAAAAATTCCACAATTACTACAAATACTATGTATAAAATACCTATGCCCTTCTCATTAAAAGGATCTATCTGTCCATAGACCCCCCTCTTTAACTCCCATACACCCTATGGAGGCTGCAGTCCTCCCCCCTGAAAAAAGAGAGTTCTGATTAAAGTGCACTTATGTTGATCCTGATGCACATAAAAAATTCCTGGTAATTGTTAATAGGCAATAGATGGAAAAAGGCAGCAAGCATAGATAGGCACAAGAAATGAGCACTCCTGAAGCTTCAGAGTTAGTTAGCGAGGCATAGTTCTTTGCTCCATATGTATATAGCACAAGCTCAGAAGCAAGTTATTCCTCTCAAACCTATATTCAATTGTACATAGATCTCTTCCACTCTAAGTAAGAATAACAGTTCTCCACTCCATATAACGCTCTCTCTCTCAGCCGCAGACTGTAGCAAGCAGAGCAAGCGTAATAAATGGCAAAGTTCCTTATGCAGAAGCAGGGATGCATGCAACTTGCTTATATTAATTGAAGAAAGGACCCACTCGCAGTCCAAAAGAATGCCTTCTATTGAAAATAGCTTCAGAATTCATGCCACCATCAGTATATATACCAGTTCGTATTGTAACATCAAGGATCACTTTTATAGTTACCAGACCCATATGTTGCAGGGGTAGGTCGAAAAGAGAGGATTGGTATTAAGGCAGATGATCCAAACAGCGCTTAGTTCATGACATGTTTCACTGACCCATATGTCAGCCTCTTCAGATGAGCAGCGCCATATACATCCAGACTCCTTATGCGTGGAACGCCGGAGCCACCATTGAGGGAATGTCCACACTTCCTCATCTTTATTCCCTCATCTTAAGAGAGCCCCGCCGACCACGGCTCTGACGTCCACCCGACCCGCCCACCACGCAAGTGATGAGCCGGAAGGGAGACGCCATGCACACCACGGTGGAGCGCATGCAGCGCGCTCCATCCTGGAACTCATTCCACCAACCGCAGCCCCAAACGTCTACTGTCTCCGCCCACCATACAAGGATTGGCCAGGACACGAAGCGCCACACGTCCCCGTGGAGCGCATACAATGCGCTCCACACAGAGACCAGTGCGGACAACACAGTGGACCCTGCAACGCATAGTAACCGCCCAAAACCACAGGAGGGACCATGCGCGCATGAATTTGGCAGCTCGGCCGGGGAACCGTAAATGACCAGGCTCGCTAACTAACTCTGAAGCTTCAGGAGTGCTCATTTCTTGTGCCTATCTATGCTTGCTGCCTTTTTCCATCTATTGCCTATTAACAATTACCAGGATTTTTTTATGTGCATCAGGATCAACATAAGTGCACTTTAATCAGAACTCTCTTTTTTCAGGGGGGAGGACTGCAGCCTCCATAGGGTGTATGGGAGTTAAAGAGGGGGGTCTATGGACAGATAGATCCTTTTAATGAGAAGGGCATAGGTATTTTATACATAGTATTTGTAGTAATTGTGACATTTTTGAGTATTTTTTGTGGGTTTTTGTGTATTTTTTTTTTTTATATAATTAACAGCAATAATAGTAATAAATTTTTTTTTGTGTATGCACCCAAGAGCCAATTGTTTTTCTTGTCTTTACCTCCACTTCCTGCTACACTGCAGCAAGTACACACCTGTGAGGACCGCCCACTTACATAGACTCTCTGCCCACAGCCTGGAGATAGACAGGGCGGCACAGACAGACATGGAAGCCGCAGGAGGAGAGTCTGTGCAGACAATGTGACCAGGGGGTCCTGGAGCAACGTCCCCAGTACTGATAGATGTTAATTTGATAAATTGCACAAAAAAACTAGAAACAAAAGGTTGAGGTCCCTGACCCTGCAAGCTTACAATCTAGAGCAGAGTTTGCCAACCATGTCCACAAGGCCCATCAACAGTACATGTTTTGTAGAAAACCACAAACATGCACAGGTGGGGTAATCAGTGTCTCACCAGAGCTGATCAGCTGCCTTTGTGGATTTCCACAAAACATGCACTGCTGGTGGGCCTTGAGGACAGGGTTGGGGAACATCTAGAGAATACATGTCAACTCTGGCCCGTGGGCTACATCTGGGCCTGCTGCAAGTGGTTTTCCAACTTTTCATTATATTTGGCCCACTGTAGACCATCAGGGAAGCTATTTTGGAGGTGAAGCCCTAGATTATTATTATTATTATTTAGTATTTATATAGCGCTGACATCTTAAGCAGCGATGTACATACTATATATCACCAGGGAAGCCATATGGGGGAAGGAGGGAACACTAGTAACTGTTTAAGAGTGCAAGGAGGGACCACTGGACCCCAGGGAACTGTATTGGGCAGGGAAGACCACTAAACACCAGGAAAAAAAATAAAGTGCTATCAGCTAGTGTGTAAATATGGTGTAGGGCACTATCCAGGACAGGTTTCACCTCCGTAAAGTGAACCTGAAATGAAAGAAAATTCATATGTACCTGTGGCTACCTCCAGCCCCCTTCGGCTTGATTGCTCCCTTGGCACCACCCTTTGCCTCTTGGTTCCTCCATAAGAGTCCCCGGTAACTTCAGCAATCAGGGCTTACTGCACATGCATAGGCTGGCCACGTGTACGCGCCCCAACGTGTTCTGCCCCTGCGCTGGAGGAAGCCCCAGGTATGTATTCATTATATTTTTCTTACATCTCATGTACATATGAAGATGTGGCTGTGCTGGGATAACAGCCTGTAGTAGTGTTTGTCCCGCTTAGTAACCGGGGACCAGGCTCTTAGGCTGTAGCGATTGTAGTTTTCTTGCAGCCACTTGTATACACCCAGGATGGTGGAATGTAGTGGTGGTTGTGAACAGGTTTTCCTCTGGCAGCCACGATGATGGTATTGCCAGGGTGTATTCCAGGCTTGCAGGGAGTCCCCAATGGGGAGCAGTACACTCTACCCAGTGGTTGCCAGTCCACAGAGTGTGGAAGCTGTAAGATGAGAACGCCGCACTGCCGCTTGGTTGCTAGGCGACAGGCAGCATACGCTATGAACAGCACAGGATCGTAAGTAAAGGAGGTAGCTTTTTATTAACAGGTGTTTCACTGAGGTCCTCCTTCCATTTCATCAGGTCCTGATGAAACAGAGATACTTTACTGTACTTTACTTACATTCCCGTGCTGTCCATCGTGTATGCCGCCTGTCGCCTAGTAACCTAGTGGCAGTGCAGCATTCTTATCCAGCAGCTATCGCTCCCCACGGCTTTACAGCTTCCACACTCTTTGGGCTGGCGACCACTTAGTAGAGCGTACTGCTCCTGCTGGGACCCTCCGCCTCCCAGCTAGCCTGGATATTGTACTACACACAAAAGTTCCAGGAAAGATGGTGAGACTTTCACAGCACATGGATTGGCGGGACATTGCAGGTGGGAGAATCTAACCGCAGTCATTTCTCATTGTTCAGGAGAATCATCCTCACCCCGGGAGACCTTACAGCGGTACCAGCCGCACAGCATACTTACCGGATAATGCAGAGGGGAGGGACATCCTGCGATTGCTGAGGAAGGCGTTTGACCAGCGACTGATCTTCACTGTGGGAGACTCTCGTACCACCGGCAATACAGACACCGTAACCTGGAATGATGTCCATCATAAGACCAACATGACTGGCGGCTCACAATAGTAAGATGCAAACATTATTTGCAGAACATGGGTGGTCTATATGTTTTATATACAATGTGATGTGTATAGTGTGGTGAGTTTGGCTTCAAAAGGAAAATTCATAAATATTGTGCACCACCCCACAACGCAACGCAGTAAGTGTAAATAACACAGCATGGTGTGCGGACCGATGGGAATCCTGGTGATATACTTCCTGTGTAGCAGGGAATACATCACTGAGCGGGGGCTGGCCTATGCATAAGACCCTGTCCAGCAGGAAGTACATCACTGAGTGAGGGCGGGCCTATGCATAAGACCCTGTCCAGCAGGAAGTACATCATTGAGTGAGGGCTGGCCTATGCATAAGACCCTGTCCAGCAGGAAGTACATCATTGAGTGAGGGCTGGCCTATGCATAAGACCCTGTCCAGCAGGAAGTACATCACTGAGTGAGGGCGGGCCTATGCATATGACCTTGTCGGCACTGTCTACTGTAGGGTAATGTGAAAGGGGCTTTGCTGTGGATCTCCTGCAGCGGCCTCTTCTGCCGGAGAAGCATTGCACTGCACAAGTGTAAATCCGGCCTCAACAAGACAGGAGCCGGACTGCAATCACAGCTTCTGATGAAGTTTTCCTCTCTCAGAAAACAATGTTCTTCTAGGCAGTTGGAGCGTCTTTATTGACTCTACACCTTGGCCCAATGTGTATTCAAAAAATAAATAATTAAGGGTCTCAGGAGACTGCTAAACACATGGGCTTCAATTCATCAAAGGCTGTTAAAAAAAAAAATCAGGAAAATACCTCATTTGGTATTTTAGACTTTTTTTTTTGCTAAATCATTAAGAATTTCACATGTGCGGTAGAAGTTCAGTAATTTACTTAAACCCATGGCTTCAGTTCACAAAAACCTGTTCAGTAACAACAGAGCAGTGTGGAGTTGTTACAAGCTGTTCCGTGCAGTGAGGGCATTACAATAGTAAGAGGCGTCCCGACATCCCTTTAGATGTGCATGTTTGTTATACTGCCTCTGCACCCTCTGAATCTGTTCATTAGTCTTTCTTAAAGGGGTTCCTTCGCGAAAAAAGTAGGCAGTTAAAAAATGTGACAGATGACAGGTTTTGGGCCAGTCCATCTTTTTAAGGGGGATTCTCAGAGCTTTCTTTGTTTTCAACAGCATTTCCTGAACAGCAGTTTAACTGCCAAAATAGCAAGATACCAGCCGGCCTCCCTACTCACTTGCACACTATTATGTCAGTTAGATTTTGCAACTATTGTTCAGGAAATGCTGTTGAAAACAAAGAAAGCCCCGAGAATCCCCCTTTAAAAAGATGGACTGGCCCAAAACCTGTCATCTGTCACATTTTTTAACTGCCTACTTTTTTCGCGAAAGAACCCCTTTAACATTTTATTTACTTGCCACAGCTAAGATGAACTTAGAGGAGACACAGCACATGCCATGCTTAGGTGATTTCCCCACTAGCTCCTCTGCATCTTCAAACAGGAACCTAAAGGGTTAAATGTCCCTCCTCCACTGCCTGGGGGATAGAAAAGCTTGACCCTCCCTAGAAAGCATAGTGTCTTATCACAAAGACTTGCAGGAGGCAGAGGCTGTTGCTATCGGCTCTCTGCTCCTGTCAGTCATAGCTTATCCCTCTCTGCTTCTGTCAGTAATGGCTCCGCACAGGTCTGCGCGGGTCCACTTTTTCATACCCGCACCCGTGACCCACTACCCGCACCCGACCTGCTTTTTGGTTAGTTTGATACCTGCAACTCGACCCGCACCCGCAGAACCGCTACCCGCACCCGACCCGCAGACCCGCTACCCGACCCGCTTTTTAAAAAAAATTCTTCTAAAGTGCACATTTGCATAGTTGTCCCCAGTGTAGCCAGCATAGTTGTCCCCCAGAGTAGCCAGCATAGTTGTCCCCCAGAGTAGCCAGCATAGTTGTCCCCCAGTGTAGCCAGCATAGTTGTCCCCCAGTGTAGCCAGCAGAGTTGTCCCCCAGTGTAGCCAGCAGAGTTGTCCCCCAGTGTAGCCAGCACAGTTGTCCCCCAGTGTAGCCAGCACAGTTGTCCCCCAGTGTAGCCAGCACAGTTGTCCCCCAGTGTAGCCAGCACAGTTGTCCCCCAGTGTAGCCAGCACAGTTGTCCCCCAGTGTAGCCAGCATAGTTGTCCCCCAGTGTAGCTAGCATAGTTGTCCCCCAGTGTAGCAGAGCCCCTCCCCCCTCTCTCACCTGGGTCCCCTCCTTCACAATAGCGGCGGCGCTGTGGGAGGGCGGAGGATTACTCACCTTCTAACTTCCGCGTTCCAAGCGCTGGCAGCGTCCCCTCGTCACAGGTCTCCGCCTTCAATGCCGCCCACTGTGCTTCCGCCAATCAGGAAGCACAGTAGGCGGCATTGAAGGCGGAGACCTGTGATGAGGGGACGCTGCCAGCGCTTGGAACGCGGAAGTTAGAAGGTGAGTAATCTTCCGCCCGCCCACCTGCAGCGCCACCGCTATTCTGGAGGGGGAGGGAGATGGAGGGGACACAGGTGAGGGAGTTCTAGCCCCACAGGTCGGATCTTGCCACTGCCGAATCCCAGCTCGCTCCCCATGAGGGGACAATGGCAGGGAATCAAGCGGAAGATAAGCGGCGCAGCGACGAGCGGGTATCGAATCCGGCGCACGCGCGACCAGCGGGGACGCGGAAGAGGCGATCCGGCGGCTAATTGAGCCACCTGATCGGAGCCTCATCTTCCCGTGTAGATGAGGCTTTTCACATGCAGGAAAACAGCCATGAAGCCCTGTTGAGAAAGTCATGCAGAAACACTGATAGACAAGTGTGGACCCGGCCACAGATGAATTTTCTGTTGATCTGTATTCTTGTTGTGGGAGGGAATTAGGAGGCCCCATTCTTAGGACCACAAAATGTGATTTTGTATCGCTATTTTTCATCATTTTACTGCAATTTTGTTTTGCATTGCAATTGCCGGAAAATGCTGCATGCAGCACGATTTTAATCAGCAGAAATCGCAATCCTGCCACAATCTCCACAGGGTGAGTAATCCCATAGGACAATGGCTGAAAGTGGGCTCTTATGCTGGGAATACACACCACGTTTTTCACATTTGATTCTCCACGCGATTTATTAGCCATTCGATTTTCTGCTCGATTCTCTTGTCTTCCACACGTTTTTCTTATCTTTTTTTCCATTCACTTATATGAGAAATCGAGTAGAACAGAATCGAGCGGAGAATTGGACATGGCGGAATTTTATCATCGAAGGAACGATTCTTAGCAAAAAACGTACCGTGTAATCCCAGCATTAGAGTGCTTGAAGGGAACCTAAACTGAGAAGTATATGGATATTTCCTTTTAAAATTATACCAGTTGCCTGACCCTCCTGCTGATCCTGTGTGTCTGATACATTTAGCCACAGCCCCTGAACAAGCATGCAGATCAGGTGCTCTGACTGAAGTCAGACTGGATTAGCTGCATGCTTGTTTCAGGTGTGTGATTCAGCCACTATTGCAGTCACAGAGATCAGCAGGACAGCCAGGCAACTGGTATTGTTTAAAGGGAAACATCCAAATCCCTCTCAGTTTAGGTTCCCTTTAAAGTGTGATGGTTAAGGGCTCTGCCTCTGACACAGGAGACCAGGGTTCGAATCTCTGCTCTGCCTGTTCAGTAAGCCAGCACCTATTCAGTAGTAGACCTTAGGCAAGTCTCCTTAACACTGCTACTGCCTACTGAGTGCGCTCTAGTGGCTGCCTCGCAAGCGCTTTGAGTCTGACAGGAGAAAAGTGCTATACAAAAAAAAAGGATAGAAAAACCAGGCATACTGGTATCTGGGTACTGATTCAAAGGGGTTCAAAGGATTCATTATAACAAATAGCTTGCCTTATCAGAGTTAATATGCCTTATCAGAGTAGCTTATGCCTGCTAATTGGCAATGACGCGAGTTTTACTCCTCCTGCCCTGAGCCCCTGCAGATCCTATCACTTTTAAGGACATTATCCCGCACTTTGATTGGCCCAATAGGCTGCCTGTCACTTGACCGGAAACTTCACAGGCAGCCTATTGGGCCAGTCAAAGTGCGGAGATAATGTCCTTTAAAGTGATTGGACCCACAAGGGCTCAGGGCAGGAAGAGTGGAACTCGCGTCATTGCCAATTAGAAGGTAAACGTTTGTAGTGCTCGCTGTGCTACTCTGATAGGGCATGCTAACTCTGATAAGGCATGTTAATTTTGATAAGGCATTCTATTTGTTATAGTGAATCAACCCTAAAGACTCCACAGCTATAAAATAACGGTGCTAACCATTCAGCTTCCTTACTGCCTATATTATAGTATACCAATGCCTAACCCTAAGACCTCCCTCTACCGATGTCTAACCCTAAGACCTCCCTCTACCGATGCCTAACCCTAAGACCTCCCTCTACCGATGCCTAACCCTAAGACCTCCCTCTACCAATGTCTAACCCTAAGACCTCCCTCTACCGATGCCTAACTCTAAGACCTCCCTCTACCGATGCCTAACCCTAAGACCTCCCTCTACCGATGCCTAACCCTAAGACCTCCCTCTACCAATGCCTAACCCTAACACCTCCCTCTACCGATGCCTAACCCTAACACCTCCCTCTACTGATGCCTAACCCTAAGACCTCCCTCTACCGATGCCTAACCCTAAGACCTCCCTCTACCAATGCCTAACCCTAACACCTCCCTCTACCGATGCCTAACCCTAAGACCTCTCTCTACTGATGCCTAACCCTAAGACCTCCCTCTACCGATGCCTAACCCTAAGACCTCCCTCTACTGATGCCTAACCCTAAGACCTCCCTCTACCGATGCCTAACTCTAAGACCTCCCGCTACCGATGTCTAACCCTAAGACCTCCCTCTACTGATGCCTAACCCTAAGACCTCCCTCTACCGATGCCTAACTCTAAGACCTCCCTCTACCGATGCCTAACTCTAAGACCTCTCTCTACCGATGCCTAACCCTAAGACCTCCCTCTACCGATGCCTAACCCTAAGATATCCCTCTACCGATGCCTAACTCTAAGACCTCTCTCTACCGATGCCTAACTCTAAGACCTCCCTCTACCGATGCCTAACCCTAAGACCTTCCTCTACCCATGCCTAACCCTAAGACCTCCGTCTACCGATGCCTAACCCTAAGACCTCCCTCTACCGATGCCTAAACCTAAGACCTCCCTCTACCGATGCCTAACTCTAAGACCTCTCTCTACCGATGCCTATCCCTAAGACCTCCCTCTACCGATGCCTAACCCTAAGATATCCCTCTACCGATGCCTATCCCTAAGACCTCCCTCTACCGAAGCCTAACCCTAAGACCTCCCTCTTCCGATGCCTAACCCTAAGACCTCCCTCTACCGATGCCTAACCCTAAGACCTCCCTCTACTGATGCCTAACCCTAAGACCTCCCTCTACCGATGCCTAAACCTAAGACCTCCCTCTACCGATGCCTAACTCTAAGACCTCTCTCTACCGATGCCTATCCCTAAGACCTCCCTCTACCGATGCCTAACCCTAAGATATCCCTCTACCGATGCCTATCCCTAAGACCTCCCTCTACCGAAGCCTAACCCTAAGACCTCCCTCTTCCGATGCCTAACCCTAAGACCTCCCTCTACCGATGCCTAACCCTAAAATATCCCTCTACCGAGGCCTTACCCTAAGACCTCCCTCTACCAATGCCTAACCCTAAGAGCTCCTTCCACCGATGCTTAAACCTAATACCTCACTCTACCGATGCCTAACCGTAAGACCCCCCTCTACCGATGCCTAACCTTAAGACCTTCCTCTACCGATGACTAACCCTAAGACCTCCCTCTGCCTAACCCTAAGACCTCCCTCTACAGAAGCCTAGCCCTAAGACCTCCCTCTACCGATGCCTAACCCTAAGACCTCCCCCTACTGATGCCTAACCCTAAGACCTCCCTCTACCGATGCCTAACCCTAAGAAATCTTTCTACCAATGCCTAACCCTAAGACCTCCCTCTACCGATGCCTAACCCTAAGACCTCCCTCTACTGATGCCTAACCCTAAGACCGCCCTCTACCGATGCCTAACCCTAAGACCTCTGTACCTATGCCTAACCCTAAGACCTCCCTCTATCGATGCCTAACCCTAAGACCTCCCTCTACCGATGCCTAACCCTAAGACCTCCCTCTACCAATGCCTAACCCTAAGATCTCCCTCTAGCAATGCCTAACCCTAAGATCTCCCTCTACCGATGCCTAACCCTAAGACCTCCCTCTACCGGTGCCTAACCCTAAGACCTCCCTCTACCGATGCCTAACCCTAAGACCTCTCTACCGATGCCTAACCCTAAGACCTCTCTACCGATGCCTAACCCTAAGACCTCCCTCTATCGATGCCTAACCCTAAGACCTCCCTCTACTGATGCCTAACCCTAAGACCTCCCTCTACCGATGCCTAACCCTAAGACCTCCCTCTACCGAAGCCTAACCCTAAGACCTCCCTCTACCGATGCCTAACCCTAAGACCTTCTACCGATGCCTAACCCTAAGACCTCCCTCTACCGATGCCTAACCCTAAGACCGCCCTCTACCGATGCCTAACCCTAAGACCGCCCTCTACCGATGCCTAAACCTAAGGTCTCCCTCTACCGATGCCTAACCCTAAGACCTCCCTCTACTGAGGCCTAACCCTAAGACCGCCCTCTACCGATGCCTAACCCTAAGATATCTTTCTACCGATGCCTAACCCTAAGATAGCTCTCTACCTATGCCTAATCCTAAGACCTCCCTCTACCGATGCCTAACCCTAAGACCTCCCTCTACCGATGCCTAACCCTAAGACCTCCCTCTACCGATGCCTAACCCTAAGACCTCCCTCTACCGATGCCTAACCCTAAGACCGCCCTCTACCGATGCCTAACCCTAAGACCTCTCTACCTATGCCTAACCCTAAGACCTCCCTCTACCAATGCCTAACCCTAACACCTCCCTCTAGCAATGCCTAACCCTAAGATCTCCCTCTACCGATGCCTAACCCTAAGGCCTCCCTCTACCGATGCCTAACCCTAAGACCTCCCTCACTGATGCCTAACCCTAAGACCTCCCTCTACCGATGCCTAACCCTAAGACCTCTCTACCTATGCCTAACCCTAAGACCTCCCTCTACCAATGCCTAACCCTAACACCTCCCTCTAGCAATGCCTAACCCTAAGATCTCCCTCTACCGATGCCTAACCCTAAGGCCTCCCTCTACCGATGCCTAACCCTAAGACCTCCCTCACTGATGCCTAACCCTAAGACCTCCCTCTACCGATGCCTAACCCTAAGACCTCCCTTTACCGATGCCTAACCCTAAGACCTCCCTCTACCGATGCCTAACCCTAAGACCTCCCTCACTTATGCCTAACCCTAAGACCTCCCTCTACCGAAGCCTAACCCTAAGACCTCCCTCTACCAAAGCCTAACCCTAAGACCTCCCTCACTGATGCCTAAACCTAAGACCTCCCTCTACCGATGCCTAACCCAAAGACCTCCCTCTACTGATGCCTAACCCTGAGACCTCCCTCACTGATGCCTAACCCTAAGACCTCCCTCTACCAATGCCTAACCCTAACACCTCCCTCTAGCAATGCCTAACCCTAAGATCTCCCTCTACCGATGCCTAACCCTAAGACCTCCCTCTACCGATGCCTAACCCTAAGACCTCCCTCTACCGATGCCTAACCCTAAGACCTCCCTCTACCGATGCCTAACCCTAAGACCTCTCTACCTATGCCTAACCCTAAGACCTCCCTCTACTGATGCCTAACCCTAAGACCTCCCTCTACCGATGCCTAACCCTAAGACCTCCCTCTACCGATGCCTAACCCTAAGACCTCCCTCTACCGAAGCCTAACCCTAAGACCTCCCTTACTGATGCCTAACCCTAAGACCTCCCTCTACCGATGCCTAAGCCTAAGACCTCCCTCTACCGATGCCTAACCCTAAGACCTCCCTCACTGATGCCTAACCCTAAGACCTCCCTCTACAGATGCCTAACCCTAAGATCTCCCTCTACCGATGCCTAACCCTAAGGCCTCCCTCTACCGATGCCTAACCCTAAGACCTCCCTCACTGATGCCTAACCCTAAGACCTCCCTCTACCGATGCCTAACCCTAAGACCTCCCTCTACTGATGCCTAACCCTAAGACCTTCCTCTACCGATGCCTAACCCTAAGACCTTCCTCTACCGATGCCTAACCCTAAGACCTCCCTCACTGATGCCTAACCCTAAGACCTCCCTCTACCGAAGCCTAACCCTAAGACCTCCCTCTCTGATGCCTAACCCTAAGACCTCCCTCTACCGAAGCCTAACCCTAAGACCTCCCTCACTGATACCTAACCCTAGGACCTCCCTCTACAGATGCCTAACCCTAAGACCTTCCTCTATCGATGCCTAACCCTAAGACCTCCCTCACCGATGCCTAACCCTAAGACCTCCCTCACAGATGCCTAACCCTAAGACCTCCCTCTACCGATGCCTAACCCTAAGACCTCCCTCTACCGATGCCTAACCCTAAGACCTCCCTCTACCGATTTCCTAACCCTAAGACCTCCCTCACTGATGCCTAACCCTAAGACCTCCCTCTACCAAAGCCTAACCCTAAGACCTCCCTTTACCGAAGCCTAACCCTAAGACCTCCCTCACTGATGCCTAAACCTAAGACCTCCCACTACCGATGCCTAACCCTAAGACCTCCCACTACCGATGCCTAACCCTGAGACCTCCCTCACTGATGCCTAACCCTAAGACCTCCCTCTACCGATGCCTAACCCTAAGACCTCCCTCTACCGATGCCTAACCCTAAGACCTCCCTCTACCGATGCCTAACCCTAAGACCTCCCTCTACCGATGCCTAACCCTAAGACCTCCCTCTACCAATGCCTAACCCTAAGACCTTCCTCTACCGATGCCTAACCCTAAGACCTCCCTCTACCGATGCCTAACCCTAAGACCTCCCTCACTGATGCCTAACCCTAAGACCTCCCTCTACCGAAGCCTAACCCTAAGACCTCCCTCACTGATACCTAACCCTAGGACCTCCCTCTACCGATGCCTAACCCTAAGACCTTCCTCTACCGATGCCTAACCCTAAGACCTCCCTCTACCGATGCCTAACCCTAAGACCTCCCTCACTGATGCCTAACTCTAAGACCTCCCTCTACCGAAGCCTAACCCTAAGACCTCCCTCACTGATACCTAACCCTAGGACCTCCCTCTACCGATGCCTAACCCTAAGACCTCCCTCTACCGATGCCTAACCCTAAGACCTCCCTCTTCCGATGCCTAACCCTAGAACTTCCCTCTACCGATGCCTATCCCTAAGACCTCCCTCACTGATGCCTAACCCTAAGACCTCCCTCTACCGATGCCTAACCCTAAGACCTCCCTCACTGATGCCTTACCCTAAGACCTCCCTCTACCGAAGCCTAACCCTAAGACCTCCCTCACTGATACCTAACCCTAGGACCTCCTTCTACCGATGCCTAACCCTAAGACCTTCCTCTACCGATGCCTAACCCTAAGACCTCCCCCTACTGATGCCTAACCCTAAGACCTCCCTCACTGATGCCTAACCCTAGGACCTCCCTCTACCGATGCCTAACCCTAAGACCTCCCTCTACCGATGCCTAACCCTAATACCTTCCTCACTGAAGCCTAACCCTAAGACATCCCTAACACTTAACCACCCTGGCGTTACACTAAAAATGGCAGGGTGGCGTGCGGACAGTTTTTTTTTTTTTTTTTTTTTCTTCTGAATCATTGTAGCTAACTTTCAGTTAGCTACATGATTCACCACTAGAGGGCGCATCTGCCCATCTAGTCTGATCGCCGCCAGCTTTTACAGCAAGCAGAAAATCCAGTTGTAAATGGGATTTTCTGCTTGGCTTCCCTCGTCGCCATGGCGACGATCGGGATGACGTCATCGACGTCATGGCGTCGGGGGTGTCCGATCCAGCCCCATAGCGCAGCCTGGCAATGATTGGCCAGGCTGTGCAAGGGGTCTGGGCGGGGGGGAGGCTCCCTTACGCCGCCGCTAGCGGCGAATCGCCGTGGAGCGGCGGCGATCGTACCCCACACGCAGCTAGCAAAGTGTCAGCTGCGTGTATGAATTTTTTTTTTTCAAAATCGGCCTACAGGGGCCGGAGATATCCACTGCGGCGGTTATGGATGAGCTGAGCTCGTCATTACCGCTAAGGTGGTTAACCTACCCCCTGCCGCAAAGCTGCAATTTGTGTCAAAGAAGGTAAGTTTGAGGCTGAGCTGTCAGATAGCGAGGAGAGGGCCAGTGAGGGAGGGCCCTCTGATAATATCACAGGAGGGGGGAGCCTTGGATAATATCATGGGGGGAAGAACCCTTGGAAAATATCATGGGGGAGGGCCCTTGGATAATATCTTGGGGCAAGGACACTTGGATAATATCACGGGGGAGGAGCCCAGCTGGAGGATAGATAAAATGTCTGCATCTTGGAATGGGACTGGTTAAATGCAGTGGTCCCCAGCTGCATAAATTTGCATACAATTAGCATCACAGTTTATCAACTCGGAATTATTTACATTTTTGCCCATCCTGATTGGTTGTGTTTCTTCATTGCTGTCCACAGCTCTCCTATAATCATTATAAATTGAATGTAAAACGGTGGAGGCACCCAAAAGGTATAAAACAATTATAACAATATAAAGAGGAGCAGTATGGTAAGCTTACCTCTGGTGAAGTCGCACATGGTGCAATCAAAAACTTGACTGAGATTTTCAGAAGTTTATTGCACAAATTGTTCAGACAACAGATTTCTCAGGTATCACCCGCTTCATCAGGACAATAAAAACCATCAAATAGTGCCTCTTAGCTGAAATGTAGTAGACTTGAGCACCTCAATCTAGATTGAAAATCATCATAGACTGAAAACCGTCTCGGGCAATGTGATTGGAGCCCAAAAATTGTTAATGAGATGCAAATTATTTTACGTTAATGCTCCTGTTTATGTATAGTTATGCATCTTGGACCAATCAGGAATCATTGATGGCTGCATTTTTATTGGTCTAATTCCAAATTGCATAAATTTGCATGAAATTAACTAAATGTGTCCTCTCAGCTATCAGCATTTTGTTTCCCATCTCTACTGAGGATCAAATCATGTGACTCTCTCCACTTGTGTCTGCTTAGTCATGTGATGCAGAGTAACCAGTGATGTGGGGGAGGAAATCAGAGCTCCTCCCCTGCAGAGTCAGCAGAGGGGGAGGAGCCAGGGGGTCTGTGACCAGCTACTGAATACAGCTGCCTGTTACTATGCTACATATGTAATAAGCTTGCCCCTGAATGTGTATTTTACAAACTCTCTGTTTACTTTCTGCAGCTTTGGGTATCCAGATCCCGACTATCTGAAACGTGTTCGCGATGAGCTGAAAGCGAAAGGAGTCGAGTAGAATTTATGAAGACTTCCCTATGGATTAAAATCTGTTAGTTTTGGTTAATTTGAGGTGTAATCATATTTCTGTAATACTGGGGTGTGGGCCATGTGGCTGGACTGCTGCAGTGCATGCTGGGGTACTGGTGAATAGAATCTGAACCTATAGGGATGTGGTGGTACTGGGGGTGGCCGGAGCCTCTGTCTGGGGTGCTGTTCTTATCTGTGATCATATTAGAGGGTAAGCAATCTTGTTCATGTTCTTCTGGATCAGCCATACTTTGCTGGGTGCCGGTATGGTTGAGGTGAGCCAGTGTGAAAGTCCATAAGGAAAACGTCTCCAATCACAGCAACTTGAAGCATTCTTATTGGCCCAATAATGTGGGCGTATTATTACTACAACCAATCCGATAAAGCAGCTCCAGAGGGCGCTGTCCACCCAATCACGTTAGTGGAATTTCCCTATGGACTTTCTCGCAGGCTCACCTCAACCATGATAGCCGCCTTTGATGTAGATTCTCAGTCTGCCTTCCAGTGAGGTGATCCTTTGGACCCCTTACCAGTTCACAAGCATGGCCAGCCCTCTGCACTGTTGTAAGCTGGGACCTTGGAGATCCCCCATAGCTTATCTGGGGTTGATACAATCAGGGTGGTATTTCCCAGTGACAGGGTAGGGGGCTGAAGGGGTGGATTGCCTGTCCTGCCATTACTGATAAGGTCACATGATGTAAACGTTAGCAGATATCATGTGATGTAGTTCTAGCTTTATATAATTGGGAACCCTGTACCAGTTCACTGAAGGGGGAGGAGTCAGATGTCATGTGATGTAGTGCTAGCTTTATATAGAGAGGAGGGTGGACCCATTGGGAACCCTTTACCAGTTCACTGAAGGGGGAGGAGTCAGATGTCATGTGATGTAGTGCTAGCTTTATATAGAGAGGAGGCTGGACCCTTTGGAAACCCTCTACCAGTTCACTGAAGAGGGAGGAGTCAGTGATGTAGTGCTAGCATTATATAGAGAGGAGGGCGGAGCCTTCACTGCATACAATTTGCATCACATCTGCATGTAAGTCAGGATTGGCTGTCTCTGATAAGGAGGATCGGCAGACGGCAGCAGCTGAAATCTGATCCAAGCCAGAATTATCATTGTCATTGGCCAGCTCTGATGATGCAGAGACCTGTAGTTATAGTTGTCTGCTGTTAGCTCCTTCAGCTAGGCTGGCTCAGTCTCCTCTGTTGTATGACTGCAGCCATGTGACGAGGGGTGACCTTGTGACGTGTGTGGCCATATTGTGCACAATCCTCGGATGACGGCTGATGTAAATTCCCGTCCCTCAGGAGTTGAATGTTTTATTTCACTTTTACTTTTTGTTTATAATAGTTTAGCTGATGTCAGATTTCCCAGCAAAGATTTATAAGATGCAGGAAAGACACACAAGGCTGTGTGACAAAACCTACAGGAGCTAGCTCCGATTGGCTGAAGCTCTGCCACTGGAGGTCAGACTCCAGACCGTATTCTTATCTGACTGCACAAGAAGGCAGGTCCGCTGCCCAACACACCATGCATGGTCCAGGGCGTGTGTCGGCTCTGTCACATCGGGGGTTGGGTATCTGAGTCTCGATAGTGGAGGTCACATTACATACATGTTTGCAGTAGGTAGTGTCCCATATACACTGGGCAGTGTATATATAGAAGACTCCTGTATATACAGGGGAGCGTCCAGTGTGTAGGCTGAAGATGAAAATGATGGTGGTGCCGCTCTCTGGAAGCCACTGGATAGTGGTGCAAGTATCTGTATAGACAAGGGGTGGGGGGAATGGGAGGAGAGAGACGAGAGCGCACTCAGAAGGGTAGCAGTTTTCCCTGGCAAGCCTACCGGGGAATGATCTCACCTTTAGGACTGACTGACTAGCCCATATGGGTCTGTCAGCAGTCTAGCGTTGTCCCTCTCTATGCCGGGGACGCAGGCAGCGGTGGTGCTTTCAAACAGGATCGGTCACATCAGCTGATCTCCATAGATGGCAGCTCACTGGGTCTTGCTGGATGTAGTGCCTGGTGGCTGTGTGTGCAAGTTTGTTAGCTGCACTCTGAACTCCCACTATGTGTGGGGATAGAGTGTGCTGCTGAAGGTTTCTGGAAGGTGCAGTGCGTGCAGAAAGAATACACGGCAAAGTCCGTGTTTGGTTGAAAAAATAATAAAATGTTTATTATGCAACGCGTTTCTGGAGAGAAGCTTTCTCCTTTCTTCAGGCGAAAAACATTTGTACAAGTGTTCAGTACATTTAAATACAAGACTGTGATTGGTTAACAAAGGTAACAAGCTGGCCAATGCATGTGGGTATGCAAGTACAAATCCCAAAATCCTTTGTAGTCTTGGAGGGAAACTTGGACTTTTTTCCCTCCAAGACTGCAGAGGATTTTGGGATTTGTATTTGCATACCCACATGCATTGGCCAGCTTGTTACCTTTGTTAACCAATCACAGTCTTGTATTTAAATGTACTGAACACTTGTACAAATGTTTTTCGCCTGAAGAAAGAAGAAAGCTTCTCTCCAGAAACGCGTTGCATAATAAACATTTTATTATTTTTTCAACCAAACACGGACTTTGCCGTGTATTCTTTCTGCACGCACTGCACCTTCCAGAAACCTTCAGCAGCACACTCTATCCCCACACATAGTGGGAGTTCAGAGTGCAGCTAACAAACTTGCACACACAGCCACCAGGCACTACATCCAGCAAGACCCAGTGAGCTGCCATCTATGGAGATCAGCTGATGTGACCGATGCTGTTTGAAAGCACCACTGCTGCCTGCGTCCCCGGCATAGAGAGGGACAACGCTAGACTGCTGACAGACCCATATGGGCTAGTCAGTCAGTCCTAAAGGTGAGATCATTCCCCGGCAGGCTTGCCAGGGAAAACTGCTACCCTTCTGAGTGCGCTCTCGTCTCTCTCCTCCCATTCCCCCCACCCCTTGTCTATACAGATACATTACAGACATGATATATTCTCCTCTGACCCCCCCCCCCCCCCCCCCAAGCACACCATGCATGGTCCGGGGCTTGTGTCAGCTCTGTCACATCGGGGGTTGGGTATCTGAGTCCTGATAGTGGCGGTCAGATTACAGACATGATATAGTCTCCTCTGATCCCCTTCCCCATCACACCATGCATGGTCCGGGGCTTGTGTCTGCTCTATCACATCAGGGGTTGGGTATCTGAGTGCTGATAGTGGCGGTCAGATTACAGACATGATATATTCTCCTCTGACCCCTCCCATCAGCACACCATGCATGGTCCGGGGCGAGTGTCAGCTCTATGTCGCATCGGGGGTTGGGTGTCTGAGTGCTGATAGTGGCGGTCAGATTACAGACATGATATAGTCTCCTCTGACCCCTCCCAGCACACCATTCATGGTCCGGGGCGTCAGCACTATGTCACATCGGGGGTTGGCTATCTGAGCCCTGATAGTGCAGGTCAGACTACAGACATGATATAGTCTCCTCTGACCCCTCCCAGCACCCAGCACACCATGCATGGTCTGGGGCGTCAGTACTATGTCACATCAGGGGTTGGGTATCTGAGTCCTGATAGTGGAGGTCACATTACAGACATGATATATTCTCCTCTGACCCCTCCCAGCACCCAGCACACCATGCATGGTCCTGGGCGTCAGTACTATGTCACATCAGGGGTTGGGTATCTGAGTCATGATAGTGGCAGTCAGATTACAGACATGATATAGTCTCCTCTGACCCCTCCCAGCACACCATTCATGGTCCGGGGCGTCAGCACTATGTCACATCGGGGGTTGGATATCTGAGCCCTGATAATGCAGGTCAGACTACAGACATGATATAGTCTCCTCTGATCCCCTTCCCCATCACACCATGCATGGTTCGGGGCATGTGTCTGCTCTATCACATCGGGGGTTGGGTATCTGAGTCCTGATTAGTGGCGGTCAGATTACAGACATGATATGGTCTCCTCTGACCGCTCCCAGCACACTATGCATGGTCCGGGGCATGTGTCTGCTCTATGTCACATCAGGGGTTGGGTATCTGAGTGCTGATAGTGGAGATCAGATTACAGACATGATATATTCTCCTCTGACCGCTCCCAGCACACTATGCATGGTCCGGGGCATGTGTCTGCTCTATGTCACATCAGGGGTTGGGTACCTGAGTCCTGATAGTGGAGGTCACATCACAGACATGCTATATTCTCCTTTGACACCCCCTCCCCCCCCCCCCAGCACACTATGCATGGTCCAGGGCTTGTGTCCGCACTATGTCACATCGGGGGTTGGGTATCTGAGCCCTGATAGCCACTATCAGGGCTCAGATACCCAACCCCCGATGGGGTTGGGTCAGACTACAGACATGATATCATCTCCTCTGACCCCTCCCAGCACACTATGCATGGTCCGGGGCGAGTTTCAGCTCCATGTCACACCAGAGGTTGCAATTTCCACAAACTGATTAAAGATTAATTAGATGCTAATAAGTTTAAGTTGATGTAAATGTATGTTCCAGTATGAGCTCTCATTTCTTGGCCTGTTTATACCGCTGTTGTTATGTTGCTGTTCGATGATCACACAAAGGAATAAACACTGATTGCATTTCTGTGTCTTCACTTTTCTTCTTCTTTTATTTGATGACATATTTGATGAAGGACTTTTCAGATAACATTTGGTAACCCAGTGTACTGACACCAATTCTATCTATAAATGAATAATCGCAAAGCAGTTCAAACAAACCTACAGTCTAGCTCAACATACATCTCCCATCTGCTTATTTTCTAAGAAGTTATCCCACCTGCCTTTGTCCCAAAGTGATGTCCTCTGTGTGAAATCCACAATTCTCCTCCTCGTCACCTCCAGCTAGTGTGGAATCTATCCTCATTATACTGTCATTTCTCTGTCACTGCTAAAAAGTTGTGCTATGAGGTAGTCTGCTGCTTGCAATCAGTGTAGCTTACACACACAGCAGCTATCTGCTATAAATCAAGCCGTAACACCTACACTATGAGATCGAAGTAGGATGGAGGGGAGGACGGTTAAGGGTAGGGGACGGTTAGGATTCGGAGTGGGGGGCACAGCGAGGGTTAGGCATGTGGGGGAGGATGGTTAGGGCTAGGCAGGGGGGGGGGGAATGGTTAGGTGATGTGGAGGGTGGTTAGGGCTAGGCAAGGGGGAGGATGGTTATGGTTTGGTGTTAGGGAGGACGGTTAGGGGTAGGGGACAGGTAGGAGTGGGAGGGGGGCAGAGAGGGTTTGGCGTGTGGGGGTGGATGGTTAGGCAAGGGGAGGATGGTTATGGTTAGGTGTTAAGGAGGATGGTTTTGGTTACTATTAGGAGTGGGAGGGGGACAGTTAGGGCTAGGCAGGTGGGAAAATGGTTAGGGTTAGAGGTGTGGGGAGGACATTAAGGTTAGGGGTGGAGAACAGTTGCTATTAGGAGTGGAGGGGCAGTTAGGGTTAGGCATGTGGGGAAGGATGGTTAGGGCTAGGCAGGGGGGAGAATGGATAGGTGATGTGGAGGATGGTAAGGGTTAGGCAGCGGGAGGACGGTTATGGTTAGGGGTGGGGGACGGTTAGGAGGGGGGGGGGAGACAGTTAGGGCTAGGCAGGTGGGAAAATGGTTAGGGTTAGAGGTGTGGGGAGGACATTAGGGTTAGGGGTGGAGAACAGTTACTATTTAACGTTGCATTACAACGCAACAAATGTAGCTTTAAAGGGGAACTTCAGCCTAAACAAACATACTGTCATTAAGTTACATTAGTTATGTTAATTAGAATAGATAGGTAATATAATCTCTTACCCACCCTGTTTTAAAAGAACAGGCAAATGTTTGTGATTCATGGGGGCAGCCATCTTTTTGGTTGAAAGGAGGTGACAAGGAGCAGGAGACACAGTTCCAACTGTCCTGTGTCCTGATCACCCCTCCCAGCTGCACACTCTAGGCTTCAAATGTCAAATTCAAAGTGTAAAAAAAAAAAATTGCACCAAAACAGCAGAACGAGAACAACATCATCAGAAATCCCATCATGCTTTGCAAAGCATCAGGGGAAAAATGCCCAGGCAGTTTTCTTCTGTGCAGCTAAAAATGTGGCTTGGGCAAGAAATGAAATCTATCTAGTCATGTGGGTCCCTTGCCGCAGATCCAGTCCTCCCCGGAGTCCCGCCGGCAGCCTCTAAGTAGCGCTGACCCTGGTGGGTTGGTGTCTTCTGCGCATGCACGGGCGAGTGCCCATGTCCCACCTGCGCATTGGGTAGAAGATGCCGGCCGGGGTCAGCGATCCTTAAAGGCTGTCAGTGGGACCCCGGAGAGGACTGGAGCTGCAGCGAAGGACACACATGACTTCTGGGGGCCGGAAGAAGCTTCAGGTAAAAAGATAGATAGATAGGGATATGGAGACTGCCATATTTATTTCCTTTTAAACAATGCACATTACCTGGCTGTCCTGCTGATCCTCTGCCTCTAATACTTTTAGCCATAGCCCCTGAACAAGCATGCAGTAGATCACGTGCTGACTGGAGTAGCTGCATGCTGGTTTCAGGTGTGTGATTGAGGCTCGGCACACATTAGGCGTTGGGTGAAAGGTTGTATTTTGCTGCAAGTGCGTTCTGTGTGCGTTTTATATGCATTTGTTTCCCGCATGCATTTTGCATATAATTGCATTCTGCACATATGAACGCAAGTGTGTTTCTTTTATGCTCATTACTAGGAAGTCAACAGGAAGCAGAAATACATCATCATCAAACTTGTTATTGAAAAAATAAATCGCAATAAAACGCTATCCCTCTGCATCACCATTGACATACATTAGGAGCGTTTTTGATGGATTTTGGAAAAATATGCAGCAAGTTCTGCATTTTCTAAAACGCACATTGCAGAATGCGAACATATGCGATTTTTCATGCGGCCCATTGAAATACATTATACGTGTGAATGCTAGCGTTTCTGCCTAGTGAGGACAACTGAAGTGAGAGGTATATGGAAACTACCATATTTATTTCCATCTACACAATGGGCTCTATTCATAAAAGGTTACCGCAAGTTTTCCGCTCAAAACAGCGCATTTTCCCGTCCATTTAGCAAAATGGCCATTCATAAAGTTTAGAGGAAGCGGTATGTGGACGGGAAATACCGCTTCCTCTGATTTTGCGGATTACATACAAGTGAATGGGACAGACCTCCCAGAGAGAGCAGCGCACGGAGGGACTCTGCCGGCTGAAGTGTTTCCGCATGCCTTCCGACACCTTACCGCCAGCTTTCAGCGGGAGATCTCCGCTCTTGCATCGCAGCTTTCAAGATTATTTTGAATGACCACCCAGAAGTGTAAAATACCGCTGCAGTATTTTACCTCTACGAGTATTTACGCCACAAGTTTTTTATGAATAGAGCCCAAAGCCAGTTGCATGGCAGTCCTGCTGGGAGCTGGGATAAAAGGGCGCAGGCAGCTAGTGGACAAAAAGGGCGCCGCCATTCACTCCCATAATAAATATCATTTAATGGGCGCCGAACAGGAAAAAAGGGCACCGGAGATAAATAACGTTTTATAAACGGCGCCCAGAGTAATTTAATGTTTTATGACTGTGCTTGTGATGATTTACGTTTACAAAATTCATCCGTGACAAATAACGTTTATAAAAATACTAAACATATTTATCCTATTTAAACTAAAACATTATTTACAATTGTATCCCTTACTGTTTGTAAAACATTATTCACAAAATAAAGCGATCAGTACGTAACGTAAATTGCAATATAGTTTTTACAGTCATTATTTGTAAAACATTATTATCCACATAATACAGCAATCACTAAGGGGAGTCTTAGGGTTAGGCACCACCAGGGGGGTGGTTAGGGTTAGGCACCACCAGGGGGGTGGTTAGGGTTAGGCACCACCAGGGGGGAGTGGTAAGGGTTAGGCACCACCAGGGGGTGGTTAGGGTTAGGCACCACCAGGGGGGTGGTTAGGATTAGGCACCGCAAGGGGTGTGGTTAGGGTTAGGCACCACCAGGGGGGTGGTTAGGGTTAGGCACCACCAGGGGGGTGGTTAGGTTTAGGCACCACCAGGGGGGTGGTTAGGGTTAGGCACCACCAGGGGGGTGGTTAGGATTAGGCACCGCAAGGGGTGTGGTTAGGGTTAGGCACCACCAGGGGGGTGGTTAGGTTTAGGCACCACCAGGGGGGTGGTTAGGGTTAGGCACCACCAGGGGGTCTTAGGTTTAGGCACCACCAGGGGGGTGGTTAGGGTTAGGCACCACCAGGGGGGGTGGTTAGGGTTAGGCACTCACCAGGGGGGTCTAGGGGTTAGGGATAGGTACAGGGAGGGTTCTGCGTGAGAGTAGGGTTAGGTATAGTTTTAATAAAATTACTGTAATAATTACTAATGTTTTGCAATACTTATTACGAACGTAGTTATATTTATATCATCTTTATAAACAATATTTTCAGATTTTATTATAAAAAACAAACGATAAATGAAGGTTATTCACAATAATATACAATTATAACGATTAAACATATATTATCGTTTTTTTTAATAAACGTAATTATAAGTTTCACTTTTGAAACAGGGAAGATTGACGTTTTAACAATTGCCGATTTCATACACATTTAATGATTTATACATTTTTAAAACATTAATAAATGTTATTCATATTTAACGTTTACACCACGTGCCCTTTTTTCCCCGACGCCCTTTTTTAACGTACGCCTCCTGCTGATCCTCTGCCTCTAATACATTTAGCCATAGTCCCTGAACAAGCATGCAGCAGATCAGGTGTTGCTGGCATTAATGTCAGATCTGATAAGACTAGCTGCATGCTTGTTTCTGGTGTGTTATTCAGCCACTACCGCAGAGAAATAGACCAGCAGGACTGCCAGGCAACTGGTTCTATTTAATTAATTAATTAATTAATCTATATATATATATATATATAAAAGTGTGTGTGTGTGTATGTGTCGCGATCACTCGAAAACGGCTTGACCGATTTGAACGAAGCTTGGTATACAGATCCCTTACTACCTGGGATGTTAGGTTCTGGGGGTCTCGCGGCCCCCCCTGCAAACCTGGGCGGAGCTACAAACAGCAAATCAGATTTCACCCATTCAAGTCAATGGAAAAAATGTAAAAGGCTGCCATTCTCACAGTAATCAAGCCAGAGTCCCCACACTTGGCATAGGTGGTCACTTGGTGACCGAGGTTACAAATCCAGGAAAAGTGGGCGGAGCATAAAACAGCCAATCAAATTTTAGCCGTTCATTTTAAATGGGAAAATGTAAACTGCAGCCATTCTTAGACTGTTAATCGCAGGGTTCCCAAACTTGCCACAGTTGGTCACTGGGTGAATGCGATTAAGATTCAAGAAAATGGGTGGAGCCTACAACAGCCAATCAAAATTCACCTATTGATTTTCAAGGGGAATATTTAAACTGCTGCCATTCTTACACTGTTATTGGCAGAGGCTTCAAACTTGCTACAGTCGTCATTGGGTGACTGGGGTCCAAATTCACTAAAGGGGCGGGGCCACATACAGCCAATCAGATTTCCTTGGTGAATAAACTGCTTCCATTCACACATTTTTGATGCCAGGAACCTGACAGCTCACAAACTTGGTCATTGAGTGACTGTGTGTCAAGGTCACAAAAAGTGGGCGGAGCCAAAACAACTTTTACTGGGAAAATATAAACTGCAGCCATTCTTACATTGTTAATGGCAGAGTTCTCAAACTTTGCACAGTTGGTCACTGGGTAACTGAGATTAAGATTTTGGAAGGTGGGTGGAGCCTACAACAGCCAATAAAAATTCACCTTTTGATTTTCAAAGGGAATGTTTAAGCTGCTACAATTCTCTTATACTGTTAAAAGCAGATGCCTCAAACCTGGTACAGTTGGTCACTGGGTGATTAGGGCCCAAACTCAGAAAGGGGGCGGAGCCACACACAGCCAATAAGATTTGTTTATTTTTTAATGGGAATATACAAAGTATTGATACCAAGGACCCCAAAGCTGATAAACTTGATAATTGAGTGACTGTATGCCAAGGTTAGAAAAAGTGGGCGGTGCCAACAACTAAATTTTTAACATGGCAGGGTTCCCCAACTTTACACAATTGGCCACTGGGTGACTGGGACGAATATTCAGAAATGTGAGTGGAGCCTACAACAGCCAATCAAAATGTACCTATTGATTTTCAAGGGGAATATTCACATTGCTACCATTCTTACACTGTTAATGGCAGAGGCCTCAAACCTGATACAGTCAGTCATTGGGTGACTGGGGTCCAAATTCACTAAAGGGGTGGAGCCACAAACAGCCAATCAGATTTGTTAGATTGATTTCAGCCATTCTGTTATTGGCAGGGTTCTCAAACGTGACACAGTTGGCCACTGGCTGACTGGGACTAATATTCAGGAAAGTGGGTGGAGCCTACAGCAGCCAATCAAAATTCACCTTTTGATTTTCAAGGGGAATATTGCAACTGCAGCCATTCTTACACTGTTAATAGCAGAGGCCTCAAACCTGCTACAGTCGGTCGTTAAGTGTTTGGGGTTCAAATTAAGTAAAGGGGCGGAGCCAAAAACAGCCAGATTTCTTTGCTGGATAAACTGCTTCTATTACCATAATTTTGATGCCAGGAACCCAAAAGCTCACAAACTTGGTCATTGAGTAGTGACTGTGTGTCAAGGTTACAAAAAGTTGGTGGAGTTAAAACAGATTTTTCTGGGAAATTGTAAACTGCAGCCCTTCTTCACTGTTAATGGCAGGGTTCTCAAACTTAGCATAGCTGCTTACTGGGTGACTGGGATTAATGTTCAGAAAAGTGGGTGGAGCCTAAAAATGCCAATCAAAAATCACATGTCGCTTTTCAAGGAGAATATTACAATTGCTGCCATTCTTGCACTGTTAATGGCACAAGCCTCAGACCTGGTACAGTTGGTCATTGGGTCACTGGGGATCAAATTCAGAAAAGGGGACAGAGCCACAAACAGTGAATCAGATTTGTTTCATTTCATGGCAAAATACAAATTATTGATGCCAAGGACCCCAAAACTCACAAACTTGGTCATGGAGTAGTGCCTTTGTGTCCAGGTTACAAAAAGTGGGCAGAGCCAAAAACAAATTTCACCGAGAAAGTGTAAACTGCAGCCCTTCTTACACTGTTTATGGCAGGGTTCCCAATCTTTGCCCAGATGGTTACTGAGTGACTGAGATTAATATTCAGGGAAGTGGGTGGAGCCTATAGTAGCCAATCAAAATTCACCTGTTGATTTTCAAGTGGAATATTTAAATTGCTGCCATTTTTACACTGTTAATAGCAGATGCCTCAAACCTGCTACAGTTGGTCATTGGGTGACTGGGGTTCAAATGCTGGAGAGGGGGTGAAGCCACAAACAGCCAATCTGATTTGTTTAATTTCTATGGGAATATACAAATTATTGATGCCAAGGACCCCAAAGCTCACAAACTTGGTCATTGAGTGTTTGTGCATTAAGGTTAGAAAGTGGGCGGAGCTAACACCAGCCAAATACATACACGGGCAATGCCGGGTCATCAGTGGGTGGAGACAAATACAAATTTCACTGGGAAAATGTAAACTGCAGCCATTCTTACACTGTTAATGGCAGGGTTTTTAAACTTTGCACAGTTGGTCACTGGGTGACTGGGATTAATATTCAGAAAAGTGGGTGGAGCCTACAAAAGTGAATCAAACTTCACCTATTGCTTTTCAAGGGGAATATTTAATTGCTGCCATTCTTGCACTGTTAATGGCACAGGCCTCAAACCTGGTACAGTTGGTTATTGGGTGACTGGGTTTCAAATTCAGAAAAGGCAGGGGCGTAGCAATAGGGGGTGCAGAGGTAGCGACCGCATCGGGGCCCTTGGGCCAGAGGGGCCCCGAGGGGCCCTCCCACAACTACAGTATTAGCTCCCTATTGGTACTGTGCTCATAATAATCACTTCTATAGATACTTTTAATATTGGTAATCATCAACAAACTGTTCCCCATTCCCTTCTTGCACCTCTGACACTGTAGTTGCCATTGGCAGGTTTTGGTGCGCCATATCAATTGTTATGTATAGAGTGCTTGGGGGGCCCCATGTAAAACTTGCATCGGGGCCCACAGCTCCTTAGCTACGCCACTGAGAAAAGGGTGTGGAGCCACAAACAGATTTTTTCATTTCAGTGCAAATTATTGATACCAAAGACCGCAAAGCTCACAAACTTGGTCAGTGAGTAATTGTGTGTTAGGGTTAGAAAAAGTGGTCGGAGCCAACACCAGCCAAATACATACCCGGGCAACGCTGGGCAATCAGCTAGTAGGAAATATGGCAGCCACCATATCCCTCTCGCTTCAAGTGTGCTTTAACCCTCCTGGCGGTTTATTAAAAACCGCCAGGGGCAGCGCAGCAGTGTTTTTTTTAAAAAAATAAAAATTTTATATCATGTAGCGAGCCTAGGGCATCCCCCCACCCGCTTCGATCGCCTCTGGCGATCTGCGATCAGGAAATCCCGTTCAAAGAATGGGATTTCCTGGAGGGCTTCCCCTGGAGGGCGGGATGACGTTGTGACATCGTGACGTCAAAGGGGGTCTCGATCCACCCCTCAGCGCTTCCTGGCACTGATTGGCCAGGCAGCGCACGGGGTCTGGGGGGGGGGGGAGGCGGTGCGGCGGCGATCGGAGTGCACATGCAGCTAGCAAAGTGCTAGCTGCGTGTTGCAAAAAAAAAAAATTATGCAAATCGGCCCAGCAGGGCCTGAGAAATCCTCCTGCGCGGCTTACCCTGAACTACGTTCGGGGTTACCGCCAGGAGGGTTAAGAGTTAATAGTAAGTGCAGACAATAAGGCAGAGATGCCTCTGAGCTGTCGGCTGTCTCCCTCCTGTAATAGATCGCTGCCAGTGAGCCATTTCTGCAGAGGAATGCCGTATAACAGGTTCAAAGCAGCATCATCTCACAGTAACTCTATCATAACAGTGAGTTACCAGTCAGCTGACCTCCTGCTGGGCCAGGGACTAGGGAAGGGCAATGACATGCAAAGAGTCTATGCAGCATTAGGCAAATTCTGAATGCAGATTTATGAATCCAGGCCAATCAAATCCTGCCAGGGTGGAATTCCATTGGCCCATCTGCAAGATGCATACATTTGCATACTCCTGCATCGACTTGGGAAAATTTGCATCTTATTTATCAATCCTATCAGGAGCCTTTATACTAATGCTTCATACACACTTGAGATAAAAGTCTTTGGAGAAGGCAAGATCACAGACCAATCTTACCACCCTTCATGTAGTATGAGAGCCATACTCTACACAGTCTATTCTATGGAGCTGCACTCCCCATCAGATAAAATCTTTGCAAGATGCTGCACACAAACATGCTGTATACACTCAAAAGATCATTATCTGCAAAAGATCTGTTCCTGCAAAATATCCATTCCTGCAAAATGCATTCATTGGGTATCATTCATAAAGCATTTCCGCATGCGGGAATGCTAAAAACAGCTGACTTTACCGACCACTCGTCAAAGTCAGCATTCATAAAGGCTCTTTCCGCATAAAAAAATGACACTACCGAGCAGAGTGATAAATCACCGCCTTGTGCGGTGATTATCGGCACAAATGTAGCAAAATGTTAATTCATAAAGATCACCGCAAGCGGTGAGAGGTCGGGAAGTACCGCTCCCTCTGATGTGGCGATACCAATGCAAGTGAATGGAGACACACAGACCTCCCAGGCAGCTGCAGCAGAGCGGAACACGGAGAAATGTATCAACTCAGCAGCTTCCGTGTCTCCGCCTGCCTACCGCCAGCCTAGTTCGGGGAATCTCCGCACTGCCACCGCACCTGGATGTTTTTTATGAATGCCCACCCAGAAGTCTAAAACACCGGCAGCGGTGTTTTCCCGCACTGATTCCCTGTACCGACAGCTCCTTTATGAATGATAGCCATAGTCTATGAGATCTGCAGATCATCATACTCACTTGGTTTAACAGACAATCTTCTGCAGATCATCTGCAGATCAGATCCACCAGGATGGATTTTCAGATCTGCAGATGATTGCCAGATATGCAGATGAAGTCTGTTAAACCAAGTGTGTGGCTAGAAACCCACTAGGAGAGCTTTTCTGAGCGCTTTGTGATTTGAAAAGCTCTAGCTAATGTAATGCTATGGGTGTGATCCCACTTGAGTGATGTGATTTTATAAAAATCCCCCATAGCATTGCATTACCAAGAGCTTTTTCAAATCACTCACGCTTACAAAGCGCTCCCAGTGGGTTTCTGGCCTGTATGATGATCTGCAGATCTCATAGACTATGAATGCATTTTGCAGGAATGGATATTTTGCAGGAACAGATCTTTTGCAGATAATGATCTTTTGAGTGTGTACAGCATCTTTGTGTGCAGCATCTTGCAAAGATTTTATCTGATGGGGAGTTCAGCTCCATAGAATAGACTGTGTAGGTGTGGCTCTCATACTACATGGAAGGGGGTAAGATTTCTGTCTGATGGGGAGTGCAGCTCCATAGAATAGACTGTGTAGGTGTGGCTCTCATACTACATGGAAGGGGGTAAGATTTCTGTCTGATGGGGAGTGCAGCTCCATAGAATAGACTGTGAAGGTGTGGCTCTCATACTACATGGAAGGGGGTAAGATTTCTGTCTGATAGGGAGTGCAGCTCCATAGAATAGACTGTGTAGAGTATGGCTCTCATACTACATGAAGGGTGGTAAGATTTCTGTCTGATGGGGAGTGCAGCTCCATAGAATAGACTGTGTAGGTGTGGCTCTCATACTACATGGAAGGGGGTAAGATTTCTGTCTGATGGGGAGTTCAGCTCCATAGAATAGACTGTGTAGAATATGGCTCTCATACTACATGAAGGGTGGTAAGATTGGTCTGTGATCTTGCCTTTTCCAAAGACTTTTATCTCAAGTGTGTATGAAGCATTAGCCACACTCTGTCACCCGCCTCTGGCTGATGAGAGATTGATGGATGGAAGATGACAGGGCGAAAATTGGGTCTCTTTTCCACGGACTGTTGAACTGTGTGCTCAACAAATAGCTACCAGGCAGCAGTGAGCAGTTGCCAGGCAGCAGTGAGCAGTTACCAGGCAGCAGTGAGCAGTTACCAGGCAGCAGTGAGCAGTTGTGAGAGTTTGAGAGGCATTTCACTGCCTATCAACAGTCCGTTGAAAAGTGGCCTTAAGGCCTCTTTTCCACGAACTGTTGAGCTGTGTGCTCAGCAAGCAGTTACCAGGCTGCAGTGAGCAGTTACCAGGCTGCAGTGAGCAGTAACCAGGCTGCAGTGAGCAGTAACCAGGCTGCAGTGAGCAGTAACCAGGCTGCAGTGAGCAGTAACCAGGCTGCAGTGAGCAGTAACCAGGCTGCAGTGAGCAGTAACCAGGCTGCAGTGAGCAGTAACCAGGCAGCAGTGAGCAGATATCAGGCAGCAGTGAGCAGATATCAGGCAGCAGTGAGCAGATATCAGGCAGCAGTGAGCAGATATCAGGCAGCAGTGAGCAGATATCAGGCAGCAGTGAGCAGTTACCAGGCAGCAGTGAGCAGTTACCAGGCAGCAGTGAGCAGTTACCAGGCAGCAGTGAGCAGATATCAGGCAGCAGTGAGCAGATATCAGGCAGCAGTGAGCAGTTATCAGGCAGCAGTGAGCAGTTGAGAGTTTGAGAGGCATTCCACTGCCTGTAAACAGTTCGTGGAAAAGTGGCCTTAAAGCAAAGAGTCCTGCAGAGCTAATGACCAGCGATGATCAATAAAGATGCAAATAAGCTCAGTCTTGCATGCAGATTTCATGCAAGCAAGACGTGCATTTAATTGCCCAGTTCCATGCTGCATAAAGTTTGTATGAAATTTGCAGGCAATTTGGGATTATTGGCTTCTAATCAATCATATCTACTGATTAGTAGGGATGATCAATGAGATGCAAATATTTCTGAGTTTATGCAAATGTATGCAGTTTGAAAATGGACCAATCGAGTCCCATCCAGTTTTAAATTGATTGGTCCAGTTTCAAGCTGAATATATTTGCATAAAAATGTGCATATATTTGCATAAACTTGGAAATATTTGCATCTAATCAATCATATCTACTGATTAGTGATGCAAATTTGTTCAAACTAATGCAAAATTTGGCACAGACTGAAATCAGAACAATGCAATTTAGGCCTCCTTTCCACGGACTGTTGATAGGCAGTGAAATGCCTCTCAACCTCTCACAACTGCTCACTGCTGCCTGGTAACTGCTTGTTGCTGCCTGGCAACTGCTCGCTGCTGCCTGGCAACTGCTCACTGCTGCCTGGCAACTGCTCACTGCTGCCTAGTAACTGCTCACTGCTGCCTAGTAACTGCTCACTGCTGCCTGGTAACTGCTTGCTGAGCACACAGCTTAAGGCCTCCTTTCCATGAACTGTTGAGCTGTGTGCTCAGTAAGCAGTTTCCAGGCAGCAACAAGCAGTTTCCAGGCAGCAACAAGCAGTTTCCAGGCAGCAACAAGCAGTTTCCAGGCAGCAATGAGCAGTTACCAGGCAGCAGTGAGCAGTTGTAGGAGTTTGAGAGGCATTTCACTGCCTATCAACAGTTCGTGGGAAAGAGGCCTTACCAGCGACAGCCTCTGATTGGCCCTGTTACGATACGTTCGATGGTACTTATCCGTTAGCCGGGCGCATCCGGCAGGTGGCGACAAAACTCCACCAGAGTTACATCTTTCCCTACTATCCATGTCGGCCTGGAGGGGGAATAGTAATTAGCGCCACCTGCCGGATGCGCCCGGCTAACGGATAAGTACCCGTTCGATATTTGTGGGAGTATTTGCATTGCATCAGGAAAGTCGGTAATGCCCGGACCAATGTTACCTCCTCCATGTAGTCTGAGAGTCAACAGATATTGAATACTATGAGCAGACTGTGCAGGCAAACCCTCATACTACATGGAGGGGGTAATATTGCTCAGGGATTGGCCAATCATAAGTGAAAGTGCATACCAGGCTTTCGGGAAGGTCAATGAGAGGAGCATAATTCTGAGTTGATGCAAGATTATGCAAATTCATACAGCTTCAAAATGGGCTAATGCCACCAATGTTTAACATGATTGGTGCATTTTTAAGTCTCAAATTTGTATGCTAAATTTACATATTGCTACATTAACTCAAAATTATTTGCATGTTATTGACCATCCCCAGTCCTGTTCTCTGGGTTACATGATTACAGAAGTCGATGGAACTACAGAGACCGGTCTTGTGGGTGGATGGAGAGTAAAGCCTGGTACACACATCCAATTTTGATTGGACCATGATTGGCCAGTCTTATCACCTCCATGTAGAGCTTACCTGCACAATCTGCTCATAGCAACCTCATACTACATGGAGGTGGTAAGATTGGCCAATCAGAATTGAAGGTGTGTAGTAGGCTGTAGTCCCTTCCCCCTCCTGTCCAGCTACCTAATACTGGGGATCCCCAGATCACTGCAGCCTGGAACTGGACCAATCAAATCCACTTCCTGCTGATTTGCATACAAGCTGATGTCATTAGCATCTGATTGGCTGGTTCTGCTCCGTGTGATGGAGTGTCTGCACTATGAGCAGCTATTCTCATTTGTGGAGCAATTGTGCCCCCTATTCCCTGCCAGCGATTCTGCCCCAGCGGGGTGACCCCACCACAGCTGGTAAGCTAACCCCCCCCCCCCCATCCCCTGTGTCACTGCCAGCGATTCTGCCAGGGGGTGACCCCATACCTCCCAAGTGTCCCTCTTTGGTAGCCCTGTCTCTCTGTCCTCCTCATTTGTCCCTCTTTCAGGACTTTGTCCCTCTTTGTATGTAAATATATGGGTACTTATCCGTTAGCCGGGCGCATCCAGCAGGTGGCGACAAA
Source organism: Hyperolius riggenbachi (assembly GCF_040937935.1). NCBI lineage: Eukaryota > Metazoa > Chordata > Amphibia > Anura > Hyperoliidae > Hyperolius > Hyperolius riggenbachi. The sequence continues at coordinate 320,045,709 of NC_090652.1, forward strand.
ACTCCACCAGAGTTACATCTTTCCCTACTATCCATGTCGGCCTGGAGGGGGAATAGTAAAATGTATTTCTCTACTAAAAATGTGTTTAATTGGCTCTAATCTTTGATTTCACCATTTAAATTGATATATTTATTATTTTCAAATGTTAATATAAAGGAAAATGAACCAGGATAGAAAGGACCGGTGTGGTTTGTTTTATAAAATAGCAGATTTTCTTATGAAATCTTTGTGGGATGCGTGACTAGGGGTGTGCTGAGGGCGTGATCAGGGGTGTGGCTTAAGTGTCCCTCTTTCTCATCTCAAAAAGTTGGGAGGTATGGTGACCCCACTACAGCCGGTAAGCCAAACTAAAATGTGCATCTGTGATTAGCAAAACAAACCAATTTGTTTTGTGTGTAGTGTTTGTGTGTAAATCAAAATGTGATGCGATATGGGGCTCCTCTATTCACAAAGCATTAGCGCATTCAGTAATGCTGAAAACAGCTGATTTTACCCATCACCTTTCCAAGTCACAATTCACTAAACCCATCACTGCACAGAAAATCACAGTTCCCGACTTGTGCGGTAAATTACCTCAGGAAACGTCAATTCACAAAGATTTCTGCATTAAATTTACAGGCCAAAAGTGTTGGGTAATTTTCTCCAGCTCACAGCGGCCGATAACTGGCTGTCCCCCTGCTGTCTCTGTGGGGTAACTTGACAGACCGCCTCTGGGGAGAGCCAGGCAGCCAATAGGGAGAGCCGCACACCCTGCTTCTCACTGTGATTGGATGCAACAGGGATGCTGGTGGGTCATTCAGTGTCTCAATGCAGAAGAAGCTGACAATTCTGCCGGCATCCCTGCATCCCTTTAGATCTGCATATTTGTATTGTAGCACACACAAGTGCTCCCCCTAGTGGCTGCAGCACATCTAGAGGGATGACAGTATGCACGGTCTGAAAAACCTCAGTCGCACACAAAACTCCCTGCTACATGCTGGTAACTGACACTTAGGCCTCCTTTCCACAGACTGTTGATAGGCAGTGAAATGCGTCTCATACTGTCTCAACTGCTCACTGCTGCCTGGTAACCACTCCCAGCTGCCTGGTAACTGCTGCATGGCAACTACTCCCGGCTGCCTGGTAACTGCTCACTGCCTGGTAACTGCTGCATGGCAACTACTCCCGGCTGCCTGGTAACCAGGGATGCTTGGATACCCCTTTTTAAAATACGAATTGATTCGGTTCCGGATAGCTAGAAATCTGGATCGAACTCGGATAACCGAACTTTGCGGTATCCGAATAGAATCGGATATCCGAACCCATTATCCGGGTAAATCCGAATTAATTCAGATAACTGGATAGAAAAACGGAAGTGGCCTTTCAATTGCGGACTTTCCCGACCATTTAGCAAAGTGGGCATTCATAAAGTCTGTTTCCGCATGAAAATCTACAATCCCCCAGCAGAGCGAGAAATTTCCACCTTCTGCAGTGTTTTTCTAGATTTATCTAGAAAAAAGTAACAAAATGGCCATTCATAAAGATTAGAGGAAGCGGTATGTGGACGGGAAATACCGCTTCCTCAATATAGCGAGAAGAGTTCGGATTACATGAAAGTGAATGGGACAGACCTCCCAGAGAGAGCAGCGCACGGAGGGACTCTGCCGGCTGAAGTGTTTCCACATGCCTTCCGACTGCTTACCGCCAGCCTTCAGCGGGAGATCTCCGCACCTGTATGACAGCTTACCGCCAGCCTTCAGCGGGAGATCTCCGCACCTGTATGACAGCTTACCGCCAGCCTTCAGCGGGAGATCTCCGCACCTGTATGACAGCTTACCGCCAGCCTTCAGCGGGAGATCTCCGCATGCCTTCCGACAGCTTACCGCCAGCCTTCAGCGGGAGATCTCCGCACCTGTATGACAGCTTACCGCCAGCCTTCAGCGGGAGATCTCCGCACCTGTATGACAGCTTACCGCCAGCCTTCAGCGGGAGATCTCCGCACCTGTATGACAGCTTACCGCCAGCCTTCAGCGGGAGATCTCCGCACCTGTATGACAGCTTACCGCCAGCCTTCAGCGGGAGATCTCCGCACCTGTATGACAGCTTACCGCCAGCCTTCAGCGGGAGATCTCCGCACCTGTATGACAGCTTACCGCCAGCCTTCAGCGGGAGATCTCCGCACCTGTATGACAGCTTACCGCCAGCCTTCAGCGGGAGATCTCCGCACCTGTATGACAGCTTACCGCCAGCCTTCAGCGGGAGATCTCCGCATGCCTTCCGACAGCTTACCGCCAGCCTTCAGCGGGAGATCTCCGCACCTGTATGACAGCTTACCGCCAGCCTTCAGCGGGAGATCTCCGCACCTGTATGACAGCTTACCGCCAGCCTTCAGCGGGAGATCTCCGCACCTGTATGACAGCTTACCGCCAGCCTTCAGCGGGAGATCTCCGCACCTGTATGACAGCTTACCGCCAGCCTTCAGCGGGAGATCTCCGCACCTGTATGACAGCTTACCGCCAGCCTTCAGCGGGAGATCTCCGCACCTGTATGACAGCTTACCGCCAGCCTTCAGCGGGAGATCTCCGCACCTGTATGACAGCTTACCGCCAGCCTTCAGCGGGAGATCTCCGCACCTGTATGACAGCTTACCGCCAGCCTTCAGCGGGAGATCTCCGCACCTGTATGACAGCTTACCGCCAGCCTTCAGCGGGAGATCTCCGCACCTGTATGACAGCTTACCGCCAGCCTTCAGCGGGAGATCTCCGCACCTGTATGACAGCTTACCGCCAGCCTTCAGCGGGAGATCTCCGCACCTGTATCACAGCTTACCGCCAGCCTTCAGCGGGAGATCTCAGCACCTGTATGACAGCTTACCGCCAGCCTTCAGCGGGAGATCTCCGCACTTGTATCACAGCTTACCGCCAGCCTTCAGCGGGAGATCTCCGCACCTGTATGACAGCTTTCCGCCAGCCTTCAGCGGGAGATCTCCGCACCTGTATCACAGCTTACCGCCAGCCTTCAGCGGGAGATCTCCGCACCTGTATGACAGCTTACCGCCAGCCTTCAGCGGGAGATCTCCACACTTGTATCACAGCTTACCGCCAGCCTTCAGCGGGAGATCTCCGCACCTGTATGACAGCTTACCGCCAGCCTTCAGCGGGAGATCTCCGCACCTGTATGACAGCTTACCGCCAGCCTTCAGCGGGAGAGCTCCGCACCTGTATGACAGCTTACCGCCAGCCTTCAGCGGGAGATCTCCGCACCTGTATGACAGCTTACCGCCAGCCTTCAGCGGGAGATCTCCGCACCTGTATGACAGCTTACCGCCAGCCTTCAGCGGGAGATCTCCGCACCTGTATGACAGCTTACCGCCAGCCTTCAGCGGGAGATCTCCGCACCTGTATGACAGCTTACCGCCAGCCTTCAGCGGGAGATCTCCGCACTTGTATGACAGCTTACCGCCAGCCTTCAGCGGGAGATCTCCGCATGCCTTCCGACAGCTTACCGCCAGCCTTCAGCGGGAGATCTCCGCACCTGTATGACAGCTTACCGCCAGCCTTCAGTGGGAGATCTCCGCACCTGTATGACAGCTTACCGCCAGCCTTCAGCGGGAGATCTCCGCACCTGTATGACAGCTTACCGCCAGCCTTCAGCGGGAGATCTCCGCACCTGTATCACAGCTTACCGCCAGCCTTCAGCGGGAGATCTCCGCACCTGTATGACAGCTTACCGCCAGCCTTCAGCGGGAGATCTCCGCACTTGTATCACAGCTTACCGCCAGCCTTCAGCGGGAGATCTCCGCACCTGTATGACAGCTTTCCGCCAGCCTTCAGCGGGAGATCTCCGCACCTGTATCACAGCTTACCGCCAGCCTTCAGCGGGAGATCTCCGCACCTGTATGACAGCTTACCGCCAGCCTTCAGCGGGAGATCTCCACACTTGTATCACAGCTTACCGCCAGCCTTCAGCGGGAGATCTCCGCACCTGTATGACAGCTTACCGCCAGCCTTCAGCGGGAGATCTCCGCACCTGTATGACAGCTTACCGCCAGCCTTCAGCGGGAGAGCTCCGCACCTGTATGACAGCTTACCGCCAGCCTTCAGCGGGAGATCTCCGCACCTGTATGACAGCTTACCGCCAGCCTTCAGCGGGAGATCTCCGCACCTGTATGACAGCTTACCGCCAGCCTTCAGCGGGAGATCTCCGCACCTGTATGACAGCTTACCGCCAGCCTTCAGCGGGAGATCTCCGCACTTGTATGACAGCTTACCGCCAGCCTTCAGCGGGAGATCTCCGCATGCCTTCCGACAGCTTACCGACAGCCTTCAGCGGGAGATCTCCGCACCTGTATGACAGCTTACCGCCAGCCTTCAGTGGGAGATCTCCGCACCTGTATGACAGCTTACCGCCAGCCTTCAGCGGGAGATCTCCGCACCTGTATGACAGCTTACCGCCAGCCTTCAGCGGGAGATCTCCGCACCTGTATCACAGCTTACCGCCAGCCTTCAGCGGGAGATCTCCGCACCTGTATGACAGCTTACCGCCAGCCTTCAGCGGGAGATCTCCGCACTTGTATCACAGCTTACCGCCAGCCTTCAGCGGGAGATCTCCGCACCTGTATGACAGCTTTCCGCCAGCCTTCAGCGGGAGATCTCCGCACCTGTATGACAGCTTACCGCCAGCTTTCAGCGGGAGATCTCCGCACTTGTATGACAGCTTACCGCCAGCCTTCAGCGGGAGATCTCCGCACCTGTATGACAGCTTACCGCCAGCTTTCAGCGGGAGATCTCCGCACCTGTATGACAGCTTACCGCCAGCCTTCAGTGGGAGATCTCCGCACCTGTATGACAGCTTACCGCCAGCCTTCAGCGGGAGATCTCCGCACCTGTATGACAGCTTACCGCCAGCCTTCAGCGGGAGATCTCCGCACTTGTATGACAGCTTACCGCCAGCCTTCAGCGGGAGATCTCCGCACTTGTATGACAGCTTACCGCCAGCCTTCAGCGGGAGATCTCCGCACTTGTATCACAGCTTACCGCCAGCCTTCAGCGGGAGATCTCCGCACCTGTATGACAGCTTACCGCCAGCCTTCAGCGGGAGATCTCCGCACTTGTATGACAGCTTACCGCCAGCCTTCAGCGGGAGATCTCCGCACTTGTATGACAGCTTACCGCCAGCCTTCAGCGGGAGATCTCCGCACCTGTATGACAGCTTACCGCCAGCCTTCAGCGGGAGATCTCCGCACTTGTATGACAGCTTACCGCCAGCCTTCAGCGGGAGATCTCCGCACCTGTATCACAGCTTACCGCCAGCCTTCAGCGGGAGATCTCCGCACCTGTATGACAGCTTACCGCCAGCCTTCAGCGGGAGATCTCCGCACCTGTATGACAGCTTACCGCCAGCCTTCAGCGGGAGATCTCCGCACCTGTATCACAGCTTACCGCAAGCCTTCAGCGGGAGATCTCCGCACCTGTATGACAGCTTACCGCCAGCCTTCAGCGGGAGATCTCCGCACCTGTATGACAGCTTACCGCTAGCCTTCAGCGGGAGATCTCCGCACCTGTATGACAGCTTACCGCCAGACTTCAGCGGGAGATCTCCGCACCTGTATGACAGCTTACCGCCAGCCTTCAGCGGGAGATCTCCGCACCTGTATGACAGCTTACCGCCAGCCTTCAGCGGGAGATCTCCGCACCTGTATGACAGCTTACCGCCAGCCTTCAGCGGGAGATCTCCGCATGCCTTCCGACAGCTTACCGCCAGCTTTCAGTGGGAGATCTCCGCACCTGCATCGCAGCTTTCTGCCAGCCTTCAGCGGGAGATCTCCGCACCTGTATGACAGCTTACCGCCAGCCTTCAGCGGGAGATCTCCGCACCTGTATCACAGCTTACCGCCAGCCTTCAGCGGGAGATCTCCGCACCTGTATCACAGCTTACCGCAAGCCTTCAGCGGGAGATCTCCGCACTTGCATCGCAGCTTACCGCCAGCCTTCAGCGGGAGATCTCCGCACCTGTATGACAGCTTACCGCCAGACTTCAGCGGGAGATCTCCGCACCTGTATGACAGCTTACCGCCAGCCTTCAGCGGGAGATCTCCGCACTTGCATCGCAGCTGGCAAGATCTTTATGAATGACCACCCAGAAGTCTAAAATACCGCTGCGGTATTTTCCCTCCACGAGTTTTTTCGCCACACATTTTTTATGAATAGAGCCCCTTTTGAGGCTAATTGGACCATGCCTTGTAAGGGTTCTTTCGCCTTCCTCTGGATCAGCAGGGATATGTGAGGAAGCAGGCTGGTGTTGTACTTTGTTCTCTGGTTGAACTCGATGGACGTATGTCTTTTTTCAACCAAAATAACTATGTAACTGGAAAAATAATCCAAAAAAGCAAAGAAAGATCCTAAAGGTGCATACACACATCAGACTATAGTCTTCGGAAAATGAAAGATCACAAACCTATCTTACCACCCTTCATGTAGTATGAGAGCCATACTTTCTCGTTCTCAGTCTTTCCTATGGAGCTGAACGCCCCATCAGACAGAAAGCTTTGCAAGATGCTGCACACACAGATGCTGTACAGACACAAAAGATCAGTATCTGCAAAAGATCTGTTCCTGCAAAATGCATTCATAGGCTATAATTCATAAACTTGCTGGCGGTAAGGAGAACCCGTGTGGGAGAATACCGCCGTCGGTAGTTTAGCCTTCTGGGTGGTCATTCATAAACATTGTGCCCGGGGCGGTAGCAGTGCGGAGGTTTTCTGGAGAATGGTGTCGGTAGGCGGGCGGTAGGCATGCGGAAACAGAAAAGCTGGCCGAGTCCCTCCATGCGGTGTTCTCTCTGCTGATGTGTGGGAGGTCCGTCCCATTCACTTACAAGGACTCCGCAAGCTTCCCGCTACATCCAGGGGATCGGTAATCCCCGTCCGCATACCGCTATGCGGAAATGTTTATGAATGAACATTTTGATACTTTTTCTGGATACCTGCGTATCCACACCGCACAAGGCGGTACATTGTCACTCTGCACGGGAATGTCAGCTCCGCATGCGGAAAGAGGCTTTATGAATACACAACTTGCTCAGTGCTCGGTAAAGTCAGCGGTATTACGCATTTCCGCATGCGGGAATGCTTTATGAATGGTGGCCATAGTCTATGATATCTGCAGATCATCATACACACCTTGTTTAACAGACATTCATCTGCAGATTAGATCCACCAGGATGGATTTTCAGATCTGCAGATGATTGTCTGATCTGCAGATGAATGTCAGTTAAACAAGGTGTGTATGATGATCTGCAGATCTCATAGACTATGAATGCAATTTGCAGGAACGGATCTTTTGCAGATACTGATCTTTTGTGTCTGTACAGCATCTGTGTGTGCAGCATCTTGCAAAGATTTTAGCTGATGGGGAGTGCAGCTCCATAGAATAGACTGTGTAGAGTATAGCTCTCATGCTACATGGAAGGGGGTAACATTGGTCTGTGATCTTTCATTTTCCAAAGACTATAGTCTGATGTGTGTATGAGCCTTTACACAGACCGCACCACACAAAATTACCAAATAAATCACGAGCTTTGACATATTAGATTACACATGAGAAAGATAAAAACAAAACCAAAAATGTCCGGGTATCATACATTGAAATAAATGAGGATATACATATCAATGGTAAAGCCCAACCCTTCCTCTACTCAATATAACGCATATAATATATGTATGGGGCGAGTAAAGTGACGCCGGCGTCCATTATGCTCAGCTGAAGCCGCCGAGAGCGGCGAATCGCGAATGCAGTGTCGGGTACACACGGCCTTTCCTCTTCTCCTGCCGCTATGTGATGCGTACCTCCTCTCACTTTCTCTCCATTGGGTGATCCACTTGCTGGTCCCATCCTGGACCTCTCTAGACCTCTCTACACACGCTTATCTAACCCTTTTTTTCAGGGGGTTCTTTCTATCCCTATGCTCTTTGGTTTCTGCACTATTTCACTTTACTTTATGCACTTTGTCACAACCTATGCACTTTTCACTCAGTTTATATTTGTTGCTAGCACTAGGTCACTTTACTCGCCCCATACATATATTAAATGCATTATATTGAGTAGAGGAAGGGTTGGGCTAATTTTTTTTTTTTTTTTTTTTTTTTATTTCAATGTGTGATACCCGGACATTTTTGTTTTTATCTTTCTCATGTTTAATCTAATATGTCAATAAACTCATGTGATTTATTTGGTAATTTTGTGTGGTGCAGTCTGTGTTAGGATCTTTCTTTGCTTTTCTGGATTATTTTTCAAGTAATAGTTAACAATCAGGAGGAGCCAGGATGGAGGTTGTGGTGGTAAAGGGTGGTAAGGCCGGCATAGTGATTTCCAGCCACTTCATGTCCCCCTCTTGCCAACAACAGGGTCTGGTGGCGTTTCTTGCTAGCACGGGAAGTGAAGGAGGGAGCAGAGGAGACCACTGAGGACTGGCTGCCTGAACAGGCCTCAGTGTCGGCAGGAGTGGCAGAGGGGGTTCTGGTGCTCTGAGTCTGACCACTGCCAGCACCAGCTTCGTTCAGCCTCTTGAACTCCTCCATGCTCAACAACATGTTTTTTTGGCCAGATGGGTGATGAAGCTGGAGGTGCCATAGTTGGAGGGGTCACAACCTCTGCTCAGCTTTAGTTTGCACACATTGCAGGTGGCAAACTTGCTGTCCACTGTGGGCAGAGTGAAAAACTGCCAGATTGGGGATGTGAAAATTCCCCTGCGGCCTGAATGGGATGCGGTGGCTTTTCTCCCTGTGGCGGTTGGGGGTTGAGTGGTGCGGCTGGTGGTAGTGGCAGAAGATGAAGCAGCAGGCTGTGGGTCCTGCATTCCACGCCCACTGCTGCTCCTGCCAATGTCTGCAATGCTGATCCTCCACGCCAGACCCACTGACGCATCCTCCTCCTCCTCAGAGCTAACATCCCCCTCCTGTGGATGCTAGTCACGGTCCTTCATCTCATCAACATAACTGCTGCTGGGATGACACCCCCCCACACACACTCCTCTTCTGATGCCACATGCAAGGACCCCCCATCCCCCAACAACTACCGTCAGCATCTGTGACTGCTCCACATAGCCCAAAGCGCCCAGAATATCCTCCTCAAACTCGCTGCTGGTAACAGCCCTGCTGCTTGTGATCATGGTGCCTGGAGTGAAAGTGCGCTCACTGCTGGGCCGCTGCTGCTCCTGCGAACAGGAGTGCTGGTGGGGGTGGAGGTCTCTGTTGTAGAGCTGGTGGTGGCCTGCTCATCCACCATCAGCTGGACAATGGCCGCTACATGCTGCTGCGCCTCTGCAGCGTTACTACCTCTATTAACAGCGGGACGGCCAGTGGCAAGCGGCGGAATGGACACTGACGCGGCAGAACTGCTGAATGTGGCCGTAATGTTGCTCCCTATCCTCTTGGCCTTGCTGCCCCTCCCCCGGCTGCCGGTGCCAGCAGACATAGTACAAGTTATGTGTGATGATGTCACCAGATGATGTGGGGTACTTGTACTTTATTAAAATCAGGGTTGGACTTTAACCTTCCTGGTGGTAACCGTAGTTCGGGGTAAGCCGCGCAGGAGGTTTTCTCAGGCCCTGCTGGGCCGATTTGCATATTATTATTATTTTTTTTTTTTTGCAACTTTGCTGGCTGCATGTGCACTCCGATCGCCGCCGCTCCGTGCCGATTACTGTCCTCAGAGGGGCTCACTATCTAATCCTACCATAGTCATAGTATAATGTCCTACCATATTATTATTATGTATTTATATAGCACTGACATCTCCTGCAGCACATTACAGAGTACATAGTCATGTCACTGACTGTCCTCAGAGGAGCTCACACTCTAATCCTATCATAGGCATAGTCTAATATCCTACCATATTATTATGTATTATATAGCACTGACATCTTCTGCAGCACTGTACAGAGTACATAGTCATGTCACTGACTCCTCAGAAGAGCTCACAATCTAATCCTACCATAGTCATAGTCTAATGTCCTACATTATTATTATTATTATTATTATTATTATTATTATTATTATTATTATTATTATTATGTATTTATATAGCACTGACATCTCCTGCAGCACAGACTAGCCAGCAAGCTCATGGTGACCCAGAACTCATTGGGGTGTGTAAGGGACTACAATGGTCCTAAAAGCCCCCTTACTAAGATGTTAAGAAAAACAAAAGTTTGCTTTCTTAAAACAGAAAGAATTTGCGATAATTCAGGTTGGAGTGAGCTTGAGATGTCTCCCAGGCACCACTGCTGAATATATGCAAATTAACTCCTGCAGCACATTACAGAGTACATAGTCATGTCACTGACTGTCCTCAGAGGAGCTCACAATCTAATCCCACCATAGTCATAGTCTAATGTCCTACCATATTATTATGCATTTATATAACGCTGACATCTCGCCCCCACCCCCCAAAAAAATAAAATGCCACAAACACTTTTCAAATGGGAGGTAGGAGGAAAGCAGGAAATTTGGGCGCATGAGGCAGGTGGACAAAAAGGGCGCCGCCATTCACTCCCATAATAAATATCGTTTAAATCGGCGCCCAACAGGAAAAAAGGGCGCCGGAGAAAAATAACGTTTTAAAAGCGGCGCCCGGAGACTTTTAATGTTTTATAACTGTTTCTCATGATTACACATTATTTAATGATTTATAATTTTTAAAACATTATTTTTAAACGAAAAACAGTACAATCTTTTTTTAAAACGTTATTAATGCTTATCACAGGGGGGTCTTAGGTTTAGGCACCAACAGGGGGGTCTTAGGTTTAGGCACCAACAGGGGGGTCTTAGGGTTAGGCACCAACAGGGGGGTCTTAGGGTTAGGCACCAACAGGGGGGTCTTAGGTTTAGGCACCATCAGGGGGGGGTCTTAGGGTTAGGCACCAACAGGGGGGTCTTAGGGTTAGGCACCAGCAGGGGAGATTTAGGGTTAGGCACCACCAGGGGGGTCTTAGGGTTAGGCACCACCAGGGGGGTCTTAGGGTTAGGCACCACCAGGGGGGGTCTTAGGGTTCGGCACCAACAGGGGGGTCTTAGGGTTAGGCACCACCAGGGGGGTCTTAGGGTTAGGCACCAACAGGGGGGTCTTAGGGTTAGGCACCAGCAGGGGAGATTTAGGGTTAGGCACCACCAGGGGGGTCTTAGGTTTAGGCACCACCAGGGGGGTCTTAGGTTTAGGCACCACCAGGGGGGTCTTAGGGTTAGGCACCACCAGGGGGGTCTTAGGGTTAGGCACCACCAGGGGGGGTCTTAGGGTTAGGCACCAACAGGGGGGTCTAGGGGTTAGGGGTAGGTACAGGGAGGGTTCTGTGTGACAGTAGGGTTAGGTATAGCTTTAGTAAAATTCTTATTAATGTTTTATAAAACGTTATTATAAATTTCAATTTTTAAACAGGGAAGATTAACGTTTTTTTAAAATTGCCGATTTTATACACATTATTTAATGATTTATAACTTTATAAAACATTATTTTTAAACGAAATATAACACAATTTTTTTTAAACGTTATTCATGATTATCTTTTAAAACCCTGCGCCCTTTTTTCCCGGCGCCCTTTTTTAACGTACGCGGTAGGAGGTTGTGTGATTTTATTATGGTTACATTTATTTTTGTTTGCATGTCTGAGTGTATCCAGTGGTTGTTCCATGATTGAGCCCAGCCCAAGAAGTGACAGCTTTGCCCCAGAATCATGGCTGTAGGTTATTAGTCAGCTGTGGTGGCAGCAGCTGGGATTCCTCCTCTGGTCTGAGGGACTTTCCTGCAGCAGGAGGAGGAGGAGAGATGGCTCTGATTTCCGAGAAAGGAAACTGAAAGTAAGAGTTTCAAGAAAGACATTTTATGTCCCACGCCCAGTATCAGCAACGTACACATATCCACAGGAAACTTCCTGCTCAGGAACACTGCCTGTGCCATGGGGGACAGCGACTACCGGCACCCCCTGGCCCTCCTGTGGCAAGATGGACCAGAGAGACTGAAGAGGATAAAGAACAAACTTCTGCTGTATCTCCAGAACAAGAGCAAATCTGGTGGAGGAGACTGTGAGTTCCGAGACACCGACTGCAGCGATGGCTATATCCTCATATACTTCCAGGAGCAGGAGGGTGAGTGCTGGAGGAGGGGGTGGTACAGCCTTATATACTTCCAGGAGCAGGAGGGTGAGTGCTGGAGAGGGAGATACAGCCTCATATACTTCCAGGAGCAGGAGGGTGAGTGCTGGAGAGGGGGGTACAGCCTCATATACTTCCAGGAGGAGGCGGGTGAGTGCTGGAGAGGGGGGTACAGCCTCCTATACTTCCAGGAGCAGGAGGGTGAGTGCTGGAGAGGGGGTACAGCCTCATATACTTCCAGGAGCAGGAGGGTGAGTACTGGAGAGGGGGGTACAGCCTTATATACTTCCAGGAGCAGGAGGGTGAGTGCTGGAGGAGGGGGGGGGGGGTACAGCCTCATATACTTCCAGGAGCAGGAGGGAGAGTGCTGGAGGGGGGGGGGTACAGCCTCATATACTTCCAGGAGCAGGAGGGTGAGTGCTGGAGAGGGGGTACAGCCTCATATACTTCCAGGAGCCGGAGGGTGAGTGCTGGAGAGGGGGTACAGCCTCATATACTTCCAGGAGCAGGAGGGTGAGTGCTGGAGAGGGGGTACAGCCTTATATACTTCCAGGAGCCGGAGGGTGAGTGCTGGAGAGGGGGTACAGCCTCATATACTTCCAGGAGCAGGAGGGTGAGTGCTGGAGAGGGGGTACATCCTCATATACTTCCAGGAGCAGGAGGGTGAGTGCTGGAGGAGGGGGTGGTACAGCCTTATATACTTCCAGGAGCAGGAGGGTGAGTGCTGGAGAGGGGGTACAGCCTTATATACTTCCAGGAGCAGGAGGGTGAGTGCTGGAGGAGGGGGTGGTACAGCCTCATATACTTCCAGGAGCAGGAGGGTGAGTGCTGGAGAGGGGTGTACAGCCTCATATACTTCCAGGAGCAGGAGGGTGAGTGCTGGAGAGGGGGGTACAGCCTCATATACTTCCAGGAGGAGGCGGGTGAGTGCTGGAGAGGGGGGTACAGCCTCCTATACTTCCAGGAGCAGGAGGGTGAGTGCTGGAGAGGGGGTACAGCCTCATATACTTCCAGGAGCAGGAGGGTGAGTACTGGAGAGGGGGGTACAGCCTTATATACTTCCAGGAGCAGGAGGGTGAGTGCTGGAGGAGGGGGGGGGGGGGGTACAGCCTCATATACTTCCAGGAGCAGGAGGGAGAGTGCTGGAGGGGGGGGGTACAGCCTCATATACTTCCAGGAGCAGGAGGGTGAGTGCTGGAGAGGGGGTACAGCCTCATATACTTCCAGGAGCCGGAGGGTGAGTGCTGGAGAGGGGGTACAGCCTCATATACTTCCAGGAGCAGGAGGGTGAGTGCTGGAGAGGGGGTACAGCCTTATATACTTCCAGGAGCCGGAGGGTGAGTGCTGGAGAGGGGGTACAGCCTCATATACTTCCAGGAGCAGGAGGGTGAGTGCTGGAGAGGGGGTACATCCTCATATACTTCCAGGAGCAGGAGGGTGAGTGCTGGAGGAGGGGGGGGGTACAGCCTCATATACTTCCAGGAGCAGGAGGGAGAGTGCTGGAGGGGGGGGGGTACAGCCTCATATACTTCCAGGAGCAGGAGGGTGAGTGCTGGAGAGGGGGTACAGCCTCATATACTTCCAGGAGCCGGAGGGTGAGTGCTGGAGAGGGGGTACAGCCTCATATACTTCCAGGAGCAGGAGGGTGAGTGCTGGAGAGGGGGTACAGCCTTATATACTTCCAGGAGCCGGAGGGTGAGTGCTGGAGAGGGGGTACAGCCTCATATACTTCCAGGAGCAGGAGGGTGAGTGCTGGAGAGGGGGGGTACAGCCTCCTATACTTCCAGGAGCAGGAGGGTGAGTGCTGGAGAGGGAGTACAGCCTCATATACTTCCAGGAGCAGGAGGGTGAGTGCTGGAGAGGGGGTACAGCCTTATATACTTCCAGGAGAAGGAGGGTGAGTGCTGGAGAGGGGGGTACATCCTCATATACTTCCAGGAGCAGGAGGGTGAGTGCTGGAGAGGGGGTACAGCCTCATATACCTCCAGGAGCAGGAGGGTGAGTGCTGGAGAGAGGGGGTACAGCCTCATATACTTCCAGGAGCAGGAGGGTGAGTGCTGGGGAGGGGGGTACAGCCTCATATACTTCCAGGAGCAGGAGGGTGAGTGCTGGAGAGGGGGTACATCCTCACATACTTCCAGGAGCAGGAGGGTGGGTGCTGGAGAGAGGGGGTACAGCCTCATATACTTCCAGGAGCAGGAGGGTGAGTGCTGGAGAGTGGGGTACAGCCTCATATACTTCCAGGAGAAGGAGGGTGAGTGCTGGAGAGGGGGTACAGCCTAATCTACTTCCAGGAGCAGGAGGGTGAGTGCTGGAGAGGGGGGTACAGCCTCATATACTAGCAGGAGGGTGAGTGCTGGAGAGGGGGTACAGCCTCATATACTTCCAGGAGCAGGAGGGTGAGTGCTGGAGAGGGGGGTACAGCCTCATATACTTCCAGGAGCAGGAGGGTGAGTGCTGGAGAGGGGGTACAGCCTCATATACTTCCAGGAGCCGGAGGGTGAGTGCTGGAAAGGGGGTACAGCCTCATATACTTCCAGGAGCAGGAGGGTGAGTGCTGGAGGGGGGGGGGGGTACAGCCTCCTATACTTCCAGGAGCAGGAGGGTGAGTGCTGGAGGGGGGGGGGGTACAGCCTCCTATACTTCCAGGAGCAGGAGGGTGAGTGCTGGAGAGGGGGGTACAGCCTCATATACTTCCAGGAGCAGGAGGGCGAGTGCTGGAGAGGGGGTACAGCCTCATATACTTCCAGGAGCAGGAGGGTGAGTGCTGGAGAGGGGGGTACAGCCTCATATACTTCCAGGAGCAGGAGGGTGAGTGCTGGAGGGGGGGGGGGGGTACAGCCTCATATACTTCCAGGAGCAGGAGGGTGAGAGCTGGAGAGGGGGTACAGCCTTATATACTTCCAGGAGCAGGAGGGTGAGTGCTGGAGAGGGAGGTACAGCCTCATATACTTCCAGGAGCAGGAGGGTGAGTGCTGGAGAGGGGGTACAGCCTCATATACTTCCAGGAGCAGGAGGGTGAGTGCTGGAGAGGGGGGTGCAGCCTTATATACTTCCAGGAGCAGGAGGGTGAGTGCTGGAGAGGGGTACAGCCTCATATACTTCCAGGAGCAGGAGGGTGAGTGCTGGAGAGGGGGGTACAGCCTGATCTACTTCCAGGAGCAGGAGGGTGAGTGCTGGAGAGAGGGGGGTGCAGCCTCATATACTTCCAGGAGCAGGAGGGTGAGTGCTGGAGAGGGGGGTACAGCCTCATATACTTCCAGGAGCAGGAGGGTGAGTGCTGGAGAGGGGGGGGGGGGGTACAGCCTCATATACTTCCAGGAGCAGGAGGGTGAGAGCTGGAGAGGGGGTACAGCCTAATCTACTTCCAGGAGCAGGAGGGTGAGTGCTGGAGAGGGGGGTACAGCCTCATATACTTCCAGGAGCAGGAGGGCGAGTGCTGGAGAGGGGGTACAGCCTCATATACTTCCAGGAGCAGGAGGGTGAGTGCTGGAGAGGGGGGTACAGCCTCATATACTTCCAGGAGCAGGAGGGTGAGTGCTGGAGAGGGGGTACAGCCTCATATACTTCCAGGAGCCGGAGGGTGAGTGCTGGAGAGGGGGTACAGCCTCATATACTTCCAGGAGCCAGAGGGTGAGTGCTGGAGAGGGGGTACAGCCTCATATACTTCCAGGAGCAGGAGGGTGAGTGCTGGAGGGGGGGGGGGTACAGCCTCCTATACTTCCAGGAGCAGGAGGGTGAGTGCTGGAGGGGGGGGGGGGGTACAACCTTCTATACTTCCAGGAGCAGGAGGGTGAGTGCTGGAGAGGGGGGTACAGCCTCATATACTTCCAGGAGCAGGAGGGCGAGTGCTGGAGAGGGGGTACAGCCTCATATACTTCCAGGAGCAGGAGGGTGAGTGCTGGAGAGGGGGGTACAGCCTCATATACTTCCAGGAGCAGGAGGGTGAGTGCTGGAGGGGGGGGGGGGTATAGCCTCATATACTTCCAGGAGCAGGAGGGTGAGTGCTGGAGAGGGGGTACAGCCTCATATACTTCCAGGAGCAGGAGGGTGAGAGCTGGAGAGGGGGTACAGCCTTATATACTTCCAGGAGCAGGAGGGTGAGTGCTGGAGAGGGGTACAGCCTCATATACTTCCAGGAGCAGGAGGGTGAGTGCTGGAGAGGGAGGTACAGCCTCATATACTTCCAGGAGCAGGAGGGTGAGTGCTGGAGAGGGGGTACAGCCTCATATACTTCCAGGAGCAGGAGGGTGAGTGCTGGAGAGGGGGGTGCAGCCTTATATACTTCCAGGAGCAGGAGGGTGAGTGCTGGAGAGGGGTACAGCCTCATATACTTCCAGGAGCAGGAGGGTGAGTGCTGGAGAGGGGGGTACAGCCTGATCTACTTCCAGGAGCAGGAGGGTGAGTGCTGGAGAGAGGGGGGTGCAGCCTCATATACTTCCAGGAGCAGGAGGGTGAGTGCTGGAGAGGGGGGTACAGCCTCATATACTTCCAGGAGCAGGAGGGTGAGTGCTGGAAAGGGGGGGGGTACAGCCTCATATACTTCCAGGAGCAGGAGGGTGAGTGCTGGAGAGGGGGGTACAGCCTCCTATACTTCCAGGAGCAGGAGGCTGAGTGCTGGAGAGGGGTACATCCTCCTATACTTCCAGGAGCAGGAGGGTGAGTGCTGGAGAGGGGGTACAGCCTCCTATACTTCCAGGAGCAGGAGGGTGAGTGCTGGAGAGGGAGGTACAGCCTTATATTCTTCCAGGAGCAGGAGGGTGAGTGCTGGAGAGGGAGGTACAGCCTCATATACTTCCAGGAGCCGGAGGGTGAGTGCTGGAGAGAGGGGGGTACAGCCTCATATACTTCCAGGAGCCGGAGGGTGAGTGCTGGAGAGGGGGTACAGCCTAATCTACTTCCAGGAGCAGGAGGGTGAGTGCTGGAGAGGGGGTACAGCCTCATATACTTCCAGGAGCAGGAGGGTGAGTGCTGGAGAGGGGGTACAGCCTCATATACTTCCAGGAGCAGGCGGGTGAGTGCTGGAGAGGGGGTACAGCCTCCTATACTTCCAGGAGCAGGAGGGTGAGTGCTGGAGAGGGAGGTACAGCCTTATATTCTTCCAGGAGCAGGAGGGTGAGTGCTGGAGAGGGAGGTACAGCCTCATATACTTCCAGGAGCCGGAGGGTGAGTGCTGGAGAGAGGGGGGTACAGCCTCATATACTTCCAGGAGCCGGAGGGTGAGTGCTGGAGAGGGGGTACAGCCTAATCTACTTCCAGGAGCAGGAGGGTGAGTGCTGGAGAGGGGGTACAGCCTCATATACTTCCAGGAGCAGGAGGGTGAGTGCTGGAGAGGGGGTACAGCCTCATATACTTCCAGGAGCAGGCGGGTGAGTGCTGGAGAGTAGGTACAGCCTCATATACTTCCAGTAGCAGGAGGGTGAGTGCTGGAGAGGGGGTACAGCCTCCTATACTTCCAGGAGCAGGAGGGTGAGTGCTGGAGAGGGAGGTACAGCCTTATATTCTTCCAGGAGCAGGAGGGTGAGTGCTGGAGAGGGAGGTACAGCCTCATATACTTCCAGGAGCCGGAGGGTGAGTGCTGGAGAGAGGGGGGTACAGCCTCATATACTTCCAGGAGCCGGAGGGTGAGTGCTGGAGAGGGGGTACAGCCTAATCTACTTCCAGGAGCAGGAGGGTGAGTGCTGGAGAGGGGGTACAGCCTCATATACTTCCAGGAGCAGGAGGGTGAGTGCTGGAGAGGGGGTACAGCCTCATATACTTCCAGGAGCAGGCGGGTGAGTGCTGGAGAGTAGGTACAGCCTCATATACTTCCAGTAGCAGGAGGGTGAGTGCTGGAGCGGGGTACAGCCTCCTATACTTCCAGGAGCAGGAGGGTGAGTGCTGGAGAGGGAGTACAGCCTCATATACTTCCAGGAGCAGGAGGGTGAGTGCTGGAGAGAGGGGGGTACAGCCTCATATACTTCCAGGAGCAGGAGGGTGAGTGCTGGAGGGGGGGGGGGGCTACAGCCTAATCTACTTCCAGGAGCAGGAGGGTGAGTGCTGGAGGGGGGGGGGGTACAGCCTCATATACTTCCAGGAGCAGGAGGGTGAGTGCTGGAGAGGGGGTACAGCCTTATCTACTTCCAGGAGCAGGAGGGTGAGTGCTGGAGAGGGGGTACAGCCTCATATACTTACAGGAGCAGGAGGGTGAGTGCTGGAGAGGGGGTACAGCCTCATATACTTGCAGGAGGGTGAGTGCTGGAGGGGGGGGGGTACAGCCTCATATACTTCCAGGAGCAGGAGGGTGAGTGCTGGAGAGGGGGTACAGCCTCATATACTTCCAGGAGCAGGAGGGTGAGTGCTGGAGAGGGGGTACAGCCTCATATACTTCCAGGAGCAGGAGGGTGAGTGCTGGAGAGGGGGTACAGCCTTATATACTTGCAGGAGCAGGAGGGTGAGTGCTGGAGAGGGGGGGGGGGTACAGCCTCCTATACTTCCAGGAGCAGGAGGGTGAGTGCTGGAGAGGGGGTACAGCCTTATATACTTCCAGGAGCAGGAGGGTGAGTGCTGGAGAGGGGGTACAGCCTAATCTACTTCCAGGAGCAGGAGGGTGAGTGCTGGAGAGGGGGGTACAGCCTCATATACTTCCAGGAGCAGGGGGTGAGTGCTGGAGAGGGGGGTACAGCCTCATATACTTCCAGGAGCAGGAGGGTGAGTGCTGGAGAGGGGGTGCAGCCTCATATACTTCCAGGAGCAGGAGGGTGAGTGCTGGAGAGGGGGTACAGCCTCCTATACTTCCAGTAGCAGGAGGGTGAGTGCTGGAGAGGGGGGTACAGCCTCATATACTTCCAGGAGCAGGAGGGTGAGTGCTGGAGAGGGGGTACAGCCTCATATACTTCCAGGAGCAGGAGGGTGAGTGCTGGAGAGGGGGGTGCAGACTTATATACTTCCAGGAGCAGGAGGGTGAGTGCTGGAGAGGGGGTACAGCCTCATATACCTTCAGGAGCCGGAGGGTGAGTGCTGGAGAGGGGATACAGCCTCATATACTTCCAGGAGCAGGAGGGTGAGTGCTGGAGAGGGGGTACAGCCTCATATACTTCCAGTAGCAGGAGGGTGAGTGCTGGAGGAGGAGTACAGCCTCATATACTTCCAGGATCAGGAGGGTGAGTGCTGGAGAGGGGGTACAGCCTCCTATACTTTCAGTAGCAGGAGGGTGAGTGCTGGAGAGGGGGGGGGGTACAGCCTCCTATACTTCCAGGAGCAGGAGGGTGAGTGCTGGAGGAGGAGTACAGCCTCATATACTTCCAGGATCAGGAGGGTGAGTGCTGGAGAGGGGGTACAGCCTCCTATACTTTCAGTAGCAGGAGGGTGAGTGCTGGAGAGGGGGTACACTACAGTGACCAGATTTTTGCACGGAAAAATGGGATTTGCCATGATATTGTATGGGCGGAGCTAATGTAATGATGTAACAGCGGGGCATAAGAAAGCAGTGTTTCCGCCATGATGTGTGAAACGAGGATTCGCATCATGGGTGTGCAGAAACTGTGTGATGCTATTTAATAGTATACCGTAACCCCAAAAGCGTCAAATATAGCCAACTATGACCATTAAATAATAAATGCAGCAACAGTTACCCCAGACACCACAAAATAAACGCAATGTGGGCAACATTTCAGCAGGAAATAGACGCAATGTGGGCAACATGTCAGCAGAAAATAATGCAATGTGGGCAACATTTCACCTGCAAAAAAAAAAATTTACTCAGCTGACAGAAGTCCCCTCACTTGGCCAGCCTCTGGCGCGCAGCTCCCCTGACGATCGTGCTCCTGCATTTCTCCCGCGCTGAATGGAATAGCAGGCTTACGGGAAGATGGTGCCCGAAGCCCTGTACTGGAGACAAAAATAGTCTCCAGTACAGGGCTTCGGGTGCTATCTTCCCGTAACCCTGCTCTACCTGGCTAGGGCAGGGGGACGAGCTGAGACAGAAGGGGAAAAGAGGTAACACAGGGCATAAAAGAGGCCCAAGGGGAACAGAGGTGGACAAAAGAGGCACAGGGAGAAAAGAGGGGGACAAAAGAGAACCGATAAAGAATAAGAACGGATCTTCAAGTCCCTATCTCATTTGTTTACCGGGGACTACCTGTATTTAGCTAGTATTTGGCGCCACCCACAACATGCCATGGTCACGCCCACTTTTTGCCGAATCACACTGTGCATGCCTCTTTTTTTCAGTGTTGGAGCCAGTATAGGTAGCCAGGTATAGGTTCCCCCAGTATAAGTAGCCAGCTATAGGTGGTGTCCCAGTATAAGTAGCCTGGTGTAGATGCTCCCAGTATAGGTAGCCTAGTATAGCTGGTGCCCCAGTATAGGCCAGCAAGATACAGGTGCCCCCAGTATACATATTCAACTATAGGTGGAGCACCGGTATAGGTAGCCTGGTATGGGTGGTGCACCAGTATAGGCCAGCAAGATACAGGTGCCCCCAGTATATGTATTCAACTATAGGTGGAGCCCCGGTATAGGTAGCCTGGTATGGGTGGTGCACCAGTATAGGTTAGCCAGGTACAGGTGCCCCCAGTATATGTAGCAAGCTATAGGCACGCCAGTATAAGTAGTAAAGTATACGTGGTGCCCCAGTATAGTAGGTAACCAGGTACAGGTGGTGCCCTCAGTATAGGTAGCCAAATATAGGTGGTGCCCCAATGTAGGTAGCCAAATATAGGTGGTGCCCCAGTATAGGTAGCCTGTAGCCAGATATAGTATAGTATAGAAAGTCCGCTGTAGCGGCCTCACTCATCTGCTCCCCACGTTCAAGTGCTGATGTCTCCCTTCTCTCAGTGCTGGAACGCGGTTTGCTGGTTAGTGAGCCACAGGCCAGAAGCCAGAACACGCGGCCCTTCCAGTGCTTTGGGGAGGCCCAGCCCCCCCCCCCCCCCCCATGATGGCTGCCCTGAGTGTGGGGTTCACGATGTTCTGTGATATAATGGAATGGAGTTGAGCATATATATCAGTTATGGAGAATTCTCTGTAGCCTCTGATCAGATAGCCGTGTGTGGGGCTGCGTTTCTCACATACAGTAACAGCTGTAGTTTCTGTTATTCCCAGTGTTATGGCGATTGTGTTTCATGTTCCTGGATTAGACGTCAGTTACTCCTCCCTGGCCGGTGTACTTGTGACTCCCCTCTGTGCGCCTCCAGCTAGCTCTAACGTGTCTCCTGATGTCAGCAGTGTGTAGTTATAGATTAACTCTCTGCTGTGCTCGGAGCACCCAGCTGCCAGCCCAGAGATCACAGCTGCTGTTATATCTCAGCGTAGAGAAGTCACCTAAGTGTCTTTGTCTGAACTTGTGGCCCTTACAATTCTATCTGTGTCCTTTAGGGAATATTTCAATATTCGTGGACCATCCTGGGCTACTTTCTCAGG
This sequence comes from Hyperolius riggenbachi, assembly GCF_040937935.1. Classification (NCBI taxonomy): domain Eukaryota; kingdom Metazoa; phylum Chordata; class Amphibia; order Anura; family Hyperoliidae; genus Hyperolius; species Hyperolius riggenbachi. The sequence continues at coordinate 320,067,234 of NC_090652.1, forward strand.
GTAATGCTGTAAAAGAGATGAGGTGTGTAGTGCCTGACACTCGTTGTGAAGGGGATGTGCACTCAGCTGGGGCAAGTGTCCGGCCCTACGTGGCCCAAGTGTATTTTACACACCTTGAGATACCGCCTTGTGGTTCTGGCTGGATCACCTTTGTTACTTGTCTTCTATGTCCGTTGGTGCCAAGCACCTACCAGCTGACGGCACGGAGTGGCCGTCTGGTAAAATGGTCACCGTGTAGTCCCGATAATAACTGTGGCCCAGTGCACACCATAAACCTCTAGCTGATCCGCAAACGCTAGCGGTTTTTGAAGAGGTTTTTCAGAGCAATGCTAGGCATGTTTAGAGAGATTTTCTAAACATGCCGAGCGTTTTTGGAGTGTTTTTGTGTAGCAGAGTTTACATATTGTTACAGTAAAGCTGTAACGCCTGAAAAACACTAGATCAGAGCAGTTTTCCACTTTCCTATACTTAACATCAGATAGAAACGCCTCAGAAAACCGCAAAAATGCTGCAGGAACCTAGTTTGCGTTTGTGGAAAAAACGAGCCGCTCTGGTGTGCACCAGCCCATTCACTTTCATTAGCCAATCGGTTCCCCTCGCAAGCGTGTTAAAAACACTCAGAACCCCTCTTGGTGTGCACCAGCCCTGTAACTTGGTAGCTCGGATATTGATGGAGGGAGTATTTAGCGGGGAAGACAGCACTTATATTGTCGGGGATTGTGGCACAACGGGTAGGTTAGGGTTGGGCATCACTGGAGGGGAGGGTTCAAGTGAGAATGGTATCAGGTCAGGGGGACAGCAAAATGTCAGTAAAAATGACAGAGTTCTATGATATTACCCATTGTCCAATAGTAGAATATGAGTGTAGCACTCACCCCTGTCACCCTTGCAGTCACAGGGGGCCCAGAGGCTTTAGGGGCCCCTCCCTCTCCCCAACCGCATGTGCAGCCAATTGGCAAAAAAAACCTCCCCGGTTGCTCACATAATCCGTCCCCGACGCCTTCTCCCGCCATGTAGAGTAGTGGGAGCATGTTTAACTTTTTTTTCCTGCTTCACAGCAGAAAACTCTCTGCTGCCATTTGCTGGCTCCCAGTCATGTGACCCTCATGTGGTTTGGGGACCAAGGAGGCCCCATGCTATCATTTAGGCAGCTTGGAATGGCTCAAACAGATGAAGCCATCACTGCTTCTGAGTGGTCTTATTCCAAGATGCAGAATTATCAGAATCTGGTTGACCATCCTTATTCATAATTCTTCTTGGACCTCTACTGAATGATCCAGAGAGAGAATTCTGAATTCATTCAATTCACATTCAACCCACAATCTAGGATAGACTTTATATGAGGGAGTTGTGTGAGGTGCTGGAGACACAATGTGGTCATCAGAGAGGGAGGCCTGCAATGTAGCATTGTCCAGGTACCGGGGTATAGAACAATGCCGCCCCCTCTGCAGGTCCTTCTGGAGGATCTGTGTGACCTTATTTTTTTTATTTTCTGCCTTTCCAGCCCGTGACCGCGTCCTCCAGAGAGGGACCCATCAGCTGAAGCTGCCAAATGGGGAGAAGCTAGAGCTGAACATCACTGTGTGGAATGTCGGGAACCCCAACACTAATGAAACAAAACCGTTACCCAAGGCAAGTCAACCAGGGGGTATCACACCTAACAAAGAAGAGCCGAGAGACCCCTAAGTCTACAATAATACTTATAATAATATGCAGAAATGCAGGTCATGTGCTGCAGCCCTTAGTCGGGTCTTGTAGAACTTGTGTTCACTGCTGATGCTGCATCTCTGAGGATTATCCAAGGGAATATAAAGTAGCTTTTGCTTGGCATGGGTTGTTCTCATAGATCAGAAGACATTTCATGCCTTCTTACAGAACTTTCCTCAGTTCAGAGAAGGTGAGGGAATATCCAGACACTTACATGTAACAATCCTCCACTTACTCCCAAAAACGGATCTAATGGTTTTACCCTACTTTTTATGGTTTTTATATTTTTGAATGCCTCTTGTACAGTGTGACTCTTAATAACAGTGTCTAGTCTTACTAGAAACCATCTACTAGATCTTCTGGTGACGGTGAGGGCTTCCTGAGAACCGGGAGGAGATGGGGCCACATCTGCTTATGTTGACCACCAGAAACCACTTGGACCTCCTGCCCTAGAGTAGTTTTGTATACTTTATGCATTTCCGTTTACTAGTCTAAAGTCTCAGACACATGCTAGAGGCAATTTAAGTGAGGTGGTCATTAGGCAACGAATCTAGCATATTTACCCCCTTCCTAAGCACCGATCAAGTAAGAACTTCCCTGCTCTGCCCTGTCTCCGCTCCTCCTACAAGTTGTCTGGCTATTGCCGAGTAGCTTTCTTGTATAGTACTCGTTCTCTGCAGTATCGCCCTAATGATTAAGCAGTGATTAATATTGGCGACACACTGTACATGTGCGTGCCCTTTACAGGCTCTTGGCTCAGTCTTTTGAGTTTCATTACGCATTTAGACTGTTATCTGAAGTGGGAGAGTTACAGTATGTGTGCATATCATTGTCTGGGTGTTTCTTTCACTTCATCTTTGAAATGAGAAAGGTGTGGTGCTATATTTTTGTTTGTAAGAGTAGAACACTCAAGGTTTTCCACGAGATATTAGCTTACATTTCTTTGGATAAGCCATGATCTGGATAAATAAGACTCTTTCCTGCTGTAACTTGAGAGATGTTTGACACAGAAGTATTTGGTCTACATGGTGTAGAAGTATGGAAATATTCATATTACAGATTGATGGGGGCTGAGCTATTAAAACTGTGATCTAAACCCACCGGTGTTCCTCTGATTTCAGGCTCCTCAATCCGGCCAGTCTGTTAAAGGTGAGGAATCTTTTTTCTTTTTCTTTTTTTTTTTTTCCTCATCCCCTTAGCCAGAAATACAGGAAAACAAGAAGCTGTTGGCTGTAATGTTTGTCCTGACAAACATACAGGAGATTGTCAGAGATTAGTCTTTGTTCAGTCAGCTTTGAGATAAAATCACTCTACCCTGACCTAATGGCCCATACTCACGAGGGACTTTTGTCGCCTCAACACGCGGCGCGCGCGTGTTGCGGCGACAGGTCGCCCGTGAGTATGGGCCGTCGCACGCGCGCGCACCCCGAACTGTCGCTCGTCGCTATGTCGCCATGCGATTGAAACTTTCAATCGCATGGCGACAGTCGCCGCTGCCCCCCCGCCGCAACTGTCGCTAGTCCGTGTGAGTACGCGGACTAGCGACAGCAACCTCCATTGAGGTTCACAGACCTTCCGGTGAGCTTCCGGCGGGGGGAGGAGGAACGTCAGCGACAGCTTCCGCCTTGCCGCTGGTCCCTCTTCCGCATGTGTACGCGGAGGGACCTGGCGAGAAGCTGTCGCCGGCCTGTCGCCCACACGCTCACGTGTGCTGGCGACAGGCGAGTTTTGCAGCCCGTGAGTACGGGCCTTTATGCTCCCTCCCAGCTACCATGTTGGTTAAATGTTCCTGGTATACCTCTCAAGGAATATCTAACCATTTTTCCAAAACCTCTTCGTTGCCTATTCTAGATTAGAATAATGGACAACAAAACTGTTAACTTAAAAGGGACCTGAGCAGTGAAAATAAACAAAATCGGTACTCACCTGGGGCTTTCTCCAGCCCACCGTAGGTCAGCGGGTCCCCCGTTCGTCGCCACGTCCGCTGGTGTGACAGTACTGCGCATGCGTGGTTTAGAATTAGAAAACCGCACATGCGCAGTACGGTCACTCCACACGTGATGACGACGAGCGTCACCGATAAAGAAGTGTCAGCCTGACACTCGGCTTGGGTGTCGTCGGTGATGAATTGCACAGCGGCGCCGGGAGAGGAGCCAGGAAAACGCCAGGAGACCGGTCGACCTACGTTGGGCTGGAGAAAGCCCCAGGTAAGCACCAATTTTGTTTTTCACGGCTCAGGGTCCCTTTAATCACTTAAAGGACCTCTGTAGCGAATATCTTACAATTTTAAATACATGTAAACATATACAAATAAGAAGTGCATTGTTTCCACAGTAAAATGAGCCATAAATTACTTTTCTCCTATGTTGCTGTCACTTACAGTAAGTAGTAGAAACATCTGACATTACTGACAGGTTTTGGACTAGCTTATCTTCTCATGGGGGTTCTCAGGGTTTTCTTTTATTTTTAAAATCACTAAGTGAATGGCAGTTGCTCCATCCAACTGCAAAAAAATGCACAATGAGCTGGGAGGCTGGCCAGCATCTTTGCATAAATCTTTTTCAGGGAATATCTTTATAATGAATAAAGGCCATGCTGCGGATCCCCCACAAAGAGATGGACTAACCCAAAACCTGTCGATAATGTCAGATTCCTACTACCTACTGTAAGTGACAACTTCATAGGAGAAAAGTCATGTATGGCTTGTTCTACTCTGGAAGAAATGTTCTTCTTATCTGCATGTGTTTTTAAATTTTAAAGTTTTTGCGACAGTTCCTCTTTAAGGTCTGCAGGCTTACACCCCCCCCCCTAGTGACCAGGCTATTTTTCACAATTTAGGCCACTGCAGCTTTAAGTGCTCGCTGCAGGGCTGTATAACTCGGCACACAATGATTTGACATGGCTGTCCCCAGTAGAGCGCTGCCGTAGATCGCAGCCCTGTGCACTGTAACTAGACAGCGGTTTCACCATCTAACTTTACGCCGATTGGCGTGAGGCGGTCTTTAACCGCAGAAGAATGTTCATCTTTAGGGAAACTCCACCCATCCTACAGAGTTGTCACATGAACATGCTCAAATAGGCCAGTCAGTCATGTCGGCAAAGGCTGGAGTCCGTCCAGAAGACCAGCAGAAGTTGTGAACATTGTTTAGATCCATCCAGGGGCTATTTCCTCAGAACTCATCGAATGGCTATGTCTAGTGGAGTGTCCAGAGATGGATCTGTTGGCCAAAACACCTATTCTCCTACTTGTACTACATTTTTCTCACTATGGCCCTCACAATATGAAGAAATGGCCTATACATACTTCTGTAAAGTTGTCTTTCATATTTTTCTTCTATAGTTACAGCTGCCCAAGATAAAGAGGTGACCCAGGAGGAACCCTCATCCTCTCTGGTCCTGATACAGAATGTCCGGGAAAGCTGCACTGCTGAGATGTTAAACCTCTTGGTGGAGAATACCAGTGATAAGATGGAGGATGTGGAATTCCATGTGGAGAGAATCCCTGATATCCAGGCTGCTGTTGTCACCTTCACCTGTGACATTGGTAAGGAGAATCTGTGCTAAGGGACGAGCTGAGGCTCAAGGTGCAGAAATGTGAGGGTACAGCACTAACCCCCACCAGCGGAGCGTGCAAGGGAGTTTACTCACCAGTTGGTGCCGGGATCTCTTTTCAGTCACGTCACAGCATCCCCTCTCTATAACTCCTCCAGTGGTGCCTCTCATTGCATGATGTTGCTGGAGGAGGCCTCGCGGGAGAGGGGGTAGAGTAAACTCTCTATTACACCCTGCTGTTGGGACTACCTAATAATGGTGGCACATCATCTGGCTACCTATACTGGGGGGACTACCTAATTCCGGGGGCACATTTGACTACTATACTGGGTGGAGGAGGCTACCTTATACTAGGGGCACATCTGGTTATACTGGGAAGTGGCCCTTTTGAGGACTGTATAGTTTTGACATCTAACAGAAGGAGCTTTCTGAAAAATCCAGTCCAGGTTCAAAGATCACTTCTTGTCTCCAAGCTTAGTAAATCAGCCAAATAGCCTGTAACCCACATTAAGTGTTGAGTTTCCCTGAGATTTTTCTTTTTTTGTTTTTCCCCTCAGATATTCCAGGATTCATCCAAGCTTTCTCCAGCAGCATCAGAGTGAATCATAACAAACTAACAGCGAAGACGATGGAGGATACTAGAAGTGTCAGGGTGGAGAACTTACCAGAGGTGGCATCTGAGGAACATCTCGCAACTTACTTTGAGAATCCTAGAAAGGGAGGAGGACACGTAGAGGAGGTGGTGGTGATTGCAGAAGAAAGGGCAGCTCTGGTCAAGTTTGGCAATACAAGAGGTATGTCATAATATGGACTGTGAGACTCCAGAAAACAATGCAGACTGGTATATTCACATTGCTGTTATTTACTGACGTTCAACTGGGCTGGGGAACAAGAGAGATCTAACAAATCTGAAATGTGGCTTTTAAATTCCTCTGCCGGGAATTTACAGACTTCACCTGAGTTATATCAGAACATAGTGGAGGTTGCAAAATATTAGTAAATGAATAAACCTGCAGCTGCAATCAGAATATTTTCACTAAATCCAGAAGGTCCTGGAAGAAGGCTAAATGCAGTAATTTTTATTTTATTTCATTTCCTCTTCTGGTGGCCTCCTCCCTCTCTTCTGGTCGGCCTCCTCCCTCTCTTCTGGTCGGCCTCCTCCCTCTCTTCTGGTCGGCCTCCTCCCTCTCTTCTGGTCGGCCTCCTCCCTCTCTTCTGGTCGGCCTCCTCCCTCTCTTCTGGTCGGCCTCCTCCCTCTCTTCTGGTCGGCCTCCTCCCTCTCTTCTGGTCGGCCTCCTCCCTCTCTTCTGGTCGGCCTCCTCCCTCTCTTCTGGTCGGCCTCTTCCCTCTTCTAGTCCGCCTCCTCCCTCTCCTTGCTGTTTCCTCCCTTTTCTGGTCTGCCTTGTCTGGTCCACTTTATCCCTCTTCTGGTCCGCCTCCTCCCTCTCCTTGCCCGCCTCCTACCTCTTCAGGTCCGCCTCTTCTCTCTCCTGGTGCACATCTTCCCTTTTCAGGTCTGTCTTAGACCTGGTCCACACTAGGTCCGGAAACGTATCCGTGGCTGCGTTTTCAAACCTGATGAAAAACGGAGTCCCGGATACTAATGTTCAAAATAGCAGCCAGCCTCACCCAAGTAAAAAATGGATCCGTCTGCGTTTGCGGGAACCCGTTTTCAAAACCTGAACGGAAGGTCCGGATCTGCTGCATTTTCACGCAACGGATCAGGACCACGGATACACGCAGGGGTAGTGAAAATCAATGAGAAAACGCATCTCCAGCTCCACAGGCAAAAAACTGATGTGAAAACGGATAGCCTGAGCTTTATGATTGGCCCAAAAAAATCCTCCCACTCCTTCCTAATGATGGAGACGTTTTCTGTCAGGGAAAAACTGAACGGAAACTGATGCAAAACTGATGCAAAACTGATGCACTTTCATCAGTTTGCAGTACGGTGGTACTTCCCCTAATCTTCCCCTGATCCGGACTGCAGTGTCCGTCCTGCAACTGTGTCTAGTGTGGACCTAGCCTTATCCCTCATCTGTTCCCCTTCTTCAGGTCCGCTTCTCTTCTCTCCTGGTCCAGCTCCTCCCTCTTCAGGTCCGCCTCTTACCTCTCCTGGTCCCGCCTCCTCACTTTTCTGGTTAGGGATGGTCAATGAGATGCGAATAATTCTGTGTAGTTGCAACTTTTATACTATCTTTTTTTATCTTGGACCTTGAGCCATTCAGTGCAGCCGCTGTCTCTTACAGACTTGGCAGTGTGGTGGTCAGTGTTGATCATCATAATGGGTAACTTCCATTTTGTGAGTCATCACATAATTTTTCACAGTTATGATTCTAATCCAAGTTACAATTTTGTGGATAATCTTGATTTTGCATATTTTTCACAAATTATACAAAATTACATTCGGGGAATCCACTGGACAAGAGAAAACACATTGGTCCATATGCAATTCACTATTTCTCCTGAGTTTTCTCCGAGGAGGTGATTTTTCATCTTCCTTTTTACCACAACTTTTCAGCATTTTGCTGTTAAAAAAACTATCAAAGCATGGTTGAAAAAGTTCTATCAAAATTATTCTCAGTGTTTTCTTGCTTGCTGGTGGTTTTAAAGCCATTTTACAGATAATTTGTTATCTCCTAGGAGAAAAAGGGAATTGCATAGGGGCCATTTTATCTTCTTATCCTTCATGGCGGCTGAGAGAAAGCTGGCTTCCTCCCAAGGAAACACAACAACCAATCAAAATCAACCGCACCCTATAAACTCCACCTCTTAGCACTAAGCCTTAAGTCCAGGAGGTGTAATGTATGCTTGGTCAAATTCGTGCCTGCATGGACTAGGGCCATTTGCCAGAAATCCATCCAACCAGAAGTTGGGGTTTAAAGGACCTTGCTTTCTCTCGGACAGGGAGGACCTGTTGTTTCAAGGGGAAAACTTTCATCCAGAACCACAGAAATTCCACTTGGCTTTTGAATGGAAATCCCTTAAAGGGAAGGTCCACACTGAACATAAAAAAAACAAAAACTGCACTTACCTGGGGCTTCCTCCAGCTCCTGGCAGTCGATCTGTGCCCTCGTAGCAGCTCCTCTCCCTCTCGGCGTCCAGCGGTGAAGAAGCCGACCTCGCCAGGTCAACTTGCAGGTCGGCTTCCGTGTGCTCCACAGCGGGGGGTCACGTGGTGTAGGGACGTAATCGGGTCTCCACTGCGCAGGCGCAGAACTACTACTACAACTGTGCAGTAGAGACCAGGTGAGGTCACGTATACCACGTGACCCGCGCCGTGGAGCGCACATGAAGCCGACCTGGCGAGGTTGGCTTCTTCACCGCTGGATGCTGAGAGGGAGAGGAGCTGTGGCGAGGGCACAGATCGATTGCCAGGAGCTGGAAGAAGTCCCAGGTAAATGCAGTTTTTTTTTTTTTTTTATGTTCAACGCGGATCTTCCCTTTAAAAGAAGTAGGTTCTTGGACAGAGTAATTAAGACGAACTGTCTTTAATGTTTGGAATGTTTGTTAAACATGGAAAATAAAAAAGAATATCAGACATTATATACCTTCTATTTTGGAATTTTGCAGGATGGGGTTGATTTAGTATTATCACCCAACACTGTAAGGGTGCAGGCTGCAGCCTTTCTCTTTTTTTTGAATCAAACGTTAGCCAAGAATCAGGCGATTTTTGATTTTCTAAAGTCAGTTACTAGATATAGACCAGTGCTGAAGAACTAGTTCCTCCTAGGGATCTTTCCTTAGTTTTTAAAATTTTTAACAGGCCAAGTATTTGAACCTTTGACCTCTTTAAAGTAGTGAACAGTGAAAACTGTATTTTTGGTGGCCATTACTTCAGCTCGTAGATTTATCGACATTCCAGCATTATCAGTAAAGGATCCCTATATGATGGTTTAGCAAGAAAGGATAACTTTCAGAACAGACCCATCATATCTACCACAAGTAGCTACAAGATTTCAACGTGAACAGGAAATTGAGTTTCCATTTATTTTCTGACCCACCAGGAGATGAAAAAGAAGCCAGGTTACACTCCTTGGATGTAAAGTGAGTCGTTTTACAGTATTTAGATGCCCCACAAAATCATTTAGGAAATCAAACCATTTACTTGTAGTTTCCTGTGACATAACTGAGGTATGGTGACAAGAGGTGGAGTTTTATAGGGTGCTATTAATTTTGATTGGTTGTTGTGTTTCCTTAGGAGAAAGCCAGCTTCCTCTCCTGTGTAAGCCATCCTGAAGGATTCGCAGAAATCCTGCTACCAGTGGGTGGTCTAACCATGTTTTAACACCAAAGCATTGAAGTCTATGGGCATGAGAAAGGGCAAAATAACGCATCACAATTAAAATGACATGCAACATTAAATAAAAATTTCACTTTATTATTATTTTTTGCATTGGATTCTGATTTTTGCTGGAAAATGGAAGGTCAACAGTAGTGGTGGCCGTGCAATCCATATTAGACAAGATTTCTTCTGATATTTAATGATACGGGGTTGTAGATCACGTAAACAAGTTCAGAAATATATTAATCCGTTACCTTTATCCTCAACTCGTTGTATAGTGTATGGATGGCAGTAGATCGTTTTTTACTCTTAACAATGATGAATCTAGTAGAAAGAACTAGACTTTTAATGCCATGTTGGTTGTGTTACCGTGATGACCTCTCCACTTCTTTCCTTCTCTTCCAGCTGTAAAGAGAGTCCTGAAGATGGAGCATGTGTTTTGCAAGACAAAGATATTCGTGTATCCATACTACCCACTGCTGCGTGTAACACTCTATGGAAGGAGAGGACCTCGTATAGAAATACCTAAACCTATAGAGTTCCCAATCAGTCCATACATACTGGAACACATCATGAATGATGGTGACCTAAGGGCCAGCATGGATGAGAAGATGAAGAGTAAACACTGTGAGATCATCTGGCCAGATCTAGGAAACCAAAACCCCGTTCTCAAACTAGTCTTCCCTCCTTCTCTGTCTACTCAACTCAGGACCATGACAAAGGTTCTCCTGAAGTGGAAAGATGAGGTTTATAACACGTTCTCACTTCTCATATCAAAGTACAAAGTCATAGAGTATAAAATGGATCAGTTAGTCTGGGAAGCTTTTAGAGAACATGTGGGTAGCCCCACATATGACGGTGTGCTAATCAAGCCTGACTTTCCCACAGAGAAGGTTTTCCTGGCAGGACTGTCCAAGGACGTTACAAAGCTTGATCCAATGTTCAGAAAACTTATAGATGAAACCACAAGTCAGATAGAAAGAAAGACTCGAGGTGTGACAGAGCCCATAGCCATGTCCCCAGTACTCTATAAAATTATCTGCAACAGTGGCCTACAGAAGAAGATACTGGAGCAAGTCCCACAGCTGAAGATTGTCTATGATGTACCTACAAAGCGTGCTCGACTCTCTGGACTGAGAGATGAGGTTCTCACTGCCAAATGTGAGATACTCAACATGAAACAGGAACTGAAATCTAAATCCATCCAGATAAATCCACACCTCATTCTGTTCCTGGTGCGCACTGATAATGAAGAGCTATCAGAGCGGATACTTTTACGAAACAATATTAATGCACTGATGGAAATTGAGGATGACTCTGTTAAACTAACCGCTTACACCAAGGAAGACCTGATAGAGGCTGAAAAACAAATCAACCAAAAACTTCTCTGTAGACAAATTCCTGTTGAAGACAAGAGACTCTTAAGATCTCCAGAGTGGAGAAGTCTTAACTCACATCTGCTTGAGGCATTTAATGCAGAGAAAAGCTCAGTTCTGATCCTGGAATGTACTTCTGGAGCACCTGATGATGTGGTTATTGCCGGTCTGTCTTCAGTCGTACAAGACTGTTACCAACAAGTCAGTGACTTTATGGAGAGAAACACCACAATACAAAGAGATATTTCTGTTAAGTCAATGGCAGTGATGCAGTTCATCCAGGAGGAAAGGAGGGAGATGTGGCAGAAGTTACAAGATGATGTTATTGTGATTAATAACCGGAACGGCCTATGCTTGTCAGGTCCAAGAATGCAGGTCCAAGAGGCTTCATCACTCCTTGAGAACATTATATCCTCACTTCATTTGGATACTCTGCGTATTGATAAACCTGGAGCCAAAAAATATTGTAAGGATAAGGAAGAGGAGCTTCTAACAGCAGCACAGACAAAATTCAAGTGTGTGATCTGTTTAGAGGCTGGTGGAGACTACAATCCAACAGGCAAACTCAGGTATCAAGTGACTTTCCCCAATGGCATTACCCTCTCTGTATATAAGGATGACCTGTGCCGTCACAAGGTAGATGTTATTGTCAATGCAGCCAATGAAGACCTGCAACATATTGGGGGTCTGGCAAAAGCTATTCAGGATGCAGCAGGGCAGAAACTTAAAGACGAGAGTGATCGTATAATCAGGAGAGATGGTAGATTGTCCACCGGTGATGCAGTCATTACTGGTGCCGGTAACTTGCCATGCAAGCAGGTTATACATACAGTTGGTCCTCGATGGGATTCAACATCAGCATCAAGATGTGAACGTCTCCTAAGAAAGGCAATTACCAGCAGTTTACAGCTGGCTTCCGAGAGAGGACTCAGATCAATAGCAATTCCAGCCGTCAGCTCCGGTGTTTTTGGATTCCCTCTAAAGCCATGCATTGAAAACATAATGGTAGCCATACAGGACTATGTGGAGCTGCCAGGACTAAAGAGCGCCTTGCGGACAATAAACCTTGTAGACACGATTGATGAAACTGTGAGGATTTTTTCTGAAGTTGCAAGTGTCAGATTTGGCAAGCAAAGAGCTGAGGCCTCTGCAGCACTGCAGCCTCAGACTGGCATAAATATGGTGGAAAAGCCACAAGCACAAGTGACTGGACATAATGACAAAACCGTAATGACTAATGAAGGCCTGACCGTCAAGCTAATTCAGAAGAATATTGAAGACTGTACGGTATGTAGATTCACTCCCATTACATGACTCACTTGAAAGCGGAACTGTAGCCTAATTTTACCTCTACTTTAATAGTTTAGCTACATGATAAGAAGTTCTAAACTGTATTAAGCACCTGAAAGGGTTTATTGGTTTTATTTCTGGGAGCCTTAGCTGTGTGCTCTCCAGAAAATGTGGTTTTATCTCTGACTGTAAGAAAGAAGAAGCCCATTTATAGCATTAGGCTTCTGTGTGCAAGGTCAAATCACATAAATTATATTTTCCTGGCTTCAAAGCTTTCTGGTAGAACTGGATATTACATGATTATGCAAGATGGCTGGTTCCACGCTAGCTGCTGTGACTAAAGGGGGAAATGTTATTTCTGAAAGATCACATTATTTTTAGATCAAAAAGGCAGATAGGGTGACTAGGTAATGAGAAGCTTAGAAACACTTTTTATGCTTATGCCAGATTGTAGTTACACCTGAAGGCAATATATTTGAAATATATTTAAAGTGTACCTGAGATGGGACATTATCTATACTTACCTTGGCTTCCTCCAGCCCCACAAAGACCATGTACTCCCCCATCATCCTCTTTGAAAGCCCCTCCATTCTGGTGCTACTACTCCCGGTAATCTGGGCAATCGGCACTAGTTATGGGGTTCTGTGCATGCTTGGCTGGGTGTGCACCCCTGCACTGGCGAATGGAGGGGGCTATTCTGGGTGCCTGGAACACCCCCCCCTTCCTGCACTGAGCTGTGTATTCAGCCAGGGAAGCCCGCATAATATAAACAGTCTCATTCTCCCTCTCTTCTTACTTCTGGTGCCTCCCTCCAGCTAATAGAATGAGAGAGGCAGCTGAGCTTCCCTCAGACCCCCACAAGAAGATGCAGCCTGCAGTGAGAGAATGTTGATTCAGGAGTCCCCCACTTTCCACAGCACAGAAGTGTCAGACATGATGCAATTAGAGTGCAGGCAAGCTGGTAAATATGCACAGCATGATGCAGAGCTTGCCTGGACTCAGGGTCCGTGGGCAAACATCTGTCTGGTCTCTCCCTATTGTTATAATGACTGCATGTTTGGATAAGGTGTTAAACAAGTTGAAAAGTTTTTTTGCCAGTCCCTAGACTCCAGGAGGGCTTCTTTCTGACTTGTGTGGGAGACTGGCAGTGACAGGAGTCATATTACAGGCAAGTAGCCTGTCTGATGTGGGACTGCAATACAGATATACAGATAAGTTCTCTGCTGCATCTCAGGCTATTCTCAATTTCTCCACTCCTCTCTCTGGGCTAGTGCAACGCCAAAATGACAATAGCAATCGCTAGCAATTTGTGAGTGTGATTTTGTGAGGCGATTTTCAGAGCGATTTTTGAATGAATCGCTCAAAAACATGCTACATGCAGTATACCTGCGATTTTGAAAAAATCACAACGCTGCTGTGGGAACACCCACATAGGGTAACATTAGCCAAACGCTTTTCAAATCACGGTTGATTTGAAAAACTCTCAGAAGCCCTCTTGGTGTGCACCAGCATCCTTCATTCACCTTTGTTTCCCTCTTCCCCTAGAGCTAACTGTGTGTTCTTGTCTTACAGGAAAGCTAAATAAAAGTGCAATCCTGGTGAGGCAAAATATTATTATTTAGTATTTATATAGCGCCGCCATCTTCCGCAGATGCATATATCCCTGCATCATATGGGTATCGCTTGTGGTATGTGACACTATGTAGCATATTCCACTGAATTGTCCAAACTAAGTCTATCTCCCGTTCCTCTCTCGGGGATTTGTTCCAGCGCTGTACTCCGTTCAAATTTGCTGCTACCAGAAGCCCTCAGAAACACTCGTGTCCTTGAAGACTTCCAAAGATAGGCAGCTCCATAATGCGCCAGCGCACTTTTGTGCATGGGCAGTATGGAGCCACCTGTATTCGGAAGCACTCGGGGACATAAGTGCTTCTGGACCTTTCAGGAATCCCCCCCTTTAAAAATCCTGCGTTTGCCCCTGCCCTGGGAGTGTGACACTGGGTGTGCACACAGCTGAGTCGCACAGGAGCATGCACAGAAGAGCGCAGCCGGCCTCATAACCAGGAGGCATAGCTGAAGAACAGAGGGGCCAAACAGGACGGTGCAGGAGGCCACAATCGTCATGGGGCTGTAGGAAGCCCCAACTAAGTATAAAAATCTATTTCACATCTCAGGTTCACTTTAATGTGGAACCCTAGTCTCGTGTACAACATATTTCTCTGCCACCTCGTTGCTATTAGCCAGGGATACCACCAATCACAAAGGGCCAATAAAAAGGCTCTACAAATTAGAAGGGTAGCGTCCTTACTCAAGGAAGATAGCATTTACTGTACATAGTAAGACTACAAGACGTCCAATGCTTGATTGATGGAATGTGAGGAGAAAGGCTTCAAGCTGGAGTTAATTTTTCTGCCCAAGAAAGTTCCTATGAGATGTGAGCAGTGCATGGGGGTTTCTGATGAGTAGAGATTAGAGATGAGTCCACAAATTCTGATTCCCAAGTTTCTGATCACGAATCGGCTTTCCGAAACCAAATTCAGTATTTAAAATGTGAAAATCTGAATACCGCATATGCAGAGTGTGGAATTCCAAGTATCCAAGTATTTTTTTTTTTTTTTTTTCAGGGCAATCTGCATCAGAATTGTACCGCAATTGGCATTTGGAATATCATGTATGTCCGCAAAATATAGCGGATTCCGCAAAATACAGCGCAAAACCAGTAAATAACAAACAATGCTGTAAGTTGCTTATTGGAATTTATGTAGGTAGAAAAAAAAAACAGTTTTGTAAAAGTAAGGCCTATCAATGGCTAACTGATAGAGTTAAATTATGCAAGCTTTCTGGGATCTAGTCCCCTTCTTCAGACATATTTCCAGATGTTTGTCTGCACTATCTGAAGAAGGGGACCCGCCGTGGCCCCGAAACAATTGTCATTTTGTGTGCTCATGAAGCAATAAATTGAAAACTACTTAATTTTGAATTGGTGTGCCGACCTGGAACTTTTGCATTTGCTATTTCCAGATATTAGCTGAAGTACAGTGGGTTGCAAAAGTATTCGGCCCCCTTGAAGTTTTCCACATTTTTGTCCCATTACTGCCACAAACATGAATACATTTTATTGGAATTCCACATGAAAGACCAATACAAAGTGGTGTACACATGAGAAGTGGAACAAAAATCATACATCATTCCAAACATTTTTACAAATGACTAACTGCAAAGTGGGGTGTGCATAATTATTCAGCCCCCTTTGGTCTGAGTGCAGTCAGTTGCAGTTATTTGTAAAAATTGTTTGGAATCGTGTATGATTTTCGTTCCACTTCTCACGTGTACACCACTTTGTATTGGTCTGTCACGTGGAATTCCAATAAAATTGATTCATGTTTGTGGCAGTAATGTGACAAAATGTGGAAAACTTCAAAGGGGCCAAATACTTTTGCAAGCCACTGTAAAACACTGATGCAGGTAAATAGTAAACACGTAGATGGCAGTTGAGCTGGTTGCTGTTTAGCTGTTAGATGTCAGGTGATCAGCAGGCTGGAGCCAGTGAGCTCATGCAAGCAAACATGAAATCCAGCAGGTTTCTGAAGATCATTAATAGAGATGGCCTGAACGGTTCGCCTGCAAACGGTTCCAGGCGAACTTTAGGTGGTTCGCGATCGCCGGCGAAGGCAAACTTTTGTGGAAGTTCGATTCGCCCCAT
Source organism: Hyperolius riggenbachi (assembly GCF_040937935.1). Classification (NCBI taxonomy): domain Eukaryota; kingdom Metazoa; phylum Chordata; class Amphibia; order Anura; family Hyperoliidae; genus Hyperolius; species Hyperolius riggenbachi. Next base: position 320,083,147 of record NC_090652.1, read on the forward strand.
AAGGCTCCATTGAGCAGAACTTTGACCCTCTACATCACAGTCAGCAGGCACATTATCACCAATCAGACTACACTCACTCTTGGAGCCCCCCCCCCCCTTATAGAAGGTTCTCCTGTCGTTTTACTCACTCATCTGCCTACAGTAATTAGGGGACAGCTGCTGACAGACTCTGCTAGGGAGAGTTTAATTAGGCTCTTGTAGCCTTGTTCCTAGCTGATTGTTCTTCCTTATATTACCCTCTCTCCCTCCTCTCTCTTCCCTCACTCCCTCCTTCCGGAGGGAGGAGGGTCTTGTCTTCCAGTGAATTGTAGTATTTCAAAAGCCAGCTTGCATACCATGGCTGAGAATAGAACCCAGGTCCGAGTGTGTGGTAGGTAACTCACTTAACCACTATACCAACACTACATGCTGAAGCCAGCCTAGCATGTACCATTATGATCAATCCAGGAGAAAAATTAGCTTCTCTCTCACTCTCTCACTCTCTCACTCTTTTTCTCTCACTCTCTCGCTCACTCACTCGCTCACTCTCTCACACTCACTCACACTCACTCACTCACTCCGCGGAATTGTATTTTCCACAATTTTAGGCGGAAATTGGTCATTCCGTTATGTTTGGTCGGAACAGAATTGCTTTTTCAATCTGGCGGAATTCCGAAATTGCCTGTGAAATTCTGCCGGTATCAGTTGATGGTTTTAAGCTGAAAATTAACTTCAATGGCATAAAGTCCTAGAGAGAGAGCGAGCTCATTTTTCTCTTGGGTATATCACAATGGTACATGCTAGGCTGGCTTCAGCATGTAGCATTGTAGTGTGTTGTGTTGGTGGTATAATGGTTAGGATAGCAGCCTACAGAGTGGTAGACCTGGGTTCTATTCCTGGTCAATGTGAGTTGGCTTTTGACATGCTACAAATCCTTAAGCTAATTTTTCTCTTGGATATATCATAATAGTACATGCTAGGCTGGCTTCAGCATGTAGTGTTGGTGGTGGTATAGTGGTGAAGTGAGCTACCTACCACACACTCAGACCTGGGTTCAATTCCCAGCCAAGGTATGTAAGCTGGATTTTGAAATACTACAATTCCCTGGAATACAAGACCCTCTTCCCTCCGGGAGGAGGGAAGAGGGAGGAGGGATTCCTGGTGTCATAAAGCAGTGTAGGCCTGCAATTGAACATTCAATTAGATTTCTGACCTTAAAACACTGCTTTGTATTAAATCCAGATTTTTTTCCTGGGACTTTTGATGTGTATTTCACTCAACCATGTCTTCCTCCAGGTATTACACCCCTTGAAACATCTTTTCTATCAGGTTACATAAGGTGTCATGAAACCCATTTTACAATTTAAACCTTCTGTTAATGTCTTGAACATTTTCATAAATTTGTATTAAGAAATTTGTCTTGATTATTTATTTTTGAAGTTATCCTTAAGAATAAGTACTTTGAGATCTTGCATGCTGTGTCCTGGTTCACAGAAGTGTTGGGCCACTGATGTGTCCATTTTCCCCAAAGGACACAGCATGCAAGATCTAAAAGTACTTAGTACCCGAGGTGGGTTTATGACATCAGTATTTGGACATATAGGCACATTCTGCATACAATGCCCAGCCTCTGTGTCCTTACAGTGTGTATCCAGTCTCCCCCCTGCTCTGCTGTCCCCCATTATAAAAATCACCAGGCTAGCAACACGCAGATTGCCGCTAGTCAGCTGTTTAATTTTTGTCTGCCACTCACCGCCGCTCCCCCACCTCCCTGCCTGTGTCCCTTCCTTCCTCGCCTCTGTAAGCTTCCTCCAATTGGCTTACAGAGGCTGGGCATTGTATGCAGAATGTGCCTCTGTGTCCTAATATTGATGTCACGAATCCACCTCGGGTTCTCTTTAAGGATAATTTAAAAAATGTGAAATCAAGAAAACTTTTGTGAGTACAAATTTATGAAAGTGTTTAATACGTTAACAGAAGGTTTAAATTGTGGTATGGGTTTCATGACATCTTATTTAACATAATTGCTTTAATTTCTTGGCCGCAGCCGGGCGCAACCATAGGCCGTAATAGTGATTACAGCTATAGCGTCTCACACTGAGTAACTTCGGCGCCGTCATAAGACGGAGCAGAAGTTACATTTTAAAACGCTGTAATTCGGCCGCCAGCAATACCTGGAAGCCAAATTATATTTGTCCCCACCATCCATGTGGACCTGGAGGGGGAATAGTAATTACCGCCGCCGGGTACTTGTGCAGCAGCAGAATCAGCCGTATACTGGCTGTAGCGCTGCGGAATATGTTGGCGCTATATAAATAAAAAATAATAATATCCTGCACCCAAGTCTTCCGGCGGCAATTACATATGTACGCATTTGGTACATCTTATTTCAATGCAGAGTGTGCATATTGTCTATTAGTAGGCTCTACACACTTATGCAGGTAGTCCTTTGGATGCAGATTGTCTAAAGTAGCGCTGCCTTTCTCCATTGTATACAAAAACTGTTCGTTTTTAATCAGTTGCCCAGACTCCTCTCAGTTCAGGAAGAAGATTGAGCACATGATCATGAATGGCCAGTACAATTCAACCCCATTGATTACGTTGATCAGGTTGTGCTTTATGAAATCAACTTGAAGGAGAATTTATTTTAGAAGAACAGATTTTATTTCTTCTGCTGCGAACATGATGATAAATCCTCATAGGAGCTCCTCAGAGGCCATGTCTAAATGTCCTCAGAGGACAGTAGGTTAGCCTGATGAGTTTATCAGGACTTTTCCTGGAATCTAAACTTAAACATCTGAACTTCTGGTAAGGTTGCACCATGTTCTTCTTTGTGTATATCTCATTACTATGAAGTACAAGTTTCCTCTTATCTATTCTCTCCATGGCAGACGGATGTGATTGTGAACAGTGTGGGAGGAAACTTGGACTTGAACAATGGAGCTGTGGCCAAAGCTTTGTTGCATCGAGCTGGATCCAATATACAACAGCTTCTGAATGATGAAGGCAGTGGTGTCCAGGTGACCGCAGGATCCGTGTTTAGCACCAATGGTTGCAGTCTCAGCTGTCAGGAGGTTTTACACGTTGTCACCCCTCAGTGGGACAGCGGACAAGGGACTTCAGAAAAGGTAAATGCCGACCCATAGTGCCGACACAGCACCTGCCCGTTTCACTCTACTCACTTTATAATTTAGGAAAATGGGCGGCAAAATGTAATGTGGTCTTTACAAAAAAGTGAACATAGAGTTCCTCTTCTTCTGCAAAATCGTCTTTTATATTGCACTTCTTTCTGATTCAGATCCTTCGGGGAATCATCAGCAAGTGTTTGAAGCAGACAGATCAGAATGGATGGAGGTCCATATCGCTCCCGGCTATTGGAACCGGCAATCTCGGCTTCCCAAAAGTCTTATCGGCATTTGTGATGTTTGATGAGATCTTTGAGTTTAGCCGAGGAAATAAAGTGCAGAATCTTCAAGAGATTCATCTGGTTCTTCATCCCAGGGACCTGGATACAATCAAGGTAACACCAGCATGCAATATTCAGGGGAAAATTAGTCTAATAGTATGCTAAAAAAAAAAAAAAAAACGCAGCTTAAAGTGAACTTGAAAGGAAAAATTTGCCCCTAGGGTACTACCAAAAGAGGCTAAAGAGGATTTCCCATCCTCAGGCCTGGATTTACATCACAGGAGCCTATAGGCACAGATGTCCTGGTACTCTAGACTTTGTCCTCCTACAAACACCCGCTGGACCGCAACGCAAGTGTCCTGGCTGAACCAGCTGTCACTTCTCCCTTACCCGTAATAGCTAGCTACAGGTGCCCCAAAACATTATGTGGCCAGAGCTATCCTCTGTATTAAGTGGCTAGAGGTGTCCCCGACTGAAGGGAGATCTCAGCAATGGAATGCCGAGAGCCGGGTGAGTAACCTCTCATTTACACTCTACTCAGGACTCTACATAGGTAAGGTGGGAGGGAGGCATTTGAGAAGGGAAGTGAGCTGCCTTTCCATCATCAAGTGTCTGTAGGCACGTGCCTGCAGTGCCTTATGGTAAATCCGCCCCTGCCCATCCTCCTCAGCAGTGGCGATCCAGCAGCGTGAAACTTGAAAGTCCGCTTGTGCAGGGTGTGTGCGCAGTAGCAGCCCTCCGCTCAGGCTTTGGCAGAAAATGTCGAGCCCAAGTAGGTCCTCTGTACTGCACCTGCTATGTAATGATGCAATTTTGGCATGCTTCGGCCCCCGCATTGCACCCACATTTTCCTACTTTGACGCAAGCCCCCTTTCTTCCTTTTTCAGTCCTGTGTACTTTTCAGGGAAATATTGTTCCATTCTTCCGGCAGATCATTAGCATGTACTGTAAAGCTCCGTCTACGCTAATGCGGCTCGACTGATAAGATCCGTCAGGTCGGATTTCGCCACCGCCGATTCCCTGCTCATTTCCCACGAGGGGACAATGGCAGGGAATCGAGCGGAAGATAAGCGGGGACGAGCGGGGGATCGAATCCGATGCGCGGGGATGCGGCGGGTACACGCGGGGATGCGGAAGAGGTGATCCGGCGGCTAATCGAGCCGCCGGATCGCTTCGTGTAGACGGGGCTTAAGAGGTGTAGATGGATAGCGCACTCAAACATTTGTCACTTATACTGAGGTTAGATGATTGTCTTGGGTGATATGAGCTGGGTGAACAGGGACTTTGTCATCTGGATAAACAGCATCACCATCAGGGAACTAGCTTTGCACAGTGGGATAGACCTGGTCACTCAAAAAGGTCATGTAGTCGATACTAGTGTGATGTGACTTTGCAAGGTAATGATGGGACCAGCAGGGCCGGCGCTACCATTAAGGCAAAGGAGGCAGCTGCCCCAGGGCCCCAGAGCTTGTAGGGGCCCCCAGTGGCTACAAGAGGAAAAAAAACATTTTCAAATCGGACTTATAGTTTTTGAGAAAATCGATTTTAAACTTTTAAAGGAAAAAAAACACATTTAAAAACCTGCCGACTTTAATGGTTAATAGCAAATCCACCTTAAATGCTAGAAACCCTCAATTTGCAGGATATGTTAAAGGGAAGGTTCAAGCAAAATAAAAGAGTTTCACTTACCTGGGGCTTCTACCAGCCCCATGCAGCCATCCTGCGCCCTCGTAGTCACTCACTGCTGCTCCAGTCCCCCGCTGGCAGCTTGCCGACCTCGGAGGTCGGGGGCCGCATTGCGTACGTTTTTACGCATTCCCGCTAGTGCAGGAACATCAACACATACATTTTTACGCGTTACTGGTTCAATGCGTAAATTTTTACGCATTGAACCAGTAATGCGTAAAAATGTATGTGTTAATGTTCCTGCACTAGTGTGAATGCGTAAAAATGTACGCAATGCATCCCGCCGACCTCAGAGGTTGGCAAGCTGCCAGCGGGGGACTGGAGCAGCAGTGAGTGACTACGAGGGCACAGGATGGCTGCAGGGGGCTGGTAGAAGCAGAAATAGCTGGTGGCGGGGGACTGGAGCAGCAGTGAGTGACTACGAGGGCACAGGATGGCTGCATGGGGCTGGTAGAAGCTCCAGGTAAGTGAAACTCATTTTTTTATTTTGCTTGGACATTCCCTTTAAGGAGATCATTAGGAATAAGAGGAAAAAACAATTTTTAAAAAAGACCTTATAGTTTTTGAGAAAATCGATTTTAAAGTTTAGAAGGAAAAAAGTATAGTTTTAAATGCGGTAAATGTCACTTTTAGTAGCAAACCTAACGGTAGTGTCATTTTACATGCATCAAACGAAAGTGCAATAAATTTCCTGACGGGGTTTCCAGGGGGTCTATACGCAGCCGCAGCGCTTTGGCCAGGGATCGCTATACAGCGCAATATGGCTGTATGAAGATCCCTGTCATTTTTTCCTATTTTCCCAATTTTTTTTTTATGTTTAGAGTGTGGGAATTTAAAAAAAAAATAATTATGTGGGGTTCCCCCTCCTGAAACTTTTTAACCCCTTGTCCCCCATGCAGGCTGGGATAGCCAGAATGTGGAGCTCTGACCGATTGGGACTTCACACCCTGACTATACCAGCTGCAAAAATGGTCCCCTAATGCCGATTTTTGTTCCGGGGTATATGTTGGGGGGGCCCCCCAGGTTTATTCTGCCCTAGGGCCCCATTGTTGCTTAAACCGGCCCTGGGGACCAGCAGAATACCACAATAGGGCTGCCCATAACATGACTGAAGATGGAAATCTAGTGTGTGTACGGTACATGGCCGCTGCCGTCACTTTCTTACACAAGTCTCTTCCTTGCTGCCCAATGAATATTTTCTTATATATATTTCTTTTCCAGGCTTTCTCTGATGAGTTGGCAAACTGCACGGAGGGCAGCAGCAGCACAGCCAGCCGTAGTCCGCCAGCCGTTCCGGGACCATGTAAGTCATACAAGCTCATGTCTGGTATAGGAAGGGCTTTGTCAAAAGGAAACATTGACTTTTCTATGGTTCTGATCCAGTTCTGTATCGTGCCCAACGAAGAAACTTAAAGGGAACCAGAGATGAACGTTTCACACAAAATAAACATATCAGTCGATAGCTTGTAAAGAATAAAAGCTCTACCTGATAATTTCGCCGCTCTGGTGTGCCTTTTTTTTGTGTTTTTTTTATCCATTTATTGCTCCAGGAAAAATCAAATATGGCCGCCGGCTCATTTCTCTTCTGCTTCCGGGTTATGAGTTGTTCTGGATGTGCTGTCTAGGCTATATGAGACTATGCTGCTATCTAGGCTAAATGCAGCCTTTCATCTGTGTGCTTTCATTTTGGTATGATGTGCAGCTGCCTGTAGGAAGTGTCTCTCATAGGAGTGAAACTGCAGTCATCCTCATCTATTCAGAGTGCACACAGAGCACACAGATCATATACTGCAGCCACACTTGTCTGTTTCAGAGATTCTCTCTCAGCAGGAGCAGCCCCTCCCATGTCATCACAGCTCTCAGTATGCAAAGCAGGAAATTTGAGCCAGGAGGTGGCAGGCTTGGGCTTGAAAAGACTCCACAGAAGAGTGACTCAGCTATAATGATTCCAGGTTAAACCTAGACTGAGCCAGTCTGGGATTCTTATCACAGCTGTTAATAGACTAAGCAGATAACAATGAAACTAAAAGCAGGGTAGGTGTTTACTGTCATGTTCCCACTGATAAATGTAATAAAATACATGAGGGTGCTTCATCTCTGGTTCTCTTTAACGTGAACCTGAAATCAAAGCGTATACTGTATTTATACTTACCTGGGGCTTCCTCCTGCCCTGTAAGGTGCATAGAGTCCCTCACGGGCATCTCGCCCCTCCATTCTGCCGCTATCTGGCCGGCCAAGCTTTATAACTCATGTGCGGCTCAGTCACGTGCCTCCGGTCGCACTACCGCTGGAGACCGGCGAGGGACTCTACAGACCTCATTGGGCAGGCGGAAGCCCCAGGTAAGTATAAATACAGGATAGGCTTTGATCTCAAGTCTACTTTACAGTTTTGAAAGCTTAAAATTAAACTTATGTACAGTTAATTGTTCAAAGTTATTACCTAAATTAATAATGGTTGGTTTGATGTCTGCATATATACCTCTACACAGAAGATTCATATTAAGCAATCTGTATTATAGAGATCAAGTAAGTAGCACATAAATCAATACATCACCAACTGGAAAACATGGTATAAGATAAAATCATCAATTGGGAGACTAGATATAAAGATTGATCCATTATACATGAGACCGCTATGTAAAAAAAAGAAATGAGTTGATCACCAGTTGAATCCGAAACTTCATTTTTTGCTTCCTCACTTTACTTTTTTGTGAAGAGGTCCTGTTGTGCTCTCAAAAAGATATCTGTTGGGAGAAATTCCTTGGCAATGTGTCCACTCCGAGGTGAGACCCCCTCCTGTCAGAAAAGAGCTCAGATTTAAGTTGCCATGCACTATTCAATTATCGCTCGTTTTTGTTTTCAATTGATAGTACAATCAATATAACAATTAATCATTTTTCATCAGACTAAAGGCCAACATTGCAAATCAATCTTTCAATTTATTTTAGCACTCAATATTGATGATAAAATCGATAGTAAATGTTTAAATTCACTTCCATCAATTAGTAGATATTTTGTCTAATTGGATGTCTTAACTAGACAAAAATAGTGTGGTGTATGGCTACCTTTAGATAGCCGAAATATTGACACATGGATCATTAGTTAGCATATTCCTTCAGAGGTTAGCCAGGTGCTCCAATCTGTCGCAAACAGTCCTATCAAACTTTGTAGCTTTCTGTTAAAGTTTTCTGCTGATTGGTGGAAAGGAAAGGTTAATAGTGGACCTCCACAAGCAGCCACTAAACTTAAACCTACGTCTGACGGTGATAAATAGGTTTGTGTTGTCATAGACCATTGAGAAAAGAGTCACTGCAAGGTTTGTTTGACAAGAATGCACCGATAAAGCAATGTACATAATCCAGGTGAGGCTGTAAAACGAATGTCCCCCACTTCAAAAGCTCCAAACCTCAGACTAGTTTCTGTAACATAAAATGATGTACAAAATAAGGACAAAAATAGAAAGATTCACCTTACACACCCAATCCATTCATCAAAAATCTCACTGGCTTATTTGTCTGCCAGCGTTACTCCAGATACACACAATGCAATTTCCCATTAGATAGATTGGTTGAGTTGATTATTTCCGACAAGTCCGATCTGATTTCCAATCGTTTTTCTATATTTTGTATAGAAGTGATCAGAAAATTGATCGGAAAAACGTTGAGAAATCAGATCGGACAAATTATCAATTTATCTGTCTATCGGACGGGAAATTGCATGGTGTATGCCAGGCAATTAGATCAACACGATCTTTGAAAATGTCTTATGGCTTTACAATGTCTTTTCATCTTTTTGCAAACAAAACAAGGAAAGGGATTTAAGTATCTGCTGTGCTGCAGTGCTGACCACAAAGAGTTATTCTCAGCAGCAGAGGGAGGCGATAGGAGAGGTCAGGTGATCAGTTCTATCCAGAGGGAAGGAGATAGGAGGTACTAGGTGGTCTGCCTTTTGCATACAGGGAAAATAGTGCCTATTACTCCCTTCCAGTTCCCACCAGGCTACCTCATGGGGGCTGATGGGTTTGGGGTATAATGGACCCAAAAGGGGGCACAATATTTCTAGTTTTAACAGAGCATCATCATGCATCTTAGTGCTGGCCTCTGCACTGCATCGTATGTGGATTTAAAATATTCTACTCACCTCCATCCCCTTTTTTTTCTGTCTTGTAGCTTCCTTTGGAACCGTAACAAACCCATCCCTCGGGTTTTATGAAATGATGATCGGAACGCTCACCTTTCAGGTAAAAACTGGGGACATAACGAAGGAACTGGCCAATGCCATTGTCAACTCTTCTAATGACGACTTCACTCTACGCTCAGGTGAGACCCATGAGGTCCGAATATAATGTTCTCCTACATTTATCGTCCCGCTATAGACCTGCAGCCTTGTAAATAACTGAATAAGATACTCGATGTGTAACTTCCCCTGTGGGGTTCATGTTGTGTTTCATATTATTTGCAGGAGTTTCCAAGGCGATTTTGGAAGCTGCTGGACCAAATGTTGACTTGGCCGTCGCTACATTAGGTAAAACGCATTTCCCTCCTTGCCTTTATTTTATTTTAATTTTCTTACATTTTCCTGTGTCTACACAACAAAGCTAAGCGATGGCACCAGAGGTAGAGGGAATTGGACATCCATCATGGTGGGGTACGGGGGTGGGTGGGAGGTCACCAGGTGTTGGACAGTGTCATCTAACATTCTTCTCTTCTTCTCTCTACTTCCACCAGGTGCCCAGGGTCACAAGGGCTTCATCACAACACATTCTGGAAACCTCACACAGTGTAAATGTATCATCCATGTAGTAGGACCAAACAAACCTTCATCCATCAAGAGAATTGTCCTGGATGTCCTGCAGGAGTGTGAGAAGAAACAGATGACCTCTGTGGCCTTTCCTGCTCTGGGAACAGGTATGCTGTACTGAGCATTCTGCATCCTTGTTCAAGGGATCATTACAGCTAGCTATAGAGATAGTGCATTGGTCTGCAGACAGTAAGCCAGCAAGCTCCTGTAGGCAGACTACAACCAGAAGACCAAGCTTGTAGACACTAAAGTGTTATGTCACATGTGATACTGTGGATGTGACGAGATTAGGATCCATACTATATACTAGTGATGGCTAACCTTGGCACTCCAGCTGTGGTGGAACTACATGTTCCATGAGGCATTGCAATACTCTGACAGCTCTAGGCATAACTCGGGGAGGCAGAGGCATGATGGGATTTGTAGTTTTATCACAGCTGGAGTGCCAAGGTTAGCCATCACTGCTATATACCATAAGCAGACCGACAGTTGGAAGATAACTCATTTATTCCATGTAAAAAAAAAATGCAAACGCAATTTTTTTTTGTGAAAAAAAATTGTGTTACATGTGAACAGCGAACTGCCCATGTTTGCCAGGAACTGTCCACCTGCATATCGTTCCGAACCGTTCAGGCCATCTCTAACGTTAGCCCAATACTTTGCCAAAAGTTTGCTAGAAGTTTGCTAGACCTTTGATAATGAAGGGTCTTTATTGCTGCACATGGTCAGTCAAAGTGGCTGACATTGCCTAGTTTGATCAATCAGAGCCGATCTATGGCTACAGTGAGACTCGTCTCTGAGTAATATAAAAGCCATAAATCAGTGATTGCTGTGAAATGGTTCTTGCAGACTTATAGATCACCTGGGTTATTGCTAGGCTGTGGTATCCAGACAGCCCCAGTGGAGCTTATTTGAAATTCCCATGAGGGATTATTGGACTTTGCTGTAAAGGATGAATGAGCCAGAACAAAGCTCTGGTGGGGAATTCAAATGTCCTGACCGACAACAAGAAACTATAGGGGAGGGAGCACTGCCCTCGCAAGCTTACAAACGGTCACCTGTTAGGAACCCTTTTGTGACAGAAGTAATTTGTCTCTAGAGAAACGGTTTATACAGTGTGTGTGTGTGTGTATGTGTGTGTGTACTGTGTGTGTGTGTGTGTGTGTGTATGTGTGTGTGTACTGTGTGTGTGTGTGTGTGTACTGTGTGTGTGTGTGTGTGTGTGTGTGTGTGTGTGTGTGTGTGTGTGTGTACTGTGTGTGTGTGTGTGTGTGTGTGTATACAGTGTGTGTGTGTGTACTGTGTGTGTAGTGTGTGTGTATGTGTGTGTGTACTGTGTGTGTGTGTGTGTGTAGTGTGTGTGTGTGTGTGTATACTGTGTGTGTGTGTGTGTGTATGTGTGTATGTGTAGTGTGTGTATGTGTGTGTGTGTACTGTGTATGTGTGTATGTGTGTATGTGTGTGTAGTGTGTATATATATATGTGTGTGTGTGTAGTGTGTGTGTGTGTGTGTGTATGTGTGTGTATGTGTGTGTGTAGTGTGTGTGTGTGTGTGTGTGTGTGTATACTGTGTATGTGTGTATGTGTAGTGTGTGTATGTGTGTGTGTGTACTGTGTATGTGTGTATGTGTGTATGTGTGTGTAGTGTGTATATATATGTGTGTGTGTGTGTGTGTGTGTGTGTGTGTGTGTGTGTGGTGGGGGGGGGGAGATTAGGGGTTTACTTTGGGGATGGGGTTAATAATCAAGAGATTAAGTTGGGGGAGGGGCAGTATTAGTAAGGGGTTTATTTCGGGAAAGGGGTGGTTAAAGTAGGCATTGGAAATCTTATCAGTTAGGTGATGGGGAGAAGTGCAGAAAAAAACAGCTAGCAGGTCCATCCCATAGCCGATGGTAGAATATTGGTAACCGGAAATCGATAATACTTGTATACTCTATTGGCCAGGAGCCTGTGCTCACACTGCATGTTACAAAAATTGGAATTTACACCACCTGTAGTGGGGAAATCTTATTAACTGGGTCTCCAAGAGGTGCAAGAGTCCAGTAGGCGAATCCATCAAGTACACTCCACCTGAAGAGTTTTTAATGAAATATTTAGATGAGACAGCAGGGGGTGGAGAGGTGAGATTTGTGGTGTTGGTACTTATATATTGTATATAGAACACAATGTTTTGAAAAACGGTGCTGAAGGTGTAACTGCCTTATTTTTTTTCTGCATAAACATGGACTGGTGGAATTTTGGCTATCCCAAACAGAATGTTGCCTTCTTAAAGGGGAACTTCAGCCTAAACAAACATACTGTCATCAAGTTACATTAGTTATGTTTATTAGAATAGATTGGTAATATAATATCTTACTCGCCCTGTTTTAAAAGAACAAGCAAATGTTTGTGATTCATGGGGGCTGCCATCTTTGTCATGGGGGCAGCCATCTTTTTGGTTGAAAGGAGGTGACAAGGAGCAGGAGACACAGTTCCAACTGTCCTGTGTCCTGATTACCCCTCCCAGCTGCACACACTAGGCTTCAAATGTCAAATTCAAAGTGTAAAAAAAAAAAAAATTGCACCAAAACAGCAGAACGAGAACAACATCAGAAATCCCATCATGCTTTGCACAGCATCAGGGGAAAAAAGCCCGGGCAGTTTTCTTCCGTGCAGCTAAAAATGAGGCTTGTATAAGAGAAACAAAGTTCTGATGCTGTGAAACTGTTAAACACCAAGCCTTTTCAGTGCTGCTGAGACGATTTTTAGTCCGGAGGTTCACTTTAACCTCTTGAGGACCACTGGCGAACTGAGGGGGCTATTCCGGGTGTCTGGAACCTCCCCCCTGCACTGAGCTGTGTATTCAGCCAGGGAAGCCCGCATAATATAAACAGCCTCATTCTCCCTCCCTTCTAACTTCTGGTGCCTCCCTCCAGCTAATAGAATGAGAGAGGCAGCCCAGCTTCCCTCACAAGAAGATGCAGCCTGCAGTGAGAGAATGTTGATTATGGAGTCCTGGACTCTCCACCGCACAGAAGTGTCAAACATGATGAAATTAGAGTGCAGGCAAGCTGGTAAATATGCACAGCATGATGCAGAGCTTGCCTGGAGGGTCTGTGGGCAAACATCTGTCTGGTCTCTCCCCATTGTTATGACTGCATGTGTGGGTAAGGTGTTTAACAAGCTGAAAAGTTTTTGACAGTCCCTAGATTCCAGGAGGGCTTCTTTCTGACTTGTGTGAGAGACTGACAGGGACAGGAGTCCGATTACAGGCAAGTAGCCTGTGTGATGTGGGACTGCAATACAGATAAGTTCTCTGCTCCATCTCAGGCTATTCTCAATTTCTCCACTCCTCTCTCTGGGCTAGTGCAACGCCAAAATCACAATAGCAATCGCTAGCAATTTGTGAGTGTGATTTTGTGAAGTGATTTTCAGAGCGATTTTTGAATGAATTGCTCAAAAACATGCTACATGCAGTATACCTGCGATTTTGAAAAAATCACAACGCTGCTGTGGGAACACCCACATAGGGTAACATTAGCCAAGCGCTTTTCAAATCACTGTTGATTTGAAAAACGCTCAGAAGCACTCTTGGTGTGCAGCAGCCTCCTTCATTCACCTTTGTTTCCCTCTTCCCCTAGAGCTGGCTGTGTGTTCTTGTCTTACAGGAAAGCTAAATAAAAGTGCAATCCTGGTGAGGCAAAATATTATTATTTAGTATTTATATAGCGCCGCCATCTTCCGCAGATGCATATATCCCTGCATCATATGGCTATCGCTTGTGGTATGTGAAACTATGTAGCATATTCCACTGAATTGTCCAAACTAAGTCTATCTCCTGTTCCTCTCTCGGGGAGTTGTTCCAGCGCTGTACCCCGTTCACATTTGCTGCTACCAGAAGCCCTCAGAAACCCTCGTGTCCTTGAGTACTTCCAAAGATAGGCAGCTCCGTAATACACCAGCGCACTTTTGTGCATGGGCAGTATGGAGCCACCTGTATTCGGAAGCACTCGGGGACATACGTGCTTCTGGACCTTTCAGGAATCCCCCCCCTTAAAAATCCTGCGTTTGCCCCTGGAGGACCGCAGTGTTAAACCCCCCTAAAGACCAGCCAATTTTTTTATTAAATTGGCCACTGCAGCTTTAAGGCCAAGCTGCAGGGCGGCACAACACAGCACAAAAGCGATTCTTCCCCCCCCCTTTTCTCCCCACCAACAGAGCTCTCTGTTGGTGGGGTCTGATCGCCCCCCTCTCCCCAAATGTTTGTTTGTTTATTTGTGCTTGTTTATTTGATGATTTTTTTTTTTTTTGTCTTTTTTTTTTTTATTAATTGTAAACCCCACTCCCTCCTCCCGCTAGCCAATCCCCGTGATCAGCTGTCATAGGCTTCATCCTATGACAGCCGATCACCTCTGTTGCTCAGGAGGGGACAGCCATGTCACAGGGCTGTCCCCAGTACAGCGCTGCTGCTGATCGCAGCGCTGTACGTGTAAATAGAAGTGTCTAACAGTCTCCCGAGCGGCAACTGCCGCTCGGAGAATGAAGGCGGAGCTCCGCCCACCAAGCAGGAGATGCGCGCGCACCCTGCGCACGATCTCCTGCAAAACACAGCCCCAGGACTTTACGCCAATTGGCATTAGGCGGTCCTGGGGCTGCCGCCGCGGCCACGCCCATTGGCGTGACGTGGGCTGCAACAGGTTAAAACAAAGTATTTGTGATTATTGGAGTGATCATATGTCTCCCACAATGCATCACTGCTGAATATGCAAATCATCCTTGTCACTGTAAGATAACCACACCTCCAGATCCGCTGGAATGCAATGATGGGTTGGCTTGCATTACATTCATATTACAGAGCCAAATTAACCCAACATGCACATAGACTGTTTTGGATTGGTTGATCCTCATCAGTGCATGGCATGGATTAATCTGGCTCTATGGGGTAGGGACTTGAAACACCCAGTGTTTCAGATTGCACTGCAAGCTCGTGGTGAACCAGAACTCCTAGGAGAGTATAAGGGGCTACAAAGGACCAAAAACCCCACTTACTAAAAATACTATGCAAAGCAGACTTTTTCCTTCTTAAAGGGATACTGTAGGGGGGTCTGGGGAAAATGAGTTGAACTTACCCGGGGCTTCTAATCGTCCCCCGGAGACATCCTGTGCCCACGCAGCCACTCCCCAATGCTCCGGCCCCGCCTCCGGTTCACTTCTAGAATTTCAGACTTTAAAGTCTGAAAACCACTGTGCCTGCGTTTCCGTGTCTTCGATCCCGCTGATGTCACCAGGAGCGTACTGCGCAGACACAGACCATACTGGGCCTGCACAGTATGCTCCTGGTGACATCAGCGGGAGTGAGGTCACGGCAATGCAGGCGCAATGGTTTTCAGACTTTAAAGTCTGAAATTGTAGAAGTGAACCAGAGGCGGGGCCGGAGCATTGGGGAGTGGCTGCGCAGGCACAGGATGTCTGCGGGGGACCATTAGAAGCCCCGGGTAAGTTCAACTCATTTTCCCCCAACCCCCCTACAGTATCCCTTTAAAACAGAAGGTATTTGCGAATCGTGATTGGCTATCCAAGTGATTGCAATTCTGGGTTTGCACCTCATATTGGCCCCCACTCTTTCTTATTGACCCAAGGAGGTCGCTTACCTGCTAGTTTTCATACTAACAGACTGACTATGGAAGAAAATACTGCTGGTTGTGTGGTCAGGTTTGTCAGGAACCGGCCCGCAGCGCACCTGCAGATACGGTTCCCGACTGTGGGTTTGACCAGATCGAGATGGAAGCAGCCTTAGTCAAGCTAAAACAAGGCTGTGACCCCTCAGGACACCTCTCACTGCTACCACTAGCTGTTGCTAGACACTTCCACTCTGCTGCCGAGTGACTCGCACTGGCGTTTTCGTACGTTGGCTCAGCTGCGCGCTTTAGGCCAACGTATGACAAACGCCCCACACACACGCACAATTGCAATCTTACACTGTAGTGAAGCAAAACCACTAACAGTCGTTCCGAACGATACTGTTAGCCATTCCGAGACTTTCCACTCTGCTGTCGAGTGCGGAAGTGCCCCATACACAAAATGCAATTACAATCTTATACGGTAGTGTTGCTCAATCATACAATCAGGCATGGACTTATACACAGTTACACTTCAGTCTCTTCTAGGCTATGAGTGTTAGTTTAGTACAGCAGAAGTCAAACTTATTAAATAACGATTTAATATTCCAGGAAAAAAGTGGAACAATGCAGAAAATAATATCTGCAAAAGATTTACAAAAACAAAGTAACAGTTACAAAATAAAAGTTACAAGGATAAAAGTTACAAAAATACACACAAGGCTATTTGTGTAATGATCCGCTCAGCTGGCTGCACAGGCAGACAGCTGTTTGACCATTCCTTATGTCTGAGAGATGCAGGTCTCTGGAAACGACACCTGGCTTCATCTTGCAACTTTCAGAGTTGATTTGCTGAGGGTTTTGCATACATGCAAATTGCCCAGCTGTCTCCTTTGAGGGCTGGCAGTATAAAAGCCTTCTGCTCCCAGAAGGCTTTGCTGGTCATAACGGTTTGTTAAATACACTCCTGGAGTGTCAGCCTTCCCTGATGGATTGTTATAGTTATCTTAGAGTAATTCTGGGGACTGCACTAGGCAGCTCCTCTAGTGCAGTTAGCTTGCTTATCTGTTTTGTCTATGTTGCCTCTCTGCTGTGATTGTCCTGTCGCCAACGGTGGTCGATAGAAAATCATCCTGCCTGTCTGTGAGTGCTAACCAGAGCAGCGGTTGCTACTGGTAGCCCCTTCTGTTTCATCTGTGTTGCTTGGATCGCACTAGCCCCTAGCGGTAGTGGCTGTGGATCCTTCTGATCTGTGATCCTGTTCCTGAACCCGGATCGCACTCGCTCTGGCGGAAAGAGCAGTGGATCTTTCCTATCCTGTCCCTGAACCCGGATCGCACTCGCTCTGGCGGAAAGAGCAGTGGATCTTTCCTATCCTGTACCTGAACTTGGATCGCACTCGCTCTGGCGGAAAGAGCAGTGGATCCTGCTAACTCTGTTTCTATACTTGGTTCACACTCGCTCTGGCAGAAAGAGCAGTGGATCCTGCTAAGCTCTGTTGCTTTACTTGGATCGCACTCGCTCTGGCGGAAAGAGCAGTGGATCTTTCCTATCCTGTTTCCCGTCCGTCTGTCTGTCTTGTCTGATACGAATGCTTGCTGTAGGCTCGGTGAGGTAACTGTTAAGCAAGCGCTCGCGTTCTCTGTTTCGTGTTTGTGTGCCGGTGGTTAGTTAGACGTGCTTGTCTCTGTTGTGCTTAACGTGCGGAGATCGCGCTGTAAACTTGTTCACTGTTGCGAATGAGTGTGGTGTTCGCGTTTAGTTAGCGTTTGTTATTTTCCTTATCTTCTCATTGTATGATTTGCTGTGCCTTTGCTACTCTCGTGCCCTGTCTTGCTTAAGTCTTGTGTCACCTCTGGTAATCGCCTCTCTCACGATTGCGTTCCTACTTTGTTTCTACTGTTGTGTGTGCACCGTCGCTGGTTGGCGACTAGATTGGTGCACACATATACATTCTGTCCCTGTGCTCATTCTCATTCGTAATCGCTTCTCTTGCGATTGCGTTCTCACTTGGTTTCCTCTGTTGTGTGTTCACCGTCGCAGGTTGGCGACGAGATTGGTGGACATACATACATTCCTCCTCTGTGCTTATTCGGTCTTGTGTCGCTGTTAGCAATTGCCATCTCTTGCGATTGCCTTCTCACCTGATCTTCATGGTTGTGTGTTCATCGTCGCTGGATGGCGACTAGATTGGTGGACACACATACACTGTCGCTTTACTCTCTCTCTTTAAGGGCTATCTTGCCCTGCGTTTCTTCCCTTCGTACAATTCCAATCTGGCGTCTGTGGCAGGGCAGAGGATCTGTTCCTCTGCACTCCACAGCTCCATCTGCCGACAGGAATTTCCCTCTACAGGTGCGTTGCACCTTTTGCTGGGTTCTCTCAAATTATACGCTTGTGGAGGATTTCCACAGTGTCAGCGTGCGTCCTGTGCGCTGACCACAGAGATAATTCCACAATCGTTACAATTTGCTTACCAAAATAAACAGGGATCAGGATAGAAGAACCTTGGACTTGGTTTTTGTGGACGGACACAGTTCTGGTTGGACCAGGAGCCAACTTAGCTTGGACCGGGAGTCCACCCAGTTTCAGCTACCATCAGGAGCGGACTGATTTTAGGTATCTGCCCCTGCTTTTTATGCTGGGAGATTTGGCTTGAGGCTGCAAGCCCGTTTGGAAGAGGGGAATTCGTTTTAATTAAATTTCCAGACATAATTTAATTCCCAGAGATCTAACTTCCACATGTAAAAGTGTATTATAGCACACACACAACAAAAGGCTTCCCTACTCCAGGTTACAGGTGGCAACACATTGGTGACATTATTTCCTAGCAGATCAAAGGTAAGGATCTGACTGGCTATTGACTAATTAGCCATCTCCTTGCCAGAGGCTAGCAAATCCATTTAGCATTCCCTGTTCTTAAAGAGAATCTGTATTGTTAAAATCGCACAAAAGTAAACATACCAGTGCGTTAGGGGACATCTCCTATTACCCTCTGTCACAATTTCGCCGCTCCCCGCTGCATTAAAAGTGGTTAAAAACAGTTTTAAAAAGTTTGTTTATAAACAAACAAAATGGCCACCAGGCCAGGAAGTAGGTTGATGTACAGTATGTCCACACATAGAAAATACATCCATACACAAGCAGGCTGTATACAGCATTCCTTTTGAATCTCAAGAGATCATTTGTGTGTTTCTTTCCCCCCTGAGGGGGGAGTGCATAGCAGAACCACAACACTGAAGAACTTGGCAGCCTTCCAGACACAGGCTGACAAGTCTGACAAGAGAGAGATAAGTTGATTTATTACAGAGATGGTGATAGCAGAAAGTGCTGCAGTAAGCCAGAACACATTAGAATAGCTTTTGGAACTTGTAGGATGATAAAAAACAGGATGCAATTTTTGTTACGGAGTCTCTTTAAGTGTTTCCTAATTAGAAGCAGACAATGATAGAGTTAATTTACATGTACATACAGAAACTCCATGAAGCCAGCCTGGCATATCTATACCTTTGACATAATACACAGCAGATAGAAAAATGAAAGAATATGTTCCTGTATTATCCTTAACATCATCAGCACCCCAATATATCACCACAAGGTTGATCCCTGTAGGTTGTGATAGCCCCAAAAATGCATTTGTGTAATTCCAGTCAGTGTCATTGCTGGTTCATCCGGTAAACACCTCAGTCCTCTGCAGCCCTCCTCACACATCCCACAAGGAAAGGTTCCACATCACAGTCCTGTAAGGAGAACAAATGAGAACCTAGCAGAAGGATCTGGCATAGCTTGCCTAGAAGATTGTGTTGACGAAAGTATTTTGTTGTTGGGGTTACTATAGAAAATGTTGAATCATAGATTTGAAATGAAATGAGTGTG
Organism: Hyperolius riggenbachi; assembly: GCF_040937935.1. Lineage (NCBI taxonomy): Eukaryota > Metazoa > Chordata > Amphibia > Anura > Hyperoliidae > Hyperolius > Hyperolius riggenbachi. The sequence continues at coordinate 320,102,492 of NC_090652.1, forward strand.
TCTTGTTAATGCAGGTGCTGGAAATTTAGCAGCCTCGGTGGTGGCGGATTCCCTCCTAGACGGTGTGGTGGACTTCATCAGTGCAAATTCAGTCAGTTCCCTCCAGACGGTGAAGGTGGTTCTCTTCCAGCAGCAGATGCAGAATGACTTCTACACCAGCATGAAGAACAGAGAGGGAACCCCTCTTCCTGTACAGAAATCCTTCCTCACCAGAGTGACAGGTGAGTTTTCGGGAGAGATCAGGGACTTCTTTTGGGGGGCACATATCAGGAAGGCAAGAAGAATGTCAAGAATATGGTGGAAAAGAAATGACATGGGGAGGGTGATTTTATATCACAGGAGCCTATAGGCACAGATGCCTATACTTCACCCTCCATGAACCTACCAACCCCCGCCGAACCGTATCGTGTGCTGGCCCAGCTGTCACATCTCCCTTGCTTCCTTTGCCTGTGAAAGAAAGGCCAATACGCTCTTAAACCCCCCAAAAATCCATACCCTGGTACAGGCTCAGGTTAGCCAAACCAGTAACAGCAGCAGATGAAGGAGGATCCGCAAGCACAGTGGTGTAGTAAAAGCTGAAACTTTTTATTGAAGAAACCACATATAAATAACATGAAATGGTCAAAGGAATAACTGACGCACATCGGGCTCAGTATTCGCCCTTAATCATAGTTATGCCATTCCTGGTGAGAGGTGGGAACTTTATAGCCGGAAGGTGGAGGGGGGGGGAAGAGGGCCTTGCCCCCACCGACTAGAGATGTCGCGAACCTCCGATTTTCGGTTCGCGAACCTCCGCGGAAAGTTCGGTTCGTGAAAAAGTTTGCGAACCGCAATAGACTTCAATGGGGATGCGAACTTCAAAATTTTAAAAAAATTTCTACTGGCTAAAAAAAATGATAAAAAACATGTTTCATGGGTTCAAATACCTGGACCACCCTCCTCCCTTCTAGCAGCTGTCCCTTAACTAATTAGTGTAGGCAGACAAGTGAGTCAAATGGTATAAGGACCTTGCTTGGAGGAGGGAGGGGGGGCGGGCCTTGAGCAGTGTGTTTGGCAATAATGTGCCTGCTGACTGTGATGTAGAGGGTCAAAGTTTTGCTCAATAGAGCATTATGGGGCGAATCGAACTTCCGCAAAAGTTCGCCTGCTGCAGGCGAACGCGAACCACCAAAGTTCGCCTGGAACTGTTCGCTACATCTCTACCACCGACCAACAAAGAACACATCCCTCTTAAAGAGACAAATACATATATCCAATACATAGTAACATTGATCATATACAAAGCATAGGACAAAACCCTCTAAAACCACTTTCTTATGTAAAATATGCACATAAAGGTGCAGAAGAGAACGGAAGGGGGAAGAGGGAGGAATACCTAGCAAAAAGATAAAGAACAATATAGAATTGTTTAAAAGTCATATATGAGACTTATATCCAAGCGGGTATTTAAACCCGCCGGGGTACAAGTACCCATACGATGAATCCAGAAAGCTTCTCGTTTAAGGAGGAGTCTCTGTACGTCTCCGCCTCTAAATGGAGCAACCACTCTTTCTACTCCCTGGAATTTAAAGGAGGTCATATTCCCATTGTGACAACCCTCAAAATGTTTCGACACCGCAGATTTTTGAAAAGTGTTCCAGTTTGCCCCACAGTAATGTTCACCTATTCTTGCCCGAAGATTCCGGGTGGTGCAACCTACATACTGTATACGGCAACTGGTGCACGAAATTACATAAATTGTGTATTTGGTATCACAATTGATATATTGCACAATGGGAAAAGACCTATTCGCTGTGAAAGAAAACACAGAAGTACCTTTTTGATGACATTTACAGTAATGACATGTAGAAAAGCCACAGGGGTAAGAGCCCACTGTGGTAAGCCATGTTGGAGTGCGTATGGAGGTGGTGGATCTGAAAAGGCTGGGAGACAATGTGGACCCCAAAGTGCGAGCCCTACAGGCCGAGAAGCGACAACCTCTGTCAAGAACAAGCTTGAGTTTTGGGTCTGAATGCAGAACTGGAAGATATTTTTTAATAACCTCTATAATATTCTTATATTCCAGACTGTATTCTGTTACAAAAGTAACAGCTCCCATACCTGTTCTACCCGGCCGTCTCCTACCCCCCACCAGAAGTTCCTTCCTAGACTTCTTGGCAGCCTTATTTCGGCTTGACTTAAGTTGTTGGTCAGTGTAACCTCTCTGTCGTAGCCTCGACTCAACCAGGGTGCACTCATTATTTACATCCTCCAAGTTAGAGCAATTGTGAATTGCTCTAATTCACCTGTGGGAATGGCATCAATGGTGTGCTTAGGGTGGCAAGAATTGGCCAATGTTGGTTTTCTAAAGGTACGTGTAAAGATTGATTGTGACAAAGGATCAGCAGTGAGAGTAAAATCCAAGTAATCAATAGCATTTGCATCAGTATTCATCATAAAATTCAAATTGAGTTGATTGTCATTCAAATAATCTAAGAAGGAACCCAAAAGCTCCGGAGGACCCCCCCCCCCCCCCCCACACACACACACACCAACAACAAATCATCTATATACCTCCCATACCACTTGATATGGGAGGAAAAAGGGTTATCATCCCCAAAGATGCGGAGCTCCTCCCACCAGCCCATGTAGAGGTTCGCTAAGGAGGGGGAAAACTTTGCCCCCATGGAAGCTCCGCATCTCTGGAGATAAAACCCACAATCAAAAACAAAAAAGTCGTGTGTGAGGAGGAACTCCACAGCCATTAGCAAAAAAGACTGTAGTGAAGAATCAAGACGAATATGTAGTCAAGTCGAATTCTAGTGCTTGCAAAGCGAGTGCATGAGGAATAGAAGAATAGAGAGAGGCGACATCTAATGTCACCCCCTGGAAACACCCATGCCACTCAAACCTTTCAAGGCTAAAAAGAACGTGGCGGGTATCTTGAAGATAACCCGGCAGTCTACACACCAGGGGCTGGAGATGTGCATCCACCCATTCGCCCAGGCGCTCCCCCAAGGAGCCAATACCTGCAACAATAGGTCGGCCCCTTGGAGGAACGCCCGGCGTGTGGATCTTCGGGAGGTGGAACACAGGGAGAACAGGATGAAGAGGGCACAAGAATTCAGAAAGACGATTAGTTAGTACCCCCATATTCACCCCATGCTCCAGCAGCCCCCGGAGGTCCCGAGCGCAGTCGGAAGTGGGATTGTGAAGCAAGGGCAGATACACATCCCCATCGCCAAGCTGTCTAAGGGCCTCGTCCCTATAATCCCGAACATCCAGGACCACAACCGTCTGTTTTTTTTTTATTTTGGTCGTCTTTTCTTTTGTTTGAATTTCTTTTTTGAAAATTGGTAATAGGATGCCTTTGCCTGTCATAGGTAGCTACAGGTGTCTCTCAATACTGAGGGTACCTCTGGCCCCCTAATGCTAAGTAGCTAGTGTTGCCCCTAACTGAAAGGAGATCACATCAGAATGGACTATAAGGAATTGTTGGAGTTGCCTAACTCAAAAGCCAACATTTTTTGGGGGGAATTCCTGAATGCATTCTGAATTTCACAGATTCTGAGTTTGCACTGTTAAATCATGAATTCTTGCTTTGATGTCCTGGAGCGATGTGATTTTATAAAAATCCTCCATAGCATTGCATGAGCAAGAGCTTTTTCAAATCACCAGCGCTTAGAAAAGGCTTCTAGTTGGTTTGAGTCCTCATTTAGTATAAATGAGGAATAGTTGAATTTTTTTTTTTTTTACTGTTTTTGAAAAATTGAAAACCTCCTGCTGCTGATCCTCTAATACAGGGATTCCCAAACCTTTTGGGTCGGGTCAACATACTTCAGACAGCTGGGGGGCCAGAGTATACATAAAATATTGTAGAAGTCTTTGTGCACCAGACAGTGAAACCTACTCAGGTGACAACCTGCAGTCCAATTGGACAGCAGTGTCACCTGATATGCAATTTGATTGGAAACCAGCGAATTACTGCTTTCTGGCTTCATTCTATATGTAGACCACCAATATTTAAAGATGTAGCTGACCACATCTGTAATACAATTTGTGTGTGTGTGTGTGGGGGGGGGGGGGGGGCGGTAAAAAAGCCTCAGGGGGCCACATTCAGACCGTGGGTCTTAGTTTGTAGATCACTGCTCTAATAGGTCACCTATTAGAGGATCAGCAGCAGAATGAGGCGGAACTCTGGCTGTCATTAGGGACAGAGCAAGATATACCTTCAAGTGGGTTCAAACTCAGGTCCATCTTCAATCTGTCCTTTTCCAAGGGTCCTCACATCAATCCCTAATTATCTTTTAGCAGACAGTTTGGTGCCAGTTGGAGATGTGTAAGGGTGAAAGGAAACAGAACCACAAAAAAACAACTATTTGGATCCAATATTAATATTGTCAGGCAGGTGGTGGTGGTGGGTGGAGGAGTTGGGCTATTTAGAGGAGGGGCACAGGTTATTAGGCGATGAATCCATTTACATCAGGTTACAAGCGGCAAAGCAGACCCTACCCAGAATATCAATATGAGCTCAAGAACCTGGTCACCAAAGCATTTCTTCTGAATAGTCACAACTTAATTTCTTCTAGCACATTCCCAAAATACGTAAGGACTCTTTAATTCCCCCGGGATGCCCTATAGTTGCGGGAATGGACGGCCTTTTGGCCCCCATATTGGACTATGTTGATCATTTTTTTTTTACAACCCATAGTGATCAAAATCAAAGCATATACTAGACAGTGGTGCTTATCTGGATTCCGGGTATCAGAACTACCCAGATAATTCAAACTTTTTGCACTATCCGAACTTTGAATAGCAATTTGGATATTTTTTAAAATCCGAATAGACTATTGGAGCAAACTTGGATTTCCCATCTGAAATCCGAGCGGATAGTTAGTTGAGATATCTGAGCAGAAGCCAACATCACCTTCAATGCCAAAAATCCCTTTCGAAGAGAGAGAGAGACCTCCGAAAGTTTTTTTGCCATTTTCAGGTAACTACCGGTTTTCTATCCGGATATCCGAATCTGGCTGGATACTGAGGTCGGATATCCAATTCAGATCCGGGTTGGAAAATTTTAAACTCTGATATCCGACCCGGATCGGATATCTAGGTATCCGGATCCGAATTAGATCCAGATGGTGAAAAGTGGTATCCAAGCAGCACTGATACTTACTTGAGACTCAGGTTATGTATTTGACATAGTAGAGAGCTTAAAATGGAAAGAAATTTGCTAGACTGGAGTTCTTTATACACCGGCATTCCTCACAAAAGGCTTGGAAGCTGACAGTTATTTTTTATCCCAGGATGGGTCTTTCAACTCTTTGCAAGCCCAGTTCAATTTGGATTTGTTAATGTTTGCAATAACACATCATCCTTTTTCCTTTACACACCTGTGGGATGGCTATGGGGGTGGTGTTTGCTCCAAGTTTTGCTAAACTTTACATACTTTTGAGAGGATCATTACATCTGATGATGTACTAATAATTTGGGATGGAGAAGAGTGGGAACTTCTGAAATTCCTAACACACTGCAACAATGACGATTATGGGCTCCAATTTGTGCATGTTGTACACCATGAAGAGATTTTGTTCTTTAAAGGAAACCAGAAAGGAGTATATGTACAAGTTTTATACATACCTGGGGCTTCCTCCAGTCCCATTCGCATGGGTTGCTCCCACACAGCCGTCCTCCGTCTTCTCCCTCTTCGGTAACGGGTCCCGTAAGTTCGGCCAGTTGGCGCATGCTCAGTGCACTCCTCTGTTTTGCACCTGTGACTCGTTACCGAAGAGGGAGAAGACTGAGGACGGCGGCGTGGGAGCAATCCGTGCGGGTGGGCCTGGAGGAAGCCTCAGGTATGTATAAAACTTGAAGATATACTCCTCTATGGTACACTTTAACTTGCAGCTCTATCATGATACCAGTGGAAATATCAGTTTGCGTAGACACTTTAAACCACCAGCAGGAACTTCCTTTCCCTTGTAGGAACAGCAGGGAGAGGTGGCAGCGTTTCCCGAAGCATATGAATGACTACCAGCATGGGTGTGCAGAGCCTAATTATAGGCAGGATACACATCTTGCACTCGATATGGTTACACCAAAATAACATTAATGGAGGATGTTAGCATCTGTTTTTGAATACAAGGTGTGTATGTTGCCTCTAGTGGGCTCTGCATTCCTCTGTTGATAGTCATCCAGATGTGGCCTGGTCTTAGGATGTGGTGCCATTTCTCCCCTGTCTTCATAGGAACAGTTGTCATCATCCAAGGTGGCTCAAAAATGTCCTCCAAAGACAGTTCTGTAGACTACAAAACACAAAGTGCATGTCTCGATCAAATCTTTACAGACAAATGCCATGAGAAACTGATGACGGACAAGGCTGAAAAGAAGATACATTCAGAACAAGGAATCAAAGAACTAATACGGGCCCTAACTTTATAACCACATATAACAGCAGCGCAGAAGAGATAAATCCAATAATCTGAAAAATTGGATCCTTGATTAAAAGGGGCCAATTTTCTCGAAGGCGTTTACCTTTAAGACCACAAACCATCTTTAGAAGAGCCAAATCTCCAAAGAATCAGATAGTATGCAGTAATGTTGGTGGAAAAAAGAAACCCCAAATCAGACTTTGCATAAATTGGAAGGTAACTTCAAGTGCAGATAACAGCGATGTAAATTCTGCAAATTCAACAGGTATCGTACAAAAAGTATCCAAGTAAATAGCAATACCATCAGTAATAAGCACTTCAGGAATTGTTCTTCCACGTATGTGGTCTGTCTGATTTCCTGTGATTGTTCAAAATATTATGAAGGTAGAACTACTAGATCATTAAGGGAAAGGTTTGAGAACACAGACGATGGGTCGAAGATGGGGCGGAGTAACATAGTGTACCCAGAATCATGGGAAATCCTCAGAGAAGTGATGGGATTGGAGGTCATTTCATCAGAACAACCATCGGGTCAAAGATTCTGTAAATTATGTGAAAGAGAGGTCTTCTGGATTTTCAAATTGAACTCTCTCACACCATCTGGTCGTAATGCAGACGTTAAAGTAGCCAGTTTCATCTAATTTTGGGTCCTTTAAAGGGACTCCGAGCAGTGCAGAAACTATGGAAAGATGCATATCATTTTAAAGCGCTCTTTCTCCTCTTTCCAATGATATATAAACCACCACCCTACGTCTTTTAGTTTTCGCTATTTTCGCGATTGAAATTGCCGCGGCCGCGATTTCGATCGCGAAAATAGAGAAAACTAAAAGGTGTAGGGCAACGATTTAGGTGTCGTCAGAAAGAGGAGAAAGAGAGCTTTAAAATGATATCCATCAAGACATAGTTATATTGTATTACACAGGACGACACTTTCCCCAGTGTCAGCAGCTCCATTTTGCTGAATGCAGCTGCTGACTTTGACAAAAAGTCGCCCTGTGTAATACAATATAACTATGGCTTGATGGATATCATTTTAAAGCTCTCTTTCTCCTCTTTCTGACGACACCTAAATCGTTGCCCTACACCTTTTAGTTTTCTCTATTTTTGCGATCGAAATCGCGGCCGCGGCATTTTCAATCGCGAAAATAGCGAAAACTAAAAGGCGTAGGGTGACGGTTTATATATCATTGGAAAGAGGAGAAAGAGAGCTTTAAAATGATGTGCATCTTTCCATAGTTTCTGCACTGCTCGGAGTCCCTTTAACAACAATTACTAATTTCTCCACCCAGCAGCCCCCTCCCCCACCTACCCCCACCCCTTTCCTTACCCCTTTTTCAGTTTGTTTGCGTAGGTTTGCTTTCATGTATGGACACCAAGCATTATTATTATTATTTATTATTATTATTTATGTATAAAGCGCCAACATATCCTGTGGCGCCGTACAAAGTAGGAAAACAAACACGGGGTACATAATGATACAGACAATGATATACATCAGATATGGACACTGGTACAACATACAGAACTGGTGATTACAATGACAGATCTAAACTTTTTGACGTTTTTGTACAAAATTATGGAGTATTGGTGATGAATTTGTTCCCGATTGGTCCCAAAGGAGGGCGTCTTTTCTTATGTGTTTAGCTATTGTTTCCAGCCCTTAAAGGGACAGTACACTTATGTGTTTATACATAGCTCTAATTGTTGGTGTTACACTGACAGATGTAACATGATGAATAAAATGTATAACAGAGTGTGAGCTATGAAATGAATAACAAAATCCATGACACAAAAGGGTGACAGAGCCCTGCCCTTGCAAGCTTACAATCTAAAGGAATATTGGGGGGTGGAGGGGCAAGAGGTGGGTATACAGTATACATACAGGCAGTGCGTGTTTAGGTTATTTAGTAAGCAGTTAAACTAGATGTGAGGTGAAAGGGGGAGTGGCCTAAGTTAGGGCATATGCTTGTCGAAAAAGGTGAGTTTTGAGGGAGTGTTTAAAGAATGGGACAGAGCTTTCCAGTGTACACAGTGCCAGCAGACTAATGTATATACAGGGCATTTACACGCCTCCCTCCACCTGGACGTATCGCTGCTCCTTCTCCAACGCTGACCGGTGTAGTATTGCAGCCCACTGTGGCCCTCTTGCACACTTATTTGCTTTCCTTTGGTATGCCTGCCATATCATTTACACTCATGTCATTTGTCATGTACTGATTCTGATATGAGCATATATATCTTTACACTTTAGCACTTTACATTGGTGTCACCCCTACTGTACGTATGCACAGTAGAGTTGGGCCGAACCTCCGATTTTAGGTTCGCGAACTTCCGCGGAAGGTTCGGTTCGCGTTAAAGTTCGCGAACCGCAATAGACTTCAATGGGGATGCGAACTTTGAAAAAAAAAAATTATGCTGGCCACAAAAGTGATGGAAAAGATGTTTCAAGGGGTCTAACACCTGGAGGGGGGAGTGGCGGAGTGGGATACACGCCAAAAGTCCCCGGGAAAAATCTGGATTTGACGCAAAGCAGCGTTTTAAGGGCAGAAATCATATTGAATGCTAAATGACAGGCCTAAAGTGCTTTAAAACATCTTGCATGTGTATACATCAATCAGGTAGTGTAATTAAGGTACTGCTTCACACTGACACACCAAACTGTTCACTGAACAGAACAGGTATGCAGTGGCGGGTTCACTGAACAGAACAGGTATACAGTGGCGGGTTCACTGAACAGTACAGGTATGCAGTGACAGGTTCACTGAACAGGTATGCAGTGGTGGGTTCACAGTACAGGTATGCAGTGGTGGGTTCACAGTACAGGTATGCAGTGGTGGGTTCACAGAACAGGTATGCAGTGGTGGGTTCACAGTACAGGTATGCAGTGGTGGGTTCACAGAACAGGTATGCAGTGGTGGGTTCACAGAACAGGTATAAAGTGGTGGGTTCACAGTATAGGTATGCAGTGGTGGGTTCACTGAACAGGTATGCAGTGGTGGGTTCACTGAACAGGTATGCAGTGGTGGGTTCACAGAACAGGTATGCAGTGGTGGGTTCACAGTACAGGTATGCAGTGGTGGGTTCACTGAACAGGTATGCAGTGGTGGGTTCACAGTACAGGTATGCAGTGGTG